>NC_080093.1:67859936-68161602 GCF_950005125.1 Chionomys nivalis | reverse complement strand
AGGCGGTGGTGACCTACGCCTTTTTAATCCCAGCACTTGGGAGGCAGAGGCAGGCAGACCTCTGTGAGTTTGAGGCCAGCCTGGTCTATAAGAGCTAGTTCCAGGACAGGCTCCAAAGCTACAGAGAAACCCTGTCTCGGAAAAAAAAAATTTACAAAAAGTTTATGAACATGTGTACCACAAGTTTATGAACAACCAGGGAAAAATAACTTAAAGTGGCTTATAATTTGGGGCTATCTAGCAGTCATCCACAGAGAACAATAAATTTGTATAGAAATGACAGAAGAAAGTAGTTTTCAGTTCTCAAAGGCCACAAATCAAAATATGAAAGACTCATTATAGTTTAGCAATGTGTGAAATCTTTCCACTTCTGATTTGATAAAGATCTAAAGTTCTCGCTAGTAATTAGCTTCTGTATTAACTGATAGAAAGGGGAGGGAGGACACCTTGGGAACCCATGTCCTGTTTTTATACAAACAGTGGGAGGGCAGGAGTATATATATGATTCTGCCCGGTTGCCTTTAACTCAAGGTAATCTTTATGCCAAAATATCATGATTTGGAGCGCTTCCTGACTTGCTTCAGGGCAAAAGAGGTAATTTGGACTTGGCATCTCAATATGACTTTACATCTGGTATTGTGAGTTGAGAAACTAACAAGGCTAGGACAATGTTGTCCCCATAGGCTCATAAGTTCGAATACTTTGTCTCTAGTTGGTGGAACGGTTTAGAAAGGGTCAAGAGGTGTGGTCTTGTTGTAGTAGATGTGTCATGGGGGCAGACTTTGGAATGTTGTCTTGGAAAATTTGTTTTGTTTTGTTTTTCAAGATAGGATTTCTCAGTAGCTTTGGAGCCTGTCCTGGAACTAGCTCTTGTAGACCAGGCTGTCTTCGAACTCACAGAGATCCGCCTGTCCCTGCCTCCCGAGTGCTGGGATTAAAAGCGTGCGCCACCACCGTCCTGCGTGGAATATTACTTTAACTATGTAAAGATGTGTTACATTTGTTTATGCTGCTTTTGTTCAGTGCCTGCCTGTGGCCCCTGACTGGTCTGATAAAAAGCCGAATGGACAGTGACTAGGCAGTGGAGGATGGGTGGGTGGGGCTGGCAGCAGAAAGAATAAGTAGTAGGAGGAGTCAGGCTAGAGGGAGCAGAGAGAGAACGAGGGGGAGAGTGAGACTCCTGGTGTAAGACTTTAAGACAATTCTGAAGCCATTTCTGACAATTCTGAATCCTCTCAGCTTCCGTGCCATAGTGCTTCCCATCCTCCCCTGGGAACCAGGGACCTAACAGCTACACTCACACGTACTCAGTTTCTGAACAATTACCCATATACTTATGTTTTGATTTGGTCCCCTGGGAAATGGGGTCAAAATGACCTCTTACCTGACCTGATCTGGCTACAGCTCTCCAGCCAATTACTGGTAATAGCCCTTTTGAATAAGCCAATCACAACCCCCCTTGCTTCTGTGGCCTTCTCCTTTAAAAGTAGCCTGTGCCAGCTATTTGAGGTCTCTCAGCTTCCCGAATGCTGAGGGACCCTGTCACAACAGAATTAATAAAATCCTCATGCTTTTGCATCAGCTGTGGTGTGTGAGGTGGTCTCTGGGGGCGACTCCTCCTCAGTGTTTGGACGCTAGAGTCCAACACTGGAAACAGCCAGC
The DNA here is from genome assembly GCF_950005125.1 of Chionomys nivalis. Lineage (NCBI taxonomy): Eukaryota > Metazoa > Chordata > Mammalia > Rodentia > Cricetidae > Chionomys > Chionomys nivalis. Next base: position 68,159,940 of record NC_080093.1, on the reverse strand, counting down.
CAGACACTGAGTAGGACATACCACATGAAGACAGGTAAAAAACCCCGAGGCAAAACATAAAGAGAAACAGGTTAGTTTAACTTTTAATAGCTAGTGGAACAAGCATAAAATAAGGTCAAGCATTCATAACGATTATTAAGTCTCCGTATCATGATTTGGGAGCTTCAGAAACCTCCCACCATTCCCATGGACTCCTTCTGCCTTCTGCTTTCAGATCCTGACGTGAGATCTCAGCTGGTCCTGTTGCCATGCCTCTGCCCTGCCGTCATGGACTCTGACCCTCTGAAGCCATAAGCCCAATGAAAAGCGTTCTTTCATGAATTGTCTTGGTCACGGTGTTTTCTCACAATAGAAAAATAACTAAGACAGATGATATCACTACCTCATTCATTAGTTCATCCAGTAAAGAGAGTTGTCACCTTCTCGGAGCTGAATGAGGAAATTCCGTATTTGAGCTTCGAGTCTCATAATGTAAAAATTAAAGCTTTGTTCTAAGATATCTGGCTATAGAGATTTTTATTTATTTATTTAGATCATTGTAGCCCAGGTTTCCTTGAAACTCTCTATGTAGCCCAGGCTGAGCTACATCTTCAGTCCCTGCTGGTAGACACTTTTTTTGTTGGGGGAGGGGTGTTTCAAGACAAGGTTTCTCTGTATAACCCTGGCTGTCCTGGAACTCTGCTTGTGTCTCTGCCTCCTGAGTACTGGGATAAAAGGTGTGAGCCACCACTGCATCAATGGACTCTTAATCTGATGGTGTTACTGGGAGAAGTGGGGTCCATGAAGGGGAACCGAATAGAAGACCACTGCAGACATGACATTGAAGGGTATATCTTGTTCTGAGCCCTTTTGGGTCTTTTTTTCCCTCCCCTTAATTAATATTTAGCTTTTCTTTCTTCCTTTTGTGGTCTAACTTTTTTTTAAAGATCATAAGGTGAGAGCCGGGCGGTGGTGGCGCATGCCTTTAATCCCAGCACTTGGGAGGCAGAGGCAGGTGGATCTCTGTGAGTTCGAGACCAGCCTGGGCTACAAGAGCTAGTTCCAGGACAGTTAGGACTGTTTCACAGAGAAACCCTGCCTCGAAAAACAAAGAAACAAACAAAAATCTGAAAGCAACAGTTTGGGAATTTGGGTTTTTCTGAGGCAAGCACATATAAGGCGCACTGGAATTTGGGTTTTCTGAGGCGAGCACTTATAAGGCGCGCTGTCTGCAAAGCTGTCCCTTCACCTATAAAGAGACCGAGGAACTAATGTTTAGGTTTCGGTTTTAGTTTTTCTTTCTCAAGGACCTTTTTTTTTTTTTTTTTTTTTTTTTTTTATCACTTCAGGCTGAGTAAGTTCTATAATGGTCTGATGGAGAGAGATACATGTTCTCTTCTCATGGAATGTTTAGACCTCTGTCCCCTGATGATGTCAGTGTTCCAGGAAGCACACTTAAGGAAAGTCTGCAGGTTATTGTTATTATGTGTTTAGTTGATTGTTTTGCCAGACTGTAAATCCCCCCAAAAGGAAGGATCTCAAGTCTGTTTCCTACATCACTCTCTGGTGTACAGTACAATGACAGGAGAATCTTCTTGACCAGCTTCTAGTCTAGCGTGGCTTCTAGCAGCTTGAGGCCATGTCACCTATGATTCACCCAAAGGCATTCTCAATACTATACTGCTCTCCCCATTTCCAGCCCCCGATAAAATGCTTGTCCAAAGAAGCTCAACACTCTCAGAATTTACTGTGTTTTTTTTTTTGTTGTTTTTTTTTTTTGAGACAGGTTTTCTCTGTAGCTTTGAAACCTGTCCTGGAACTAGCTCTTGTAAACCACGCTGGCCTCGAGCTCACAGAGATCCACCTGCCTCTGCCTCCCACGTGCTGGGATTAAGGGATTAAAGGGCGGTGGCTGGAATTTACTGTTTTTCTTCCAGCCAAAACCGGCTAATAGGCAGATAGGTCCCTGACCCTAGATTAGAGCAGATGTGTTTTTTAATTATAAATCTTTTCTTTGCCCCTTTGAAAGGCAACTCGCCTACCCTTTGGAATTGCCTTACGAAAAAGACACTTTGTTTTTCGAGATAGAGACAAGAGTTTGCCACACTTTGTGGACCAGGCTGGCCTCGACTCAGAGATCCACCTGCCTCTGCCTCCTGAGTGCTGGGATTAAAGGCGTGAGCCAGCACCGTGTGGCTCCAAAGACACTTTTCAATGCATGCATTCAAGGAGATAGTAGCCCGGAGTGGTGGAACACACCGTTGAAGCACTTGGACAAGGCAATCGGAACTCTGAGAATTCCAGGCGACATAATGAGATCCTGTCTCAAAACAAAACAAAACCAAAAATAAAAAACAAAAATCCCAAGGAGATAGTACTTTTTACTCCCATGTCCTACCACTGCCTGCCATAAAGATTTGAGAATTGCTGCGTGGGGTAGTATTAATCTCAGGACTGGAAGAGCTGGGGAAGGAAGCCATTCTGGGCTACCTAGCGAGATTCGGCCTCGCAAGCAAGCAAATAAACTCAAGCCACAAAACGGCCCATGAGAAACTCATGCAGCCCAGCGCAGCCGAGAATCCGCGACTTTCAGCGTCCAGCAGTGCTTGGATTCAGAACCCGCAACGGCCACTCCCCTCGCCGTGGTTCCAGCTTCTGGCCTTGTCCCGACAGGCCAAGGGTGTCACGTGGGCGGCTTGGGCCTGAAGCCCATTCCACCTTATTGCTTTCGGGCGGCGTCAGCTTCCGGAAGAGGACGGGTCCCTGAGTGGCTCCTCAGTCTGCGGCCTCCGTGCGCAGATGCGGAAGTGCGGTGGCACTCTGGCTGACCAGCTTCCGGCCTGTGCTGCAGCACCGGGCTAGCAGAGCCACGTAACGGCCGGGGGTCTGCAACCATGGCGGATAGGAAGACTAACGGTGGCGGAGCGTCCGCCTCGTCGAGCACTAACTTACTCTTCTCCTCCTCGGCCACGGAGTTCAGCTTCAACGTGCCCTTCATCCCCGTCACGCAGGCCGCCGCCTCCCCGGCTTCCCTGCTCTTGCCCGGAGGTAGTGAGCCGAGGGCGTTTGGGGGCCAGTGTGTGCTCCGAGGAGGGTGGGACAGGAGCGACACCTTCTCTGGGCCGCTTTTCAGGGCCAGTAGTGGCCAGCTTCCAGAGGGTCAGGGACCGTGCGCTTCTGGAGGAGGGGCCCAGGTGGTGAGGCTTGCTCTTGGGCCAAGGAACCCTGTCACTACATAAGTTTTTGTTGTACCCCCAGTGGTGTGCTGGGGGCTGGCAGGGAATGCAGCTAAATTAGACAGTTTCCCTCTGCTAGAATACCGCAAGCTAGACTCTTACCGGGAAACCCCTGTGATAAGGCAGGCCATTACCTAGGAGACAGTACGCTGTCTCCAGAGGCGGCAGTGCCCCTCTGGTAGAGTACTGTAAAGTCTCTGCTAGAAGACGACGCCTGGCTTCAGTAGGGTACCTCCTAGGATAGACCGCGCGTCCTGCTAGGACGGATATGTAACGAAGTGTAGGTCCGGAATGCATTTCTCTTTTTTCCAGGTATCACTTTCTCTGAGCTCTTCCTTCTTCTCTTAGGCGTCTAGACCGGCTCTCACCTCCTTCTGGTTAGGCTCTGTGTTTGTCTAGGCAGTCTGATGTTCGGACTGTGTTCCGGCCCTGCCCCTAACTTGCTGTGGTGGCCTCAGGCATGACATTTTACCCGTCTGCTTAAGTTTCATGTTTTCAGCCCCCCTCCTCACTTTTGAAACAGGGTCTCTTCCTTGTCCTGGCTGTCCTGAAACTCACTATGTAAAGGAGGCTGGCCTCAAACTCACAGAGATCCACCTGCCTCTACCTCTGAGTGCTGGGATTAAAGGCCTGCACCACCATGCCTAGTCTGTTTTTTTTTTTTTTTTTTTTTTTTTGTGGAACTCTGTGATGCTTCGCACAGTGTTGTGTAAATATTTGTGAGCTGAGTACCTCTGCCTCTCCATTTGGACTGTGAACTTCTTGCCTCTTTTATTTGCAGGATCTTGTTTAGTGCCTAGCACATAGGTCCTTATCAAGTCTGACCTTTCCCCACTAAATATTCCTGATTGGAAGATTAAGGGAAGGAAGGTTCCTGGGAAGGGAAGAAAGACAAACTGGAAGTACCTGCTTGTGGAGGCTCCCCTTTCTGTCCTGATTCTAGGTGCTTGTAGCTGTGTGACGTGTACACACCTGTTTATCCTATTCGGACAGAGTGCAAGCTTCATCAAAGCAGGGCCTTAGTTTTAGTCACCACTGTTGCCCACTGCCTAGAGTACAGGATCCATAGAATCCGGTGGCGATTTGTTGAGTGAGTGGGGGGAAAGATACCAAGAGTGCGTCTCTCCGGGTTAAGCAGTGTTGGGGATGGATACCAAGAGTGCATCTGTCCGGGTTAAGCAGTGTTGGGGATGGATACCAAGAGTGCATCTGTCCGGGTTAAGCAGTGTTGAAAGCTTGTTGCTTCCTTTGGTAAAGAATTGTGGTGGCTGGATCAGAGTGCTGTGTGGAAGGATCCAGGAATGAAGAAGGCTGTGCCTTGGGGTTTTCGGACTTTCTGTCTTTTGAGTGTTGTTTGATGCCCGCCCGTCTTCCTTGCTGTGTAATAATTGATTTGTGTTGTCAGTGCTTGAAATATCAATATTTGTTTTTAAAAAATTCTATTCGTGCTTATGTTTTGCCTGTGTATGTGTCTATGTGAGGGTGTCAGGCTCCCTGGAACTGGGGTGCAAGATAGTCATGAGCCACGATGTGGGTGTTGGGAACTGAACCTAGGTCCATCTTGGAATAGCAGCCAGTGCTCCTAACCACTGAGTAGTTTCTCCAGCCCAGCATTTCTACTTTCAAGTTTAAGATAAATATACCTATGTTTAGACTTGCTCGTTTATTAATTGACATGATGTCCTCTTGTAGCCCAGGGTAGCTTGTGGTAGCCTGCTTGTCCCAGCCTCCCATGTGCTGTGAGGGCTGATATGAGGCAACTTTATGCTTTCTTTAAATTCTTGGAGGCTTAGTTTTGAAAGTGTGTACTTGTGTGTGTGTGTGTACATGTTGTGTCTATGTGTGTATGTACATGCACATGAGTACAGTTGCCCTCAGCGGCCAGAGACTTTGGATCTCCCTGGAGCTGGAGTTGCAGGTTTTTTGTGCTGGGAATCAAATGTGGGTTTCTATAAGAGCAGCACATGACCCTGGTCTCTCCAATCCCATCTTGGAAGCCGTTGCTTCTTAGATACAAACTTTTTTTTTTTTTTTTTTTTTTTTTGGTGAGAGCACATAGCTTTTAGAACTGCCATTCCACAAGTAGTTTTTTCTGTTTTGCTTTTTGAGACAGGATCTCTTTGTTCTATATCTCTGGCTGTCCTGGAACTCCCTGTGCAAACCAGGCTGACCTTGAACTCACAGCCCTGTCTTTTCTGCCTCCCGAGTGTACAACAAGTGCTTCCTACACTTAAAAGATATCATGATTAGAGATCTCTTCAGAGCTTTTCTGGAGACAAAGGAGAGCCCAGCTCCTCAGAAGCAACAGTAAATCCTTGCAGTGGAAGAGACACAGGCGGCAGTTTATACATCCAGCAGATAGGAACTGAGCAACCTCTCTCTGTCAGACCCTGTTGCAGAGGTCAGAGCAGCACAGAACAGACCAGTGTGTCTGTGCACACCAACACCTGCCTCTGTAATCTGTTGTAGTACAGCTTACCCAGCCGGAGATGGGATGCACAGGCTGTGCCCACCACTGTGAGTCTCAGCTGCTGGAGTGGGGGGATGATGTCTCTTAAGGCCTCAGAATCTCACAGAAAGTGATCTGAGCAGAGCTTGAAGGATCCGTAGGAATGAGGGAGTCTGAAGGTGGGAGAAAATCTGCAGGCTTGGCAGGAGTCGGCAGTGATAAGGGCCAGTATGGACTGTCTCCTCTCCCGTTACTGTTCGTTCTTGCACTCTCCACGCCCTACCCCTTCATGTAGATAGCTGACTAGAGAGTGCAGGGTGTGGCCCAGTAGGCTGTAGGGCTCATAGTATGCTAAAAGGTTCGTACTTCATCGATCTGTCGGGAGCCTTTGAAGGGTTTGCTTGAGGGTCTCACTATGTCGCTCTCACTGCTCTAGAACATAAAAGTTGCTCTCTTGACCAAGTTGGCCTCAATGCCACTGAGATCCTCCTGCTTCTTACCTCCTGAATGCTGAGATTAAAGGCGGGTACCAACACATCTGATCTCCTTTGAAGGATTTTTAACAAGACAATGAAATTAGAAGTGTGTTTTAGAAAGGCTTGTTTTTTTTTTTTTTTTTTTTTTTTTTTTCCGGTTTTTCGAAACAGGGTTTCTAAGGCTTGGGTTTTTTAAGATTGCACTGGAATAGGGTTGACCATCATAGATGTGGTCAGTTTTTATCCCCTGTATGTCAGGCACCCTAGATGGCACCCTAAGCCGCATTGAGGGATAAGGGACAAATAGACTTATTTTATTTCATAGTGATTGGGAGCAGTCACAGAACCTCGTTCCCTCCAGGGAAGCAGTCTGCCATTGAGGTGCATTCGTGGTAGAGGTGTTTATATTCTAAAGTTACAGAGGCCTCGTGACTCATTGGAGACCAGATTATCAGTTCTGTGTCGGTGTCAAGGTCCACGCTGTGCAGCAGGCGTGGAGTGGGTGCTGCATTCACGGCTCTTTAACGAACTTCTGAAGGACCACACAGATGGTCTGATGGATGTGAGGTTTCCCATAGAAATCTGGGCAGTTGTTGGTGAACTTCTGTTTGAGACGGGAATATTAATGATAATAAATTCATCATGAGGCTGAATCTGTTTGACACACTTGGCTGGGAGAATTGTGGGCCAGAGGAGGACAGTCTGAATTTGAGATATGCTGGCAGAGTCACAAGTATAGACTCCTCATCATAGCTATGGGTCTAGATCATTTGTGTCTGTGTAGAATTAGAAAGTGCTCCTAGGGGGAAGTTGGAGGTATGCCGGACCTTTTTCTTCTTCCCCCTCTTTATTTTATTTTTAGATTGGCTTCATGTTAAGGGTCGGTTCTGTTGCTGTGAAGAGACACCTTGTGTTGTGGTTTAGATAAAACGCTGTGGTTCCCCGAGGGGCAGCCGGGTCCCATGAGGAGCCACGGCAGGTGAGAGACAGAGAAGGATAAGCATGCCACACAGAGAGAGGTTTGGATATAGTTTATTTAATAAAAGGGAAGGGAGAGAGAGAGAGAGAGAGAGAGAGAGAGAGAGAGAGAGAGAGAGAAAGAGAGAGAGAGAGAGAGAGAAAACAGAGAGAGAGAGAGGAGGGAAGGGGAGGAGAGGCCGCAGCCACTCCTTCTGAAGAGAGGCAGAGAGAGAGAGAGAGAGAGAGCACAAACAGGCTGAAAGAGGAAGGAAGACCTGCTTGGTGGCCACAGAAGGGAGGAGTAGGTGGGGCTTGTCTCTTAAAGGGACAGGACAAACCATTACTCCATGATTATGGCAACTCAATAATTTATTTAACTTTATTTTATGTGCATTGGTGTGAAGGTATCAGATCTCCTGGAAATGGAGTTACAAACAGTTGTGAGCTGCCATGTGGGTGCTGGGAATTGAACCTGGGTCCTTGGGAAGAAGAACCAGTGCTCTCAACCACTGAGCCATTTCTCCAGCTCCCCACCTCTACAGTAACTGTTAAAAAGCAAACATTTAATTGGGTGGCTTGCTTACAGTTTGAGAAGTTCAGTATCATGGTGGGGAGCATGGCGGCATCGCAGCAGAGGGTGCTGGAACTGGAGCGCTGCATCTGCGGGCCACAGGAAGTCAGCTGACACACCGGGTGTTATCCTGAGCATGGGAAAACTCAACTCCAGTGAGTAACACACTTCCTTCAACAAGGCCACACCCATTCCAACAAAACTATACTCCAAATAGTGCCACTTTCTGTGAGATCATGGGGGCCAGTTACGTTCAGACCGTCACACTTCATGTTGCCAAATATGTTTAGACTCAAGTGTTTCGTTTGCCTCAGTCTCTGAGAAGCAGGGGCTGTAGGCTTATCTTTTGAGCAGTGTTTCTATCATAGGTCAGAAAGACAGCCACAGACTCTACTCTGATTTTACAGAGTTGTGTTTTAGGCAGTTATGATCAAACCTGTGGAGTGGAGTCTCTTCACTACAATTGGTGTGCCAAGTATAATTGGAACAGCCTGGAAGCTGAAGGCAGAATCACCATGAGGTCACAGAGAGCCCAGAGCTTTGGCAGTTTTCCAAGGGCAGGGAGCATAACGTGCCTATGTACTGGGGTGACTACACATCTGATGGACTGTAGCCCTCCAGCAGCTGCAGATAAAGGTGACCAAAGCAAGGGAAGGAAGGAGAAAACTGGAAACTGTTCACAGATGTAGAACAAGGAAGAGTAGTGTGAAGGTCTTGAGGTTAGTGGGAAGATAATTCTTTTTTTTTTTTTTTTTTTTTTTTTTGGTTTTTCGAGACAGGGTTTCTCTGTAGCTTTGGAGCCTGTCCTGGAACTAGCTCTTGTAGACCAGGTTGGCCTCGAACTCCCAGAGATCCACCTGCCTCTGCCTCCCGAGTGCTGGGATTAAAGGCGTGCGCCACCACCGCCTGGCGTGGGAAGATAATTCTTTGTGAATTACTTGACAGCAAAATAGAAAAAAAAAAGGATTTTTTTCTGAATTACTTGTTTTTTCCTTTTTTTGAGACAATGTTTCTTTGTGTAGCCCTGGCTATGCTGGAGCTCACTGTAGACCAGGCTGGCCTCGAACTCACAGAGATCTGCCTCCTGGGTGCTGGGATTAAAGGTGTGTGCTCCTACACCCAGCATGAATTACTTGATAGCAGAGGTGTTGTTTATATTGAAAATACAATGAAGATGAAGTTGTTCAGAGAGAAGTCAGGAGACCTTCCCTTAGAAAAATCATTTTCTAGTGACTTGCTGTTTTCTTAATTTTTTCATTCATTTATTTATTGTGTATGTTTTATGTGGAGGATCAGAGAATAATTTGTGGGAGTTGGTTCTGGGGCAGCCAACTTTACCTGCTGAGCCATCTTACCAGCCTGTGACTTGGTGTTCTGTAATGTCTGAACACCTAGTTTTGATGACTACTTACATTTTAGGGACTGCAGTTAATGGGTTACCTACCTTGCCTTGGGAACACAAAGAGCACATGCCGGAGGCAGAGTTTTTCATTGGGACCACCAGCTCCCAAATAACAACATGGAGACTCCTTATTAATTATGAAAGCTTGGCTGATAGCTTAGTTTTGTTTCTAGCTAGCTCTTATAATTTCAATGAACCCATTTCCATTACTCTATGTGCTGCCCCAGGTTCATGCTGCTCTTCAGACCCTGTCTTCTCCCCAGCAGTCTCTCTGCCCTGAAAATCCTGCCTAGCTGCTGACTGTTTAGCTATTTTTTTTTTAAAAGATTTATTTATTATGTATACAACATTCTGCCTCAATGTATGCTGACACACCAGAAGAGGGCGCCAGATCTCATTACAGATGGTTGTGACCCACCATGTGGTTGCTGAGAATTGAACTCACGACCTGTGACAGAACAGCCGGTCGCTTAACCTCTGAGCCATCTCGCCAACCTGTTTAGCTATTTTATTATGCCAATCACAGTGACATATTCACACAGTGTAAAGGAATACTCCACATTTCCCCTTTTTGTCTAAATAAGAAAGAAAGGTTTTAACATAATAAAACTATAGAAAATAAGAACAATTGTCAGGTAAGAATTATATTTACAATGTCCAGTCCATTTGTATTTGGCATGTGTGGAAAAAATACTCCATTATTTATCTTTGTGAGTTCAAAGTTTTATATCTAATTTACTTTTTGTCATAGCTAAGGAAAACATTAAGTCTTTAACTCCATCAAAGATCACAAAAGGGTATAATGTCACCTAACAACAGGGACATCTGGCTGCCTAGACAGTCACCCAAGGTTCCTCTGTAATGTTGGGGCATCCAACTTTGGCCTACAGACCTAGAATATCTGACAAACATTTAGTGAATTTTGATGGACTGTCCTACTTTGTCTTGGCAAAATTTGATGGTCACTTTCTTTTGTATCCTACTGGTCCAGTTTAGACAGTATGCTGTCAGCAATTGAGGCAAGGGCAGTTGTTTTATCCTAATGGCTAGCTTTTGCCATAAAGCAAGCAAACTCCATAGGGAGTTTCTTTGATGTCCATCATCCTCTTTTGAAGCAAATTGGTGTTGTTAGGAGCAGATGTATCTCATTGTCATGGAAAGCCTTAGATTATTAAACACCTTAAATGCCATTTTCTGTAGATCTTTGAAGTATTTGAAGACCATCTGTCTAAATCTGTTGAACCTTGAAAACATAACTATTATTAATACAGATTTGATTAGTATAGATGCCTACTAATTTGTGTTTCTTAATTATACATTACATTTTAATTGAACTGCATAAGCACAATACCCCCCAAAAAGAGTAGAAATATACATACAGTATAACAAAATCAACTTTAAATTAGTAACAGTAAACCAAAATCCATACCAATTAATCTCATTAATTACCAACTCCTAAGTGATGGGATTAAAGGCTTGTGCCACTACCACCTGGCCATTTTTCTCAGGTTTTATGTGGATGTAGGTGCCCTGTAGTCATCACCATATGTAGGCAGAGTCTTTTTGGTAGGTTCACTCGTTCCCAAATAGCCACATGGAGACTCCTTATTAATTATGAAAGCTTAGCCAATAACTTAGGGTTGTTTTTTAGCTAGCTCTTACCACTTAGGCCATTTCTATTAATCTGTGTGCTGCCCTGATGCTTGTTTACCTCATCTATGTACTTTCCATGTTGCTTTTTCAGAGTCTGGCTCGTGACTCCTCAGACACTGCTCTTCTCCCCAGCATTCTCTCTGTCCCCCAAAATCCTGCCTAGCTACTGGCTGTTTAGCCTTTTGTTTTGTTTTTCTAGACAAGGTTTCTCTGTGTAACTTTGGAGCCTGTCATTCTGTAGACCAGACTGGTCTTGAACTCACAGAGATCTGCCTGCCTCTGCCTCCCAAGTGCTGCGATTAAAGGCTGGGCCACCACTGTCCAGCCTGTTTAGCTTTTTTATTAAGCCAATCACAGTGACATTCACATAGTGTAAAGAAATATTCCACACATACTCATTTGAACAATAGTTATTTTGTTTACATATATATGTATATATAGATATACATATATGTATATATATATACATATATGTATATCTATATATACATATATGTATATATATTCACTTCACCAACTAGGCTGTGGAGTACTTTTTCACAGACAGGGGTTTGTTCTTTTCTTTTTATTTATTTAATGTGCATTGGTGTTTTTGCCTGCATGTATGTATTAGGGTGTCAGGTCTTGGACAGTTGTGAGCTGCCATGTGGGAGCTGGGAATTGAACCCAGGTCCTCTGGCTGAGGAGCCAGTCACCTCTCCAGCCTGAACAATAGTTACTTTGTAATTAAGACCCCTGACTTACCCTCTACTTATCAATACAACTAATACCTGTGCTTCAGTTTCTTCTTATGACTGTTGAAATAAAATTAGGTATGTTTAGGTATATGGTAACATTTGAATTATATCAGGAAAAGGTTTAACGTATAAAAATAGGTAAAAAATTGCTTCTTTTAAAAAAATCCTTATGTAAACATGAACATTTTTCTGTTTTGTTTGGTTTTTTTGAACAGGGTTTCTCTATGTAACACCCCTGGCTGTTCTGGAACTTTCTTTGTAGACTAGGCTGACCTTGAACTAACAGACCCACCTACGTGTGCTGGGATTAAAGGCACGCGCCACCTCTCTCTCTCTCTCTCTCTCTCTCTCTCTCTCTCTCTCTCTCTCTCTCTCTCTAAAACAAAGTTTCTCTGTGTAGCCATGGCTGCTCTGGAACTCAGAACTATCTCTGCCTCTTGAGTGCTGGGATTAAGGTCATGGACCATTATTCTTGACTTTCCAAAAGTTAATGTTAACAGTGACTGTCTGATGGAGGAAATCATAACTTTTCGGTTCTTTTTAGTTTTTCTTTTTCAAATAAAATTTTTTCTTCTCAAATTTTTAAAGATGTATTTAGTTATTATCTATATAATATTCTGCCTGCATGTATGTCTGCAGGTCAGAAGAGGACACCAGATCTCTTTATAGATGGTTGTGAGCTGCCATGTGGTTGTTGGGAATTGGACTCAGGGTCTCTGGAAGATCAGCCTGTGCTCTTAACCTCTGAGCCATCTCTCCAGCCCCCAAGAGAACTTTTTAAAAACTTTTTATTTATTCTCTGTCTTTCACATCATGCATCCTGATCCCATTTACCACCCTGTTCCTTCGTATCTGCCCTCTGCCCTTGCACCCTCCCTGCCACAGTGAAATGAAAGGAAATTTAATACAAGGGAAAATCTTGTGGGAATTATAGTGTGACACAGTGAGGCACACAGTATATCCTTTGTTCATGTATCTTTACTTGCAAAGCAAAGAGTTGTTGGTCTGGTTTGAGGCCTCTAGTTAAGAGAAAAGATTTTGAGGGAAAGATTTTCTTTTTTCCCTCTAATGCAGAAAATACAAGTTAGCTCACCAAAGCAAGAGGCTTAGTTGCTCCGCCTTCGTCGCTGAGCCTCCCACAGAGGGTGGTGCTGCTCTTAAGCCGTTGTTCTCCATTGCTCTCCTGTTGTATTGCAGAGGACTCCACAGATGTTGGTGAGGAAGATAGTTTCCTTGGCCAGACTTCTGCTCTCACCTCCACCCCGCAGACATTCAGTTACTTCTCTCAGGTACCAAGCAGTGGTGACCCTTTTGGGAACATTGGACAGTCACCCTCAACAACTACCACCGTGTCAGCTGGACAGTCGGCGTTTTCCAAGCCCCCAGCCACACTCCCTTTCACAACTGGATCCCAAGACGTGTCGAATGTATTTCTGCCACCGGTTTCCAAGGCTCATCATGGTGCTGCACCCCCCTCACAGATGGGAGTAAATACCTATTTTCCTTCTCAGCCGAGCAGTCTCCCTCCAAACTTTGGGAGCCCTCCCCAAGGGATTCCTCAACAAGGACATAACCCATATCGTCACACTCCTGTCAGCAGCAGGGCGAATCCCTACCTTACACCCCCACAGCTGCAGCAGTGCCAGACACCAGGCCATCCCTCCTACCCTCCGCCTTCCGGACCCCCTGTGCAGACGTACCAAATGCCTCCAGGACCGATGCCACCGGTACGTGGACGCCATACTAGTTTTCTCTCTTAGAGAAGTTTTTAAAAACTTTGTATGATAAGAGAAATTTTTTGAGTTAATTTTTGTTATGTGTATTGTTTTGTCTGCATGTGTGTTTGTGTACCATGTGCATGCAATACCCGTGGAGGCCACAAGGAGGCATCAGGTTCCTTGGAACTGGAGTTACAGGTGTTAGCCACCATATGAGTGCTGGGATTTGTCCTCTGAAAGAACAGTCAATGCCCTTACCTGCTGAGTCATCTCTCCAGCTCAATTTTATACATTCTAACATACACTAAGTATAAAATCTATTTTTAACTTATTTTCTATGTAGAGGTGTTTTACCTGAATGTGTGTCTGTGCATCACATTTGTGCTGGTGCCCCGGGAGGCCAGAAAAGGTTGTCTGATTCCCTAGAAGTTTGGGCCCTGGGAAACGAACCCATTTTTTTGTTTTTTGTTTTTTGCAACCACAATCAGTACTTTTTTTTTTTTTTTTATTTTTCGAGACAGGGTTTCTCTGTAGCTTTTTGGTTCCTGTCCTGGAACTAGCTCTTGTAGACCAGGCTGGCCTCGAATTTACAGAGATCCGCCTGCCTCTGCCTCCCGAGTGCTGGGATTAAGAACTTTTAATGACTAGGCCATTTCTCCACACCAGGACAGAATTTTTTGTTTGTTTTTTGAGGCAGGGTTTCACTGTGTAGCTAGCCCTGGCTGTCCTGAAACTTGCTCTGTAGGCCAGGGTGGCTTTTTACAGAGGGTGTTACTGGTGATGAAAACCAGGGTGATGAGTGTGGTAGGTAAGCGTTCCCACTGAGCACCTTGTAATTTTGAGACAGGATCTTCCTAAATTGCTTTGTTTGGCCTCAAACTCTTGATCTTCCTGCCTCAGTCCCAAGTAATTGGTGTTCTGGGTCTGTGTCACAGAGGCTCTTGTTTGTGAACTGCGTGCTTTGAGGTAAGCCCTTTAGCAGTAGCTAATTGGAGGCTGGCAAGATGGCTCAGGGTCAAGGCACTTGCCATGAAGCCTGAGGACTTGGTTTAGATCCCCAGGGCCCATGTGTTGGAAGGAGAACACTGACTCCTACAAATTGTCCCCTGACTTCCACACTTTGCGCGCAGCACAAATATATAAATTTGCTTTAAGGTAGCTATCACACGGTTCATATTCAAGTTTATATCACCTATTTAGTGGACTAATGGTTGATTTTCATTGCCTGGGTACATGCTGATATTCTCAGATATTAGTGTATAATATCAAATGTTATCTAAGGGCGTAAGAAGTGAGGCAGTGCAGTCTTAATAGACTGCCCGCTGCTTCTCATCTTATACTAGTGAGAGTGCTCAGGACAGAGACTACAAGTGATTCTGCCACTAATTTTAATGTTTATAGAGTTTGGCTGTAGCCAACCAAACTTACGCGTATCCTTGTGTGTTGGGTTACATGTTTACATACTTAGAAGTGGAATGATGGGTCAAAAAGTATGGGTGTTGTAATGATTTTAAAAATTAGGACTGGAGGGGCTGGAGAGATGGCTCAGAGGGTAAGAGCATTGCCTGCTCTTCCAAAGGTCCTGAGTTCAATTCCTAGCAACCACATGGTGGGTCACAACCATCTGGCGCCCTCTTCTGGTGTGTCAGCATACATGGAGTCATAATGTTGTATACATAATAAATAAATCTTTAAAAAAAAATTAGGACTGGAGAGATGGCTCAAAGGTTAAGAGCTCTGGCTGTTCTTCTAGAGGTCTTGAATTCAATTCTCACCAGCTGCATGGCTGCTCCCAACCATCTATCATGAGATCTGATGCCCTCTTCTGGCATGTAGACATGGATGCAGACAGAACAATGTATATTAATAAACCCATAAAAAACTTGTGGGAGGCCGGGCGGTGGTGGCGCACGCCTTTAATCCCAGCACTTGGGAGGCAGAGGCAGGTGGATCTCTGTGAGTTCGAGACCAGCCTGGTCTACAAGAGCTAGTTCCAGGACAGGCTCCAAAACCACAGAGAAACCCTGTCTCGAAAAACCAAAAAAAAAAAACAACAACAACAAAAAAAAAAACTTGTGGGAACCACATCGATCTTGTGCATGCTTCACAAGTTCAGGTCAGACAAAACCCCAGCACTGAGAAGGAGAAGTGGGCACAAAGTTCCACCCCAACACGAAGCTGTTCGTGCTTGATAGCTGCTGGGAGAGGGAAAGCAGTTTCTTCCCTGGAGTGACACTGGGTATCAGCCACTCCAAGGCGGGCCAACGCAAAATGAACTCCATTTTGTTTTTATTTTGGTATTTTTTTTTTTTTAAAGAGAAAGAGCATTAAGTTGGGCGATGGGGACTGCGAGGGGCAGGAGAGGGAAATAATGTGATAATATTTGTATGAAAATATTTAAAACTAAATTTATTACAAATTTAGAAATATGGGGGCTGGAGAGATGGCTCAGAGGTTAAGAGCATTGCCTGCTCTTCCAGAGTTCCTGAGTTCAATTCCCAGCAACCACGTGGTGGCTCACAACCATCTGTAATAAGGTCTAGTGCCCTCTTCTGGCCTTCAGGCATACATGCAGAAAGGATATTGTGTACATAATAAATAAATATATAAAAAAAAAAACCAAAAAACAAATTTAGAAATTTTCAGGCAATGGTGACACACGCTTTTAATCCTAGCACTCAGGAGGCAGAGGCAGGCGGATCTCTGGGAGTTTGAGGCCAACCTGGTCTACAGAGTGAGTTCCAGGACAGCCAAGGCTACATAGAGAAAAACCTTGTCTTGATAAACAAAACAACAACAAAAATTTTAAAAAATATGGGAAATGTCTTTGTGGGTGTCAGTTTGCCATTGGTGTGCAGAAGTGTAGTTTACTTTGTAACTGATTTGAGGTTTTATTACACTACTTATGACACTAAATAGTTCCCTAGAAATACAAGTGAGATAATTATTATTGATATCTATTGGATTCTGAAGCAGCTAGAGAATTCCTTTTGGGCACATGTGACGGTTCCCTTGTTCTCCCAGCTCCCTCCATCAGTGCAGTCTCCAGCACAGCAGCAGGTACCCGCCAGACATGCAGGACCTCCTGGACAGGGGCCATCGCCTTTTGTGCTTCAGAACCAGTATGAACCTGTTCAGCCTCACTGGTTTTACTGCAAGGAGGTGGAATATAAACAGCTGTGGATGCCTTTCAGTGAGCTTGACTCTTTGAATCTTGAAGAGATCTATAACTCGGGTAAGTGCCCGCTTGCATTATTCTATCTCACTGGAGGAAGAGAAGAGATGAAGTGTACTTACCCATGGCCTACTTTTTGCAGCTGTCGGATTCCTTGAACTGTGTAGATCTCCAGATCCCACTTTAATATGGTGCTTCTAATTCATATGTATCCTGAGTTACTGAGCAAAGAACTTAAGGAAATAGTTTAGCAATTTCTTTTGTTAAGCTGGGCACAGTGGCATACACCTTTCTTCCCAGCACTTAGGACAGGCAGCTCTCTGTTAGTTTGAGGCCAGCCTGGTCTACATAGTGAAGTGACCCTGTCTTACTGAAACAAAGCAACCAAAAAGTTGTTTTAAATCAGGGAAGTATAGTTTGTACATAGTCCATGTTTTATTTTTCTTACTTCCTTATTCATTTGTAGTTATAGGACATCAAATATTTCCTGTAGCCGGGCGGTGGTGGCGTACGCCTTTAATCCCAGCACTCGGGAGGCAGAGGCAGGCGAGTCTCTGAGAGTTCAAGGCCAGCCTGGTCTACAAGAGCTAGTTCCGGGACGGGCACCAAAGCTACAGAGAAACCCTGTCTCGAAAAACCAAAAAAAAAAAAAAAAAAAAAAAGCATTTCCTGTAGACTTTGGAAAAGCTCTGAAAAAATTATTCTGAGGTCAGATGAGTTTTGGAAATAATTATTCTCATGTCTACCTCTTGAGAAAGTGCTACATAGGTGTGTCTTAAGACTCTAAGAAGTCTTGCATACAGATACAATTCTTTATCTTGATAATTTTTGATTATGAGACTTAAATATCAGTCAGTATTCTCTTTTTTTTCCCTCTGGTTTTTTGAGACAGGCTTTCTCTGTGTAACAGTCTTGGCTGTCCTGTAACTCAGTTTGTAGACCAGGCTGGCCTTGGACTCACTGAGATCCACCTGCCTCTGTCTCCCCAGTGCTGGGATTAAAGGCGTGCGCCACCACTGCCCAAGCCAGTCAGTATTCTCTAGCACTATACTTCATGGAACACTGTGGTATGTTGATGTTTCTGCTTTGTTTTACTTTTGAAATGGGATCTTACTCAGTTCTGGCTGGCCTCTAACTCACTGTGTTGCAAGAATTAGCCAGGAACTCATAATCTTCCTGACTCCATATTTAATTACTGAGATTACAGGTGTTTGGCAGGCAGTACATATGGTTTGATTAAACAAATCATGAACTATTTCAGTTATTTCATGGTTGTGTTTTTAAAGCTTGCCCTCGCTCTTTCTTTCTACTCAAGAAGAGCCATGCTGTATGGCAGCTCACTCCTGTGATCTCCATACATGGGAGGCTGGAGTGAGACTCTACCTCAAAAACAAACAAATAAATGTATGTCATAATTTTTTTTTTTTTTTTTTTTTGGTTTTTCGAGACAGGGTTTCTCTGTGGTTTTGGAGCCTGTCCTGGAACTAGCTCTTGTAGACCAGGCTCGTCTCGAACTCACAGAGACCAGCCAGTCTCTGCCTCCCGAGTGCTGTGTATGTCATAATTTTGAGTAATGCGGATTATCTTGTATTTTTAAATAAAATAAGCTTAATTGTCTTTGAGTATTGACTAGTAGCAACATGAATATTATTGTTAATGTTATTTGTATTTTCAAATGTGCCTAGTAACATTAGGGGAAAATGTCTTCTGTTGGTTCCCAGTGCAGCCAGATCCTGAAAGTGTGGTTCTCGGCACGGATGGAGGGCGCTATGATGTCTACCTCTATGACCGCATGAGGAAGTCTGTGTATTGGGAAGAGGAGCCAGCTGAAGTGAGACGCTGTACTTGGTTTTACAAGGGGGACACAGATAGCAGATTTATCCCCTACACAGAGGAGTTCAGTGAGAAGCTCGAGGTATGACTGTTTTCCTCTGTATGCTCTTTTACAAAGCAGGCCCGTGTGCCAGAGGCTGCTGTGACAGCACCACAGTGCAGGTGGCTTTGTTTACAGGCTGGCCTGTCTTGATCCTGGTCACAGAGGATAGGTGGTGTCAAGACTGTCAGGGGGTTGTGGGGGCATCCCACGTCTGTGAGCTGCTCATACTTAGCCCTCATGGAAATTTAGGTAGAAACCAGGCATGGTACCAATTGATTTAATCTTAGCGTTCATGAGTTCAAGGCAGGCTATCATGAGTTTGAGGACTCCTGGGCTAGATAGAGAAACAGTCTACAAAAACAATCTCCTTTTGATTTTCCAAACAGAATTTCTCTGTATAGTTTGGAGACTGTTTTGAAACTTGCTCTATAGACAAGACTGGCCTTTAACTCATAGACCCACCTCCCTCTGCCTCCTGAGTGCTGAATTAAAGGTGTGCACCATCGCTGTTGGGCCAAAAACAATCTCTTAAAGCATAATTTTTGAAACAGTTTTATGGCATTTATTTATGTGTGTGTGTGTGCTCACTGTGGTGCATGACTGGAGGTCAGAGAACATGCCAGAGTTGGTTCTTTCCCTTCCTCCATGTGGGTCCTGGGAATAAAACTCAGGTCTTTAAGTTTGGCAGCAAGTGCCTTTACCCACTGAGCCTTCTGGATGTCCCTTGAAGTATAATTTTAGTTAGTTCAATAAAGGGAAATGTGTAACAGGGTGATGATTCCTAGTGCTTAATTTTGAATCTAAACAAGCAAATAACTGAAGATATACTATAATTGTTGGTACTGTTAGATAGGGTCCTACTGTAGTTGTAATATCCCAAAACCAGATGTTTAGGCTTATTGGTTTGAAGCTAAAATTACAGTGTTCAAATATGAGAATCTGAAAGCAGAATAAGCACTTTCTCTTTAGTGATAATATTGTTTGTGGGTGACATAGGCTCTAGACTGGGGTTGTTATCCAAGTCCTGCCCATCAGCATGAGGCACAAGTTCCTGCCCAGCTTCCCAAGAAACTGACAGCATTAGTGGAGGCAAAGGAGGAGGGAAGTGAGAGACAGATGCTATCTCTGTAGAAAGCCAGGCAAACCTTTAGAAATACAGTTAGCCCACTACAGGCAGGAGTAGAGAGCGGCTGTGAAAGATTATTGGTGTGAATCAGCAGTGCTCGTGTGTGGCAGAACTAGCCGGTCTGGACCATGATAGGGGACACTGTTTATAACGCCAAGGAAACCCCAGAGTTTGTAGGAAAGTTCATAAAAGATACTCCTGAGGGCTAGGGCTTGCAACTGAGTGTAGGAAGTCTGCCTAGGATTCACGAGGCCCTGGATCTGATCAGCAGAGAAGATTTGCAGAAGCTGGACACTGTGTGATATGAGATGCTAGGCTCAGAAATTCAAGATTAGTACCCACAAATGATCTTCTTGGAGGGAAGGTATAAAAAGAGCTTAAAAATTGACTGGGTATGGTAACCTGTGTCTTTAATTCTATCAAGAGGCAGAGGCAGGTAGGTCTCTGAGGGCAGCTTGGTTTATATAGCAAGCTTGAGACTCTGTCTCCAAAAAAAAAAGGAGAGGGCTATAAAGGTGCCTGAGTGGTTAAGAGCACTGACTGATCCTACAGAGGACTCAGGGTTAATTTACAGCACCCTCATGGCAGCTGATAACTATTGGGAACTCCAGTTCCAGGGCATCTTACACCCTCTTCAGACTTCTGAGGATACCACGTATGCACATGGTATACATACAGACACACAGGCAAAACTCTTACATACATTAAACAGAGTAGCCTCAGGAGTAGAGCTGAATACCATGTGTGTGTCAAAGCATCAAAGTTGTCCTCTCAGAGTCCTTGAGAGATTTAATGTGTTTCCTTCCCCTCTACTCCAAAATACTGTTGAAGTCCCAACCCCCAGTACCCATGAATACATCTTTGTGAGGAACTAGGTTATTGCAGATGAAATCAGTTAAGATGAAGTTACTTTAGTGGGGTGGCCCTAGCTCCGTATAGTGAGTGTCTTTGTGTATAATAAAGCAGACAGACATGTTCAGATGGACAGAATGCTGGGGTTTGATATAGGCAGAATTTGGAGATAGAGGCTTATGTCAAGGAATGGCCTTGATTGTAGTGGTAAAGGGTGATTTGGGAGAGTGTTCTGTGCAGGCTTCATGGCCATTGCTGTCCTGCTGTCACCTTGATTTTGGAGTCGTAGCTTCAAGAACTGTGAGACAATAAGTTCATTTTATGCCACTTGACTTGTTGAGCCCTGAGTACTGATGCACTCTCTAAACCTCCAATTCTTCCCCCAGTAATGGCGAATGTGTGAGAGCAAACCCTGGAGTACTTCATGTAAGAGGATAGAAAGAATGGTAGCCAATAGGCCAGACCTAGTGTTTGTGCTGCGTCCCCAGCATAATCCTAACCCCCCATGCGTCTGATGTGGTCAGACTGACTGACTGCATTATGTGTTGTTTTGTCGCTGCAGGCCGAGTACAAAAAAGCTGTAACCACGAATCAGTGGCACCGCAGATTAGAGTTTCCAAGCGGAGAGACCATCGTTATGCACAACCCAAAGGTGAGGCGCTTCCTGATATGGGGGGTGTGCCCTTTAAAGGTTATGCTGCTGTATGTATGATAACATTTCATTTTTTTGTATTTTTGCAGGGATTCCTTTGTAATGAACATATTTTTTATTTATTTTTTTGAGACAGGGTCTTTATGTAACCCTGCTGTCCTGGAACTCATTATGCAGAATAGGCAGGCTGGTTTTGAACTCAGAGATCCTTTGCCTTAAAGGCCCAAACCACCATGCCTGGCAAGTGTGTTTTGAAATAATTTAATTATTAATCATGGAAATTCAACTTTTTCTCATCAAGTTTCTGTTTGGTGACAGGTTAGTGATACTGAGTGTCATCTTAGAAGAAGCTTAGTGAATCTTTTTACTTGGTTTGGTGAAGTCAGCTCTTTTACAGAGGGCCAGAGAAAACAGTCAAGGCTTTGCAATCTGTCTGCTCTCCATTGAGCTACCTGCTCTGCTCTTGTATTGTGAGAGCAGCTGGGGGCAACAATTTGTAAACCAATGGGTGTGTAGAAATGTTGAGAGACAAGGTTTCTCTGTGTAGTAGTCCTAGCTGTTCTGGAACTCTCTTTGTGGATCCGGCTGGCCTCAAACTTACAGAGATCTACCTGCCTCTGCCTCTTGAGTGCTAGGATTAAAGACATATGCCACCATTACCTCAAGTTTTAAATCTTTCTTTTTTCTGTTTTTTTAAAGTAGTTTTCAGAGAGTCAAAATTATATGTGGGGGGGCTGGAGAGATGGCTCAGTGGTTAAGAGTACTGACTGCTCTTCCAGAGGACCTGGGTTCAATTCCCAGCACCCACATGGCAGCTCACAACTGTCTGAAGATCCAGTTGCAGGGGATCTAACACCTTTGTACCAATGCACATAAAAAATAAAAGTTAAATAAACAACAAAAAAAAAATTATATGTGGATTTTTTTCCTATTCATTCATTCAAACACTCATTCATTCATTCATTTTTTTTTTGTTTTTATGTCCCAACTACAGTTTTCCCTTCCTCCTTTTCCCAGCCTGCCCTCCCAATCAGTTCCTCTCTGTTACTCTTCAGAAAAGGGCAGGCCTCCCATGGTTATCCTCCAGCTATTGCATGTCAAGCTGTCACCTCCTCTTCTCTTAAGGCTGGGCGAGGTAGTCCAGTAAGAGGAAAGGGTCTCAGAAGCAGGCGACAGAGTCAGGGAGTCCCTGCTCCCTCTGTTAGGGTCCCACAGGAAGATCAAGCCATACAACTGTAGCGTGTATCCAGCGGGCCTAGGTTCGTCCCATGTGGGCTCCCTGGTTGTCGGTTCAGTGAGTTCCTGTGAGCCCAGGTAAGTTGATGCTGTGGGTTTTCTTGTGTCCTAGACTCCGTTGGCTCCCATAGTCATTCTTCCCCCTCTACCACAGGATTCATCAAGCTATACCTAAGCTTTGGCTGTGGTCTCTGCATCTGTTTCCAGCAGTTGCTCTATGAAGCCTCTCTGATAACAGTTGGGCCAGGCGTCATTCTCTGAAGATAGTAGAATATCATTAGGGATCATTTACTTTCATTATTTTTTTTATTTTTGCCAGTCATGTTTGTTTCTATTCTATGTCTCTGGATTGTTCCCTGTTCCGCCTCTGGGTCCTGGCCCTCAGGGGTTAGCTCCTTCTCATGGTATGGGTCTCAATCTGGGCCAGTCATTGGTTGATCACTCTTATAATTTCTGTGCCACCTTTACCCCCTGCATATCTTGTAGGCAGGACAAATTGTAGATCGAAGGTTTTGTGGCTGGGTTGGTGTCTCAGTTCCTCCACTGGAAGTCTTGCCTGGCTATCGGAGATGGCCGGTTCAGGCTCCATATCCCCTATTGGTAGGAGTCTTAGCTAGGATCACCCCCATAGATTCCTGGGAGCATCAATTGCACTAGGTTTCTAGCTTACCCCAGAGATGCAACCAGATTCCAGATGTCTCTCCCAGTGCTCTCTCCTCCTTCCTCTCCACACCTGATTCCTCCTGTTCCATCCCCACCCCCTTATCCAGATCCCTACCCCCATCCAGCGGTGATGTCCATTCTATTAAATCTTACATCTATGTGTGTGTGTGTACATACGCATTCACACATTTTTAACCCCTTCCCATTCTTGTGGTGCTGAGAAACTCAGGGAAAAAAAATCAATATGTATTCCAGCATAAGTATTGAAAGTAATTATATATTTAGTTTTGATAGTTAATGGCTGGACCTTTACAGAATTTACTTGGGGAACAGTTCTACTTCATTTGTAACCAGCTGTACTGTGAAGCACAGGATTATTAAACATATTAGTTTGAAGCAGGCTTAGTGGTACATGCCTACAGCCCCAGCACATGGGAGGCAGAGGCAGGAGGATGGCTGCAAGTTCTGGTCTAACTTTGTCTAGGTAACAAGTTCCAGGCCAGTCAGGGAATGTGTAGACCCCCATCTTGAGAACCAATGAAACAACACCCCCCCCCCAGTATTACTTAACTTATTGTGGGAAATAATTTTGCTAATGAGCCTTGTCATAATCTTGTGTCTTGAAGGTTATTGTCCAGTTCCAGCCTTCTTCAGTGCCAGATGAGTGGGGGACAACACAGGATGGACAGACGAGGCCCAGAGTTGTAAAGCGTGGGATCGATGACAGTCTTGACGAAATTCCTGACGGTATGTCTAGTTCGCTCAAGGAGAAGATCTGTTTGGGCTGCTCTGTTAGTGTCGCCATTCACTGTGAGGGAAAGAGGCCATTGCTAGAGTTACTGCCAGAGTGCTCAGAGTCCAGCCATCTATGTTGGCCATACATCTGTCTTTTTTCTTATTGTTCCTAGTTTAATTTTAGATTTATTTATTTTTACAAGTATGAGTGTTTTGTCTGCATATATGTTCATGTACCATGTGTGTGCCTGCTGCCAACAGAGGTCAGAAGAAGGACTGGCTCCTCTGGGAGTTAGGGTTGGTTGTGAGCCACCATGTGGGTGTTGGGAACCGAACTTGGGTCCTCTGCAGGAATGGCAAGCACTTTGAACCATTGAGCCATCAACCCTACATTTCTATCTTTTTGTTTTGAGACAAGGTCTTACTGTGTAGTCCTGGAATTCGGAGCTCTACCTGCCTCTGCCTTCTGAGTGCTGGGGTTAAAGGTGTGTGCTGCCAGACCAGCAAAGATTTTTTGGTTTTGTTTGACTGAGCTCAGGGCCATGTTCATGTGCACACTTTATGTTCCTAAGCCACTCCTTCATCCCATTCCTGTGGGATGCTGAACAGATGGCACATTATGGTGGGTCCATAGGCTTGTGAAGAACAGCCGTTTCCTTGACCTCTCCGTTTAGTTCGCCATGTTTGCCCAGGGAGACATGTTGTTCTAATTTGACACAGGCCAATAACAAATATTTTCGTGGAAGGGTAATGGATTTCTTTGCCTAGGTTTTTTTTTTTGTTTTGTTTTTGTTTTTCGAGACAGGATTTCTTTGTGTAGTCCTGGCTGTTGTGGAACTCTCTCTGTAGACCATACTGGCCTCAAACTCAGCAGAGATCTGCCTACCTCTGTCCCCGAGATCTTTGGCTAGCTTATGATAAAAGGGGTCTCAAGAATTTAGCAGTTTAACTAACAACACCAAATTCTCAGTTTTGTGTGTGTGTCTGTATGAGATGATTTTTATTATTTGTTTCTTTTTACTAGGGGAAATGCCTCAAGTTGACCATTTGGTGTTCATGGTGCATGGCATTGGACCCGTATGTGACTTGCGCTTTAGAAGCATTATTGAGTGTGGTAAGTGCAAGTCACATTTCATTTCCTAGGAGAAACCGAGTGCTGATAGAAGGGCTCTGTAGTGTACATTTTTATGATGCTCCTAGCTGTGCACTCGTGCCTCAGGAGACTTGTGTGGTCAGTAGGAAGTATGAGTTTGTGTTTGATCTGCTCTTATGACATACAATCCTAGATTCTGAAGAATCAGAAAGGACCGTGAGAATAATCTCACCGCTTTGGTAGACAGCCTTCTTGCCTGAGCACTAGCTGCAGCATGGAGCTCCTGTGTCCCGAGCTGACACCTAGGGAGTCCTGAGAAGCTGTGTAGAACATGTAAATGAGCAGCCTTCTCAATTGGGCTGGGAATATGAAGACAGGTCTGTAGTAATAGTCTGCGTTTACTGGCTACTTGGTGTTGCATGTGTGTGCCTCACACCTGCACCTCTAGGTGTGTGTGTGCCACTGTTACCTCCAGCGTAGGTGAGGAAAGGCCTTGGCTGAGGTAGGTGCTCTACTGCCGCAGTTGGTTCTGGAACCTGATGCTGAGGAAGGATAGGATTCCAATCTTCTGGCCTTTAGGCCTCAAAAATATCGAAAATTAAAAGAACTTTTTAGCAGTTGGGCGTTTGTTCATTTACTATTTTGTCATCATTTTTAAAAGTATATATCTTTATGTTATTAAAATGGCAGCACATTTCAGTTAATGTATTAGCTACCAAGCTAAAATAATATTTTTTCTTTTTCTTTTTTTTTAGTGGATGACTTTAGGGTGGTTTCTCTCAAGTTGTTGCAGACACACTTCAAGAAATCTCTTGAGGAAGGGAAAGTCAGCAGAGTGGAGTTCCTTCCGGTTCACTGGCATAGCGCCCTGGGTGGGCATGCCACGGGCGTTGACAGGTTTGCAGGGTTTGATGCTGTGTTTTTCAGAGTATCTAAAATTAGAGGCAAATTTAAACTGTAATGCAAACTGGCTTATTCTAGTTTGAGCAAATAAGGCCTTTATGTGAATGATGTCTTGCTCCGACGTGATGAAGTGCTGGGTGTGCTATAAATATCTGCCTGTTCCCTGTGTCTCTCGTGGGTTTGTTCTCATTGTAGACATCTAAGGGGATCTAGGAAAGTTTAGACAGTTTGAGTTTATTTTTGGTGCTTGTAAATGGATTCGGAGAGCCAGGCATGGTGAACACACCTGGCTCTGCAGCTGGCTTTAAAACACCCTCTGACCTGCTGTGGTCGGGTGGGGCCTGTCATGAATGCTCAGCAGCATCTTTGTCTGATTAACAGCCTCAAGGGTCTCCTTTACCAGGTGATGTCCCCCATAGGGCAAAAAAGCCACCCATTTGGGATTTAGATTGTTAGTCTCTTGGTGGGGAACCATTTAACATCTATGGTGCCCTATGGTGAGCAGCACTTACCCGGCTCTGTGACAGAAGCTCCCCACTCAGTTTCCAGTGCTCCCATTGCAGAGCCGCAGGTACAGGTAATGTTTATGCTGCCCCATGTGGCTAGTAAAATGGTTCCAGTTAGTGGCCGCTGTGATGTGTTGGAGCTCATGCTTTAACAAAGCTAAACTGTGGACAGTGTTCTGGCCACACTGGACTGTGCTGTGAGGTGCTTGCTTTCTCAGTGAATGCTGAGAGTTTTTGTTTCAGGTAACTCCTTCCATATTCTCACAGTGACAGCCTCTTGTCTCTGGCAGCCACAATTTTTGTCAGGCATCCAAATTTCAGTTAGTCAAAAGAAAGTGGGCAGTAGGGCTTTTCTATGTCAAAGTTGACCTCTGACAGTTATAAGTTCATTGTACTAGTTAATGTGTAATCTCTCCTTTATTATACTGGTTTTTCTCTTTTAGAAATAAAAAGCTAAACTGTTAAAAATCCAGAGGTCGAAGGTAAATACTGACAGTAACTTTGTTTTTTCTTTTACGACAGGAATATCAAGAAAATCACTTTGCCAAGTATTGGTCGGTTCCGGCACTTCACTAATGACACCCTGCTAGATGTTTTGTTTTACAACAGCCCTACCTACTGTCAGTCAATTGTGCAGAAAGTGGGAGTGGAGATAAACCGGTTACACTCTCTGTTTTTGAGTCGGAACCCAAACTTCAAAGGAAAGGTGTCTGTTGCTGGTCACAGTTTAGGTAAAGCTGTCACATAATTTCAGATGTGCCTGTTGGTTTGCTAGTCATTGCTTTGTGTTCGTCTGCCTGCAAAAACAGGGAGCTTGAGTTTGTGAATAAAACTGGATGTTCTGTGTTTAGATTGCCTTTGTTCTTCATGTCCAGTAGTGGAGAAAGGCTGTGCATTTTTGTTGTTGTTTCCAGGTTCTATTTTATTTATCTCTGCGTGTGTGAGTCTGTTGAGTGTATGCCATGTTTATGTGGGTGACCTTGGTGGTCCGAAGAGGGTATCTCATCCCTGGAGCTGGAGGTAAAGATGCTTGTATAACCTGCTGGATGTGGGTGCTCGGAACCAAGTTTAGATCCTCTGGAAGAACAGGATGCACTCAACCACAGAGCCATCACTCTGGCTGTTAGACTATGCTGTTTTGTTCTTAGATGGAGCAGGAATATTACTAGAACTTTAGGAAAAAATGTGTAGGTAAAGCTGTCCCATGTAATTTCAGATTTGATTGTTGATTTGTTGAGAAGTTGCTCTGTGTCTTTCTGGCTGCCAAACTTAGGGCATATATGAGTCATACATGCATGGGTCTATGTACTTATGTGTACTACAGCACCGTGTGGAGGTCAGAGAACAACTTTGTAGGGTCATTTCTCTTCCACCTTTACATTGTGCCTTAGTTTGTTTTCTGTTGCTTTGATGAACACCATGATCGAAAGCAACTTTTCAGGGAGGGGAGATTTTATTTTAGCTTACAGTTGTAGTTGATCATGACAGGAAGTCAGGCAGGGCTTCCTGAGCCTACAAGAACCTGGAAGCAGGAACTGAAGCAGAGACCGTGGAGTAATGCTGCTTACTGGCTTGCTCCTCCTGGCCTGCACAGTACGCCCCAGGATCACCTGCCCAGAGATGCACCACCCAGAGCAGGATGGGTCTTTCTGCTTGAATCAATGCCAGTCAGATAGGGTGTTTTCTCGGTTGAGGTTTCCTGTTTTCTGATGACTCTAGCTCCTGGCAAGTTGATAGAAATCTAAGAACCGATACAGATGGGCTCTGGAGATCAAATTCAGATTGCTAAGCTTGCATGACAAATACTTTGACTGGCTGAGCTATCATGCTGGTTCTGATTATTAGATTTTAATCAGCTGCTCATCTTTGTGTGACTTCTGCTAGAGACTGCAAAATAAAAGCAGGAGGATTTATTTAGTGTTGAAAAATACGTGGGGTAGTTAACTTTGTTATTAAGCATAATATATCTTTTCCTTAGGTTCTCTGATATTGTTTGACATCTTGTCTAATCAAAAAGATATGAGTGTCTCTAAGTCTCCGGGGTCCATGACTGTTTCTAATGGAGTTATGAAACAGCCAGATTTTCAGGAAAAGCAGGTGAGTTTATCGTTACCCTGTTGACATTGAGATTTAGAGCTAGACCTGAGCTGTTCTCCAAAACCTGTACTGTTTCCTCTAATTGTTTTTAATTGTCAAAGTACATTGAGGCTCAGAAGTACAGTAGAAAGTTGGGTCACACACCTGTAATCCTGACTAAAGCACGGTTAATAAAAACTCAGAGAGAGAAATTGGGGTTCAACCTGAAGATCCGAAAAGCAAAGTAGCCAGCCACTGGCTCTTACCAGTCCAAAATGGCGATCCTGCCTCCAAGAATCTCAGAATGAGACTGTGTTTGAGAGCTGTTTCCTTCCATTTTATAATCCTCTCTAGGGCTGGGATTAAAGGCATGTACACCTTGATTGAAGGCATACACTGCCCGGTTTCTATGGCAGACTAGTGTGTCTACTGGGATTAAAGGTGTGTGTTACCATTACCTGGTCTGTAAGGCTAACCAGTGGGCTGTTTTACTCTCAGATCTTCAGGTGAGCTTTTTTTTTTAAAAAAAAAATTATTTATTTATTATGTATATAATATTCTGTCTGTGTGTGTGTCTGCAGGCCAGAAGAGGGCACCAAACCTCATTACAGATGGTTGTGAGCCACCATGTGGTTGCTGGGAATTGAACTCATGACCTTTGGAAGAGCAGGCAATGCTCTTAACCACTGAGCCATCTCTCCAGCCCCTCAGGCAAGCTTTATTAATTAAAATACAATCGAAATGCCCCTACACCTCACTGTTTTGGAGGCTGAGATGGGAGGATGATGAGTTCAAAGCCAGCTTGAGCAACACAGTGAGACGCCATCTCTAAAAATAGGAGCTTCTTGTTCTTTTTCCTTATGGATTATAAAGTAAATGTGAAGGCTTAGAATTATAAAAGCTAAACTATTATCATTATTTATTTGTTTGATTTTTTCAAGACAGGGCTTCTCTGTGTAACATCCTTAACTGTCTTGGAGCTGTCTTGGAGCTCTCTCTCTCTCTCTCTCTCTCTCTCTCTCTCTCTCTCTCTCTCCCTCTCCCTCTCTCTCAACAAAACCAAAGTTTATGGAGACTAATGCCATGCATGTGAGTTCACTGCTTTAAAGGCTGGTACAGTGCCTGCTTGCAAGAGCATCAGTCTCCTAGCACTTAACATTTCTCTACCAAACTTGGAAAATGGGCCACAGACATGGTCTAATAAGGTGGGGAAACAACTGGAGAAGGTGTGGAGCTCTCTTTTGTAGACCAGGCTGGTCTCGAACTTAGAGACCTGCCTGCCTCTGCCTCCCCAGTGCTGGGATCAAAGGTGTGTGCCACCACCACCCGGTTTTAAAGTAAATTATTACAGAAAGTGGACGCATAAGTGATTTACTGAACAAATATTCCTTAAAATCCAGGTGAAGATGGCAAAGTGCTGAAATTTAGTTGATTTGTAGAGCAAAGCCCTTTTAGATTTCTGTAGATCACGAGACATGCGAGTTTTTTCTGAGCTTTGTAATATTTTCCTCTTGTTTTAAGGTACCCGAAGAGCCAAAGCTGATGTCAGATGAATCCTGTGGACTTGATGTTGAAAATGAAGAACCCCTGACTTTGCATGGAACCCTGGAAGCACTCAGCCTCTTTGATTACATTAGCACTTTTGAGAAGGAAAAGATGGATATGGAATCTTTGGTACTGCTAATAACTTGGTTCATTTTGTTAAGAACTCTTACATCAGAATTTATTCCACATAAGCCAGAAAGTTAATGTTTAAAAAACAGAAAAAAGGGGCTGGAGAGAGAGATGGCTCAGAGGTTAAGAACACTTGCTGCTCTTGCAGAGGACTGAGGTTTGGTTTCCAGCACCCACAATGTAGCTCACAACAGTCTGTAACTCCTTTTCAGGATCCAGTGTCTTCTTCTGGCCGCTGTGGGCACCAGCACACACATACTGCACACATATACACCGAAGGAACACATGTGTACACATAAAATAAACACAGCAGGTTTTTGTTTGTTTTGTTTTTGTTTTTCAAGTCAGGGTTTCTCTTTGTAGCTCTGTGTAACTCATTTTGTCAACCAGGCTGGCCTCGAACTCACAGGGATCCGACTGCCTCTGTCTCCTGAGTGCTGAAATTAAAAGCATGTGCCACTATGGCCTGGCTCTAAATACAACCTTTTTAAAATATGAGGGAAAAAAATGTGTGAAGTTTTTTTATTTTTTATTTTTTTGTTTGTTTTTTTGAGGCAGGGTTTCTCTGTATAACAACTCTGGCTGTCCTGGAAATTGCTTTGTAGACCAGGCTGGCCTTGAACTCAGAGATCTGCCTGCTTCTGCCTCCTGGGTGCTGGGCTTAAAGGTGTGCATGAGACAAAACATAGAAATCATATCTGGAAAAGAATTTTAAAGTAGTAAACAGCATGACAATACCTACTGGGCAGAGATGGATTGGAAAAACACCTGGACGCCGACACAGGCGGCTTTTATGGTCAGAGTTTATACAGAACTCTGTGTATATAAGGAAGCAGCAGGCAAATGAGGCATTGGAAACAGGAGCATGATTTACAGGAAAGAACAGGTGACCTTGTTCCTTGGGAGAACAAGTACAGAATGCTCTCTAAGAGTAACGCGATACTGGTTTTAACCCATTTGGTAACAGTCTATTGGCAGGAGGAGGGGGAGCTGGCACTGTTGCTCTGGTTACTGAGAGTGTAAATGGGCACAGTCTCTGCAGAGATTTCTCGTGTCTTCAAAAATAAGTTGTGTGCCCTTTGCCCTGCCGGTTTTACTGGTAGAAATGTTTTCTGTAAAGAAACCTCTGGGAATACCTGCAGGATGCTCACTGAAGTTTTCAGTAGCGTGGACCTTAGCAGCCACAGTGCACACGGACAGGGTGTAGTGGCATCATTTGTGCAGCCCTGCAGCAGGACTTGCTGCGCTTGAGTGACAGATGCTGTCATCCATCTTGACCTGTCAGGTGCTTGGATGAAAGCTCGAGGTTGACACACATTGAAGAGCATGTAGCTGTTGTGTGCAAGTGAGATTTCTAAAGAGGCAGAGTGCTACAGTTACCACTGAAGGAACTGGATGCTTGGGACCAGGATGGACAGGAGAGGTCTGAGGGGAGAGCTTCATTATGTTAGCAGTATAACTTCAGAGTTTTGCATGACATACTATATTTTCTATCAAAAATAAAAGAATTTTTAATAGAGAGGCTAATTAAAAAATTTTTTTAAGCCAGGTGGTGTTGGTGCATGCCTTTAATCCCAACACTTGGGAGGCAGAAATAGGTGGATCTCTGTGAGTTCAAGGCCAGCCTGGTCTACAGAGTAAGTTTTAGGATAGCCAGGGCTACACAGAGGAACCCTGTCTTGAAAAGCCAACAAAAAACATTTAAAAAAAAAAAATAGTACTAGGTACTGAAGCCAAGACTTCACACATGTTAGACAAGTGCTCTACCAGTAAACTGAGATTGAGCATTTTAAAGCTTAAAATAATCTATTTCAAGCAAAAAGCCCTAGCTATTTTGAAGGTTGACTGACTTTTTGGTTGGTTTACTTGATTCTTATAGTATTCTTTGTACCCCATTTTCAGCTTCTCTGTCTCTAGACTGATTAATTCATATGCTTTGCTTCTCTTTAAAGCTTATGTGTACAGTTGATGACCTGAAGGAGATGGGGATTCCTCTTGGGCCCAGGAAGAAGATAGCCAATTTCGTAAAACTTAAAGCAGCCAAACTGGTAAGGTTCATTTCTGTCCTCAAGAAAACGAACATGTTTTGTAACCTGCCCTTTTCGTTTGTTTGTTTTATCTTTTAAGGCAAGGTCTCACACTGTAGCCCAGCCTAGCCTAGAACTCACATACAGCATGATCCTTCTCCTTCAGTCTCCCAGCACTGGGGTTGGAAGTGTGAGCCATTATGCTTCACTCTCATTCTTGTCTTAGAAGCTTTTAATGCCCCTTCGGTTGGCAAACTAGTTTATTTCCACCAGGAGCACAAAATGGAAGCCCAGGCTCCAGAGTCTGTTGGCACTGGGTTTATATCCACATGGCAGTGACTGAACAACTTGGTGTTCCAGGGACAGAGGGTTCCCTGGAAAAAGGGCTTTTCATTTTTGCTAGTTTATTTAAAAATTCTTTCAAAGATTTATTTTATGTGGGTGACTGATTTATCTGCATGTATGCATGAGCACTCTGTCTGTGCCCTGTGCTCATGGAAATCAGAGGAGGGTGTTGGCCTGCCTGGTAAGAAGGAGTACTAAAGACAAAACAGAAAAGGCCTTGCAAATCAACAGTTGAGACAAATATCCATTACCTTGTTTCCCACTGTAGACTGAATCACATTTTACCTTAATAGCAGTAAGTCCCGTGGTTTAGGGTCTGAGGGACATGGCTGGAGCACCTTCTTAGGCCAGGGTCCAGTTGGTTATAGTACGCAGAGAGGAGGCCAAAGCTAGAGGCTGTGGCAGGAACTGTAAAAGAAGTAGTTGGAATTTTTTAGTTGCTGAAAAAGATGATAGTGCTGTGAATTTGGGATGGAAAGAGAGCAACTCCCAAGGACTTTAGATAAAGCAATCTATTTGATTAGCTGTTGGGAAAAGCTGTGAGATCATCAGGTGTCCCTTTCCCTGCATGTTAAATAAACCACTCTCTATTTCCGGTTCACAACATTCTCTTCATCTCTTTGGCATCTCCCAGCAGTCTGTGGGCAGATCCCCACAAGTTCCTCTCCACACATGATCTTATCCTAAAGAGATGAGGTGCTGTCACTCTGAGCATGGTGTTCCCGCACACGTTGTTCCAGGACTGTGCTGGGGTGATTCTGTATGTGGGCACAGCAGTGAGGCCAGGCCCATGAGCAAGACAGACAAGGATCCAGGAGTGATATCTTCAGGGTCTCTGCTTCATGGCCTTAATTTTTTTCTTTATGAAAAAGTCGAAAAGTTCTTTGAAAACTCCTAGGAGGGTCCTGTTTATAGATTACAGTGCCTTAGATATATAAGCTGTGGCATTTTAAGCATGCTTGGAAAGTAATAAAGATCTATAGTATAATCTCACTTTTTAAATTAAATATAGTTGCTTTCAGATGAACCAAGAAACTTTGTCAGCCACTTTGCATTGATTGATTTGAATTGTTCACAGGTAAATTGTTGACAGATGAAGATAATATGTACTATGTCTTGGTGACTTACTATTACTGAAATAATGGGACTAAAATTAGCCCGCTGTTTTTTAGCAAGGATATCAAATATGCATAGTCTCGGGTTTTTTTCCCTCTGTAAACCATCTTTGTCATTTTCATTTGAAACAGAGTGGTTTTTAGTATTGGGAATATTGTTAGCTACCTCTGTATATGTTGGTTCATTTGTACATTAAATTGCTGCGGGACTCTAGGGGAACAAAATAGCTCTTGGCAATAAGTCATCGTATGGTTTCTTTTTTTTTTAATTGATATTTATTGAGCTCTACATTTTTCTCTGCTCCCCTCCCTGCCTCTCTTCTCCCCGCTTTAACCCTCCCCCAAGGTCCCCATGTTCCCAATTTACTCAGGAGATCTTGTCTTTTTCTACTTCCTACTTCCCATGTGAGTCTCTCTTAGTGTCCGCATTGTTGCCTTAAGTTCTCTGGGACTGTGGTTTGTAAGCTGGTTTTCTTTGCTTTATGTTTAAAAACATCTTTGAGTGAGTACATGTGATAATTGTCTTTCTGTGTCTGGGTTACCTCACTCAAAATAATGTTTTTTAGCTCCATCCATTTTCTTGCAAAATTCAAGATGTTATTTTTTTTTCTGCTGTGTAGTACTCCATTGTGTAAATGTACCACATTGGTCTTATCCATTCTTCGAATAAGGGGCATTTAGGTTGTTTCCAGGTTCTGGCTATGACAAACAAAGCTGCTGTGAACATAGTTGAGCACATGTCCTAGTGGCACGATTGAGCATCCTTTGGGTATATACCCACAAGTGGTATTACTGGGTCTTGAGGAAGGTTGTTTCCTCATTTTCTGAGAAATTGCCACACTGACATCCGAAGGGGTTGTACCAGCTTGCATTTCCTCCAGCAACGCAGAAGTGTTCCCTTTTCTCCACAACCTCTCCAGCATAAGTTGTCATCA
This sequence comes from Chionomys nivalis, assembly GCF_950005125.1. NCBI lineage: Eukaryota > Metazoa > Chordata > Mammalia > Rodentia > Cricetidae > Chionomys > Chionomys nivalis. Next base: position 68,125,770 of record NC_080093.1, on the reverse strand, counting down.
GTGTTTTTGATCTTGGTCATTCTTACAGGTGTAAGATGGAATCTCAGAGTTGTTTTGATTTGCATTTCTCTGATGACTAAGGATGTTGAGCATTTCCTCAATCAGCCATTTTAGATTCCTCTTTTGAGAGTTCTCTGTTTAGGTCTATACTCCATTTTTATTTTTTATTGGATTATGTGTTCTTTTGATGTCCAATTTCTTGAGTTCTTTGTATATTTTGGAGATCAGATCTCTGATGTGGGGTTAGTGAAGATCTTTTCCCATTCTGTAGGCTGTCGTTTTGTCTTGTTGACCGTGTCCTTTGCTTTATAGAAGCTTTTCAGTCTCAGGAGGTCCCATTTATTGTTTCTCTCAGTGTCTGTACTGCTGGGGTTGTATTTAGGAAGTGGTTCCCTGTGCCAATGTGTTCAAGTGTATTTCCCACTTTCTCTTCTATAAGGTTCAGTGTGGCTGGCTTTATGTTGAGGTCTTTGATCCATTTGGACTTGAGTTTTGTGCATGGTGATAGATAGGGTCTTTTTTCATTCTTCTACATGTTGATATCCAGTTATGCCAGCACCACTTGTTAAATACGCTTTCTTTTTTCCATTTGGTATTTTTTTGCTTCCTTATCAAAAATCAGGTGTTTGAAGATGGTGTGGATTGATATCCGGGTCTTCTATTCGGTTCCATTGGTCCTTCTGTCTGTTCTTATGCCAATACTAGGCTGTTTTCAGTACTGTAGCTCTGTAGTAGAGTTTGAAGTAAGGGATTGTGATGCCTCCAGAAGTTCTTTTATTGTACAGGATTGTTTGACTATCCTAGGTTTCTTGCTTTTCCATATGAAGTTAAGTACCGTTCTTTCGAGGTCTTTGGAAAATTTGCTGGGATTTTGATGGGCATTGCATTGAATCTGTTCATATAGTTTCTTTAAGTAGCTCTCTTAGTATCTAGAATATTGAGTTCTGTGGATATAGTGAAAGGTAATACTGGACAAGAAAGCAAATTGTAACTGGAAGAACTGAAAATTTTAGAATTTAGGTTTCAGGTTGTGCTACCTCATACAGACAAGGAGTGAGCTAACCAAGCTGTCCAAAATACCTGTGGTGGAATCTGTTACCTGAGCTGGCTGACTGGATTTTCTTTGATTTTTATTGTCCTTCATATTAACCAGATAGACTACTTTCCTATGTTCATAGTATTTTGGAATTATCAATAGAAAAGAACAGTTTGGTTAGCTGTTTTGTTAAGCTGCTGTGAAACAGAAACTAATCCTTCCCAGTCTAGGGAGCAAGGGGCTCTGACCCTGTGGATAAAGAGGTCCACTTGGCAAGTGTGTGCCTTCTCTTGACAATGTGAGCAGTCAGGGTGTGCTTACCTGCCTTTGGGCATGGGCTTTACCTCATTAGCAATAGCATCACTTATATATTTTCCCTGTTGCTTTTGCTGTTTGCTTATGGAAATGTATAACTCTTGAGGTATTCTGGACAGTGAAGTTTGACAACTAAGCACGTGTGTAGTCAGCACCTAGAAGCGGGATGTGTCTGTCTCAGCGCCACCCCGCTGCTTACTGACTCCTGCCTCTCGGCCATCACCACTGCCATTTCTTTTTTGTTTGTTTGTTTTTTGAGACAGGGTTTCTCTTTGTAGCCCTGGCTGTCCTGGAACACGCTCTGTAGAGCAGGCTGGCCTCGAACTCAAAGAGATTCGCCTGTCTCTGCCTCCTGAGTGATGGGATTAAAGGTCTGCACCAGCATCATCAGGCATGATTTTTTTTAACAGAAATGTTTCTGTCTAGACAGTCATAAGTAGAGTAGGTAGAATGTACTGTTTTATATCTGCCTTCCCATATTTAATAATTTTGAGATTCATGTAAGTTAGCCAATATTAGATTGAATTTTCGCTATTTTGCTATATTTTGTCTTTTGTAATTTTTATTTTCTAAGGATTATACAGTTTATTATAACAATCATGGCATGTCTTTCCTGATGATAGTAGGTGTCTTTAAGAAGTACATTTTCTTGGGAGTCTGGAGAGATTGCCTTGCAGCTAAGAGAGCTTGGCTGCTCTTGTAGATGGAACCAGTTTAGGTTCCCAGCATCCACATGGCGGCTGCAACTTGCTATTGCTCCAGCTCCAAGGGATGCAGTGCCCTTCACAGCGACACATACACAGACGCACATATCAAAGCTAATCATTTTTTTTCCTTTTTGAGACAGGGTTTCTCTGTGTATCTTTGGCTGTCCTGGAACTCACTCTGTAGACCAGGCTGGCTCAAATTCAGAGATCTGCCTGCCTCTGTCTCCCTAGTGCTAGGATTAGAGGTGTGCACCACTATGCCCAGCTCAAAAAATAAATATTTTTTAAGAAGTAGTTTTTCTCAGTAGCCCCAGTGTTGTTACTCTGCCTGAATTACTAAGAACTCCTTAATTGCATGGCAGCGTTTCTTACAGTGACAGCTACGAGCTGGCTGTTCCTCAAGACTGTCTTAACTGTTGTGTTCCACAGGAGCAGAGGAAAGCAGCGTCAGAAAAGAAGGCAGCCATGGCTGCTGTGACGAAAGGACAAGACGACAGTGTCCTGAAAACTAAGGAGATGGCTCTTCCTTCTTCAGAAAACAATGAGTCAAAGAGGAAGCTGTCAGTTGGGGCACGCGTGTCTTCTGTGCAAGTTGAGTATGAGTCTTTTGACGTTGGCACGGGACAGGTGAGTGCGAGCTGACAGCTAACGGTTTAAGGTTTTGTTTTGTTTTTTTTCTTGAGGCAGGGTTTCTCTATGTGACAGCCCTGACTGTCCTATAACTCACTCTGTAGACCAGGCTGGCCTCAAACTCAAAGAGATCCTACTGCTTCTGCCTCCTTTGTGCTGGGATTAAAGGTGTGAGCCACTACTGCCCGGCCAGATTGTATTTTTAAAAATTGATTATTCCATGTATTTTTTATTGTGTGTGTATGCATGTCATGACACTCAATACAGATGTTCAGAGGACAACCTGTAGGGGTTAGTTTTCTCCTATCGTGTGTGACCTGGAGCTCAAACTCAGGGCCCTATTAGTATCAAGTACTTTTACTCTTGCTAAGCCGTCTTGCTGGCTTCAGATTATATTATTAAGATGTCTTTGTTGCCAGGTATGGTGGAGCAGGTCTTTAGAGGCAGGTGGTTCGCGAGTTCAAGGCCAGTTTGGTCTATGCAATGAGTTCCAGGCCAGCCAGGGCCCTCTAATGAGAGGCTGGCTTTACAGGTGGTTGTAATGTTTCTGAACCTTGAAGGCCAAGCCTTTTTTATCTCTTTTCAGCTTCTCTTTGTTTATCGGCCGACTTTATTGTCCTGCAATAATAGATGCTTCACTTCAACTGTCCATTTTCACCTCTTCACACTGTCTTCTCTCCTGCAGCTTTGTCCTAGCCTCCCCACCCTTCACAATAGGTGAGGATTGCTGGTCAGGCTTTCTGATAACTTGGTTATCTCTTCACTGGTTGTTTCTAAGCAAAGCCACATTCCGAGTTACAGGAGATTATGCTCCAGCACGTTTTTTGGGAGGTGGGGTACACAATTGAGCACATATGGAACATATAGTTTCTGGCTTTAAACCCCTTTAATAAAGCAGTCCACTGATCAATATTTTAAGCCTTTTTGTGGTTGTTTGTTTTTATGCATGCAGCTTGTCTGGTAATGTACACATGAAAATTCTCAGTTACTGCCGCTTGTACAAAGTGCCAGTTTCCTGGCAGTTGGGGCTTGCACCTCCCACCCGGACCGTGCAGTGCACTGTTAGCGGTCTTTTTGTCTTTCTTTTTATTATTTTAAAAGATATATTTTACTTATGTATATGGGTGTTTTGTATGCATGTATGTGTACTATGTGCAGTACCCTCAGAGACCAGAAGTCAGTGCCAGATCCCCTGGAACTGGAGTTAACAGATGGTTGTGAGCCACCATGTGGGTTCTGGAAATTGAACCTGGATCTTCTGCCAGAACAAGTGCTCTTAACCACAGAGCCATCTCTCTAGCCCCTATTCTTTTTTCAGTGTTAAAATGAAAACTGGTACTTTGCACATTCATGATAGGTGAATGACACACTCCAGGCCCTTTTTCCTTCTAAAAATATGTTTATAGGATCACCTTCACAGTGCCTTTGTTTGTTTTTAGATTTATTTGATGTGTGTGAATATTTTTCCTGCTTGTGTGAATGAGTGTCATTTTTGTGCCTGGTGTCCTTGGAGTTCAGAAGAGGGCTTTGGATCCTCTGGAAGTGGAATTACAGATGTCTGTGAGCTGCCATGTCAGTGCTGGGAACCAAACTCAGGACTTTTGCAAGAACATCAAGTGTTTTTTTTTTTTTTTTTTTTTTTGGTTTTTTTCAAGACAGGGTTTCTCTGTGGCTTTGGAGCGACCCTGTCCTGGAACTAGCTCTGTAGACCAGGCTGGTCTCGAACTCACAGAGATCCGCAGCTGCCTCTGCCTCCCGAGTGCTGGGATTAAAGGCGTGCGCCACCATCGCCCGGCTACATCAAGTGTTCTTAACTGTTGAGCCACCTCTCCAGCCTCTAGGATCACTTTTCTAACTTTCTTCTGAAAGAATTTTTTTTTTCAAGTCAGGGTTTCTCTGTGTAGCCCTGGCTGTTCTAGAACTCACTCTGTAGACCAGGCTGACCTCTAACTCCGAGATCTGCCTGTCTCTGCTTCCCAAGTTAAGGGCATGTGCCACCACTGCCCAGCTAAGAAGTAATTTTTTAAACATAAAAATTGAATTGCTTTTTCTTCTTGTATTTCATTTATGTTTCTGACGACCTTACAGGGAAAATGGCAACATGGTATCACACTGTATTTATTGAGCCCTTTTTTTTTTTAACGCATTGTGTGTTTGTGTGTGGAGTCTGGAGGATACCTTGGGTAGGATATTCAGGAACAATGGTTGCTTCCTTTGAGACAGGATCTCTCCTTGATCTGTCAGTCACCGCTTTGGCTAGACTTGCTGGCCTGCAAGCTTCCTGTCTTTGCCTCCCAGCACTGGGGTTTCAGGAATGCACCACCACATCTGGCATCTCTATGTGGTTTTAGGGATCAGAAGCAGATGCTTTCCCTGTCCAGCCACCCTCAAGCCTCACTTGTGTTTCTTAAGACATTATTTTTTATTACAAAGTATCGATTTTATCTGATTTCTATTGAATTACATGTCTCTTTATACAAATTCTCCAGACTATAATGGCAATATATGCCTGTGACCTCTGCACTTTGAAGGCTACCACAGCAAGAGGTTGTACCCTCCAGGCCAGCCTGGGCTACATAGCACTTTAAGGTTAGCCCAAGCTACACAGTGAGAACTTACCTTAAGAAAAGGAAAGAATAGAAGAAAAAAAAAGAAATCTTGAAATATTAAGGCTGTTAGCCTCTTCTCATGTGAGTTATAAATACTTGTTTTATACACTGATTTTTCTTTTAGCTTTGTTTTTTCCTCATGGTGGAGCAAAACTTGGATTTTATTTTATTTATTTTATTTGAGGCTGGATTTCTTTGTGTAGTCCTGGCTGTCCTGGGACTCACTCTGTAGACCAGGCTGACCTCAAACTCAGAGATCTGCCTCCCAAGTGCTGGGGTTAAAGGCGTGTGCCACCACTGTCCAGCTTTAAAAAATGTTGAATTTTCAGAGATAAAGGATATGTAAGGATATGAAGTTTGGTTCTTAGGAGGGCGGCCTAGTAGTGTCTGTAGAAAGTCTTGATTGAGAGTCCAAGTCTGCACTGTGTTACTAACTGCGTTCTTGGTGAGGGCTGCCACTTCCCTGCCTTTCGCTGTCTTCACCTGTGAAGTGGGGCATGATGGTCTGTCTCATCTGTTCTGTTAGTGGACCTCTGTTCTTGGATCATGCTCTTCGTTCCCAAAATACTAACATGGCAAAACATTTTCTGCTCCTGAAATAAAATAAATAATAAACTTTGTAAACATAGCATGTCATCACACAGATATCTGTTCTTCCCTCGGGATGCTTCATGTAAGCTATCCTAAGTGGTTCTTTGGACAAACCATTTTTCTGACGGGGAACTTGCTTTAAGTGTTTTTTTTGAGACAGAGTTTTATGTAACCTGGCTGATTTTTAGGATGACACCAAGCTTTCTTATTCTCCGCCTCTAGCTTCCTATGAAGAAGACAGAGTTGTAATAGCGTTAACACAGAACCCCTCTCTGTGCTGACGAGTGCTTTCCGTGGCCTTAGTTATTCATTCTTCACTATATTGAGTTCAGTTCAGTGAAAATCCCCATGTTATAACTGAGGCAGAGGCAAAAGACATTAAGAAACTTGACCAAGAGTAGAAGCAGGCCCAAACAGGGTGACTATAGGTTCTGCAGTTTGGACCTGAGCCAGTGCAGACCCAAGAACATTTAAAAATCCAAAGGGTTTGTCTGTGTGACTGCGGAAGAATGGTTTTTATTGTTGTTCCTTCCTAGGTTTCTGTCACTTACAACTCGTTAGACTTTGAGCCGGAGATTTTCTTTGCCTTGGGCTCTCCAATCGGCATGTTCCTCACTATCCGCGGTGTGGATAGGATCGATGAGAACTACCGCCTCCCTACCTGCAAAGGCTTCTTCAATATTTACCATCCGGTGAGTGGCTTGAATTTACTTTGTGCTTTAAAAAGATGAAAGCTCTGTCCTCTTCATCCAGACATTCTCAGGCTCTTGGAAATCAATGGCAGTCATGAGTTGCAGAGCTCAGCTGTCCCTCCTAAGAGTCTGATGCACTTTTCAATAGGTATTTCTACCAGAAAGCTTTTGTTCAAAGGAAAAAAATATGTTGGTTGCTTTGCTTGCAAAATAATTTCACAGCTGGGCGGTGGTGGCGCACGCCTTTAATCCCAGCACTCGGGAGGCAGAGGCAGGCGAATCTCTGTGTGTTTGAGGCCAGCCTGGTCTACAAGAGCTAGTTCCAGGACAGGAACCAAAAAGCTACAGAGAAACCCTGTCTCGAAAATCAAAAATAAATAAATAAATAAATAAATAATTTCACTTACAAATTTAAAATCTTGTAATTGCCATTAGCTGAGTAAGGTGTGGCAAGAAGTCGGTCTCTGGCTTGCCAGTTAGTGGTTTGCCTCCCTAACTATGGCGTGTAACTCCAAATAAGCACTCACGGGTTTCTGTGCTCTTTCTCCTCGCAGCTTGATCCGGTGGCGTACAGATTAGAACCCATGGTGGCTCCAGATTTGGACTTGAAAGCTGTTCTCATTCCACATCACAAAGGCAGAAAGAGGCTTCACTTAGGTAAGAAGCAACTGCTTTGGGCACTTACTGCAGAGCAGGCACAAGATTAGGAGTTCAAGGGTGTGCTTGGCTACAAAATGAGTTACAAGCAGTCCGAGTCACGTGAGACCCTGTCACACAAAGCACAATACAAACAAAAACCCCACATAGTTGTCCTTTCCTGTTGATATTGTAAACTGTGGTGAATTATGAACATTTATTGTGTGTGATGTCTTTGATGTGCCACTGTGAACATGTGGAGGTCAGGGACAGCTTTCAGGAACCAGCTCTCTCTTCCCTCGTGGGTTCCCATGGCGGTCAGGACAGGGTGTTGGATTCCCTGAACTGGGCTTATAGATGGTGGTGAGCCACCGCGTGGATGCTGGGATTGAATGCAGGTCCTCTGCAAGAGCAGCCAGTGCTCTAACTCACTGAATCATCTCTCCAGCCCTCTTCTGATTAGATTATGGTAGTGTGTCATTTTTGGAAAGAAGAAGACTAACATTAAAAAGGTATATATTCTCATACAAAAATAAATAAATGTTAAAAAAGAGAAATAAAATTAAAATTTTTAGAAGTTAAAATTAGAAATTTGTTAGCTTGCAGGGTGATTTAAATATGATTATTAGACAAACAGGTGTCAAAGGGGTGGGGCTTGTTTTCAAAATTGGAAATTTAAGTTGTGGTCGTCACAGTTGTGTGTGTGTATGTGTGCACATGATGTAGATGTGTATGTGTTCATAAATGGAATGAGGTCAGAGTACACCTTTGGTTGTTCTCTCCTTCCACCTCGTTGAAATGTGGTTTCTGGTTTTTATCTGCTGCATGTGCCAAACCAGCTGGCCTACAGTTTCCAGGGTTCTCTTACCACCTTTCATACCCTCAGGAGCTCCAAAGTACACGGCATATGCTACTCTGAATGGGTTTCATGGATTCTGGGCTTCAAACTGAGGTCTTCACGCTCTCACGGCAGGCACTTACCCTGAGCTGTCTCCTCAGTTCCTTTATTCCATTTGTTGTTGTTGTTTTTCTGAGACAGGGTTTCTCTGTGTTATAGCTCTGACTATCCTGGAACTTGCTCTGTAGACCAGACTGGCTTTGAACTGAGAGAGATCTGCCTGTCTCTGCCTCCTGAGTGCTGGGATTAAAGGTGTGTGCCACTTCTGCTGGGCTCCTTTATCTGGATTTTAAAAATAAAAAATTTACAAGGGCTAGAGTGACGCCTCGGTGATTAGAAGAACTGACTGCCCTTCCGGAGGACCCAGAGTCTACCCCAGCACCCACACAGCCTCCTGCAACCCCAGTCTCGCAGGATCCAATCAATATCTTCTTCTGGTCTCTGAGGGCCCTGCACGCATGTGGTGCACAGACACAAAGCCAAAATACCCATACACACAAATAACAAAACAATCTAAAAATTAGTTTTATTTTTAAAATTACATTTATATGTGTCATAGTGTCGTGGAAGTCAGAGACCAGCTTGTAGAAGTCAATTCTCTCCTTCCTACATGGGTCCTTAGGATCTCTCTTGGCTTGTGAGGCTTTCCAGCAAATGCCTTATATAGTCATTTTGCCAGCCTAGAATCTGATATTTTCAAAATTATCTCACTATTACAAATTAAGAAAACTGACTTTTAAAGTTTTACAGGCTTTTTTTTTTTTTTTTTTTTTTGGAGACAGGGTCTCTCTCTTCATAGTCCCAGCTGCCCTGGAACTCACTATGTAGACCAGGCTGGCCTTGCGCTTAGAGATCAATCTACCTGCCTCTGTCTCCTGAGTGCTGGGATTTAAAGATTTGTGCCCCTATGCCCAGCTGTTATGGCCTGATTAAAAAATTTCTGGTAAAAAATGTATAGGATTATGTCTGTATTACGGTATTTGAACTTCTTTTTGGGAAAAAATTTTGTAGGTTTGGGATGGATCAAATTGTTTAAAAAAAACTGGTTGGGGTGGTTTATGCCTGTAACCCCAGTGCTCAGCAGTCTGAGATGTGAGGAGCTTGAAGCTCCAAGACACTGCGTCAAAAACAAACAAAAAGCCAGGCATGGTAGTGCATACCTCTAATTTTAGCACTTGGAGGCTGCGGCAGGAGGATTTCTAGTTCAAGGCCAGCCCTTCATAGTGAGATCTTGTCTCAAAAAAATACAATGCAAATCAGCATTTTACTCTATTGAGAGTTCCTGGTTCCAAGAGGCTCCCGTAAGATTTAAGGGAGAGGGCTGGAGAGACGGCTCAGAGGTTAAGAGCATTGCCTGCTCTTCCAAAGGTCCTGAGTTCAATTCCCAGCAACCACATGGTTGCTCACAACCATCTCTAATGGGGTCTGGTGCCCTCTTCTGACTTGCAGGCATACACACAGACAGAATATTGTATACATAATAAGTAAATAAATATTTAAAAAAGCAGATATTAAAAAAAAAAGATTTAAGGGAGAAGGAGGCCCTAGTAGTCTGGTGACATGATTAACTTTTAATTTCTAGGGCATAGAATTCCAGTGGCTAATTAACTTGGTGTGTCATCTGAATCTGTTTAGAGTTGAAAGAGAGCCTTTCTCGAATGGGATCTGATTTGAAGCAGGGCTTTATCAGCTCTCTGAAAAGTGCTTGGCAGACACTCAATGAATTTGCACGTGCTCACACCTCTTCAACGCAGTTGCAAGAAGAATTGGAAAAGGTGGCCAATCAAATCAAAGAGGAGGAAGAAAAGCAAGTAGTGGAAGGTATGTTTGCTATGGAAGCATTTCCCTGACATGTTGTTGAAGAGCATAATGCGTGTAATCTGTGGGAGGCAGTGTCCCTTTCTAACCTCATCAGATTGGGTAACTCCTGTGAAGGAGAATATGTCCTCTGGATTCCATGTCACCCTTCATTAACTGTTAAAGAAGTTTTTACCTGATAGTTCTTGGGCTTTTCTCTGCAATTTTAAGATTTTATTTTGGGTCGTTAAGTCAGGGTGGACTATGAGTTGAGAGCTAAGTTTGTGTTCAGGCTTTGTAAAGTCCATCCTTCTGCTCCTGCTGAACTGTGGTTTTGAGACTCTATGTGCAATGCCAGATCATCTTGCTTTGTGATTTTCAGATTCTAATTCTGCTTCTTTTTTTTCTGCAATGCTCTCTCGCCCCTTCACAACTTCTGTCAGCTGTTGCTGTCTCTATCTCGGGGAACCAGCCCTCTTCCCCTGTTCTCTGGAGGAATGGGGAGTGAGCCTTATAGCTCCTCAGTTGCTATGAGTGTCAGGCGATATTCATTGAACCCAGAGAGTCAGCTAAAGTTAGAGAATAATTGATTGACTTTGATATTGAAATGGTTTAAATTCTAGCAGAAAAGATTGTTGAAAGTCCAGAACTTTCCAAGGATGAGGACTACTTAGGAAAGGTTGGAATGTTAAATGGAGGCCGCCGGATTGACTATGTTCTTCAAGAAAAGCCAATAGAGAGTTTTAATGAATATCTTTTCGCTCTTCAGAGTCACTTATGCTATTGGTAAGTATTTTTCACTTTGATTCTCCTTGAATGGCTTTAACTAGTACAATGTTTTCACTGTAGTGGGGGTCTTTTACTAATTACCTACTTGTGATGGACTTAATAGAGTCACCTGTTGAACTCATACAGTCAAAAACATTTCCCCCTTTAGGTTTTTGTTGTTGCTTTCATGCTTCTTTTAAATCCAGATGCAAGCCGGGCGGTGGTGGCGCACGCCTTTAATCCCAGCACTTGGAAGGCAGAGGCAGGCGGATCTCTGTGAGTTCGAGATCAGCCTGGTCTACAAGAGCTAGTTCCAGGACAGAGAAACCCTGTCTTGAAAAACCAAAAAAAAAAAAAAAAAAAATCCAGATGCAGATACTGAGGAGAGACTTGGCCAGCAGTTTACATTTCTGACTTGTTGGCAACTTTTCTAAGTCTGCATAGAATTCAGTAATCCACAAGGTGGCAGTGTGTCAGCGTGTCATCTGCCCTGACCAGAGACCACGGGTGCTTGTGCAGTGATTTTATAGGAGTATCTTTTTTTCTTCCCTGAGAGATTTTGATTCTGTGTATATGGTGCTCTACCTGCATATACACCTGCATGCCAGAAGAGGGCATCAGATCCCATTACAGATGGTTGTGAGCCACCATGCGGATGCTGGAAATTGAACTCAGAAGCTGGCAATGCTCCTAACTGCTGAGCCAACTCTCCAGCCCTATAGGGGTATCTTTAATGGCAGAAGTTTAAGGTCTTTAAAAGCTATTTTTCCATATGTCCCCATCACTGAGGAGATTCCCAGCATGACTGTTTTGGAATTGACTGGAGTCCATACAGGCTTTAAAGACTGCTCTGGGCTCCATGCTTTGCTGTCAACTGCCCATTCAGAACCGAGTAGAATAGCGTGTGGGGCACTTACCTCCTTACTAATTCTTATTGTTTTCTTTCTGCTAGGGAATCTGAAGATACTGCCCTCTTGTTACTTAAAGAAATTTATCGAACAATGAACATTAGTCCAGAGCAGCCCCAGCATTGAGCAGACTTGCGTTTTACTGGGTGAGTTAATCCTTATTAAATGTGTAATGCTGGTGTTTGTGCTGCTAAAATTGTAGGGTCCCTTTGTGATAAGACGATAGAGGAAATCAGGTCCTCTCGGGATTCTTACTCTCATTTAGAATTTAGGAGGGGACTCAGCTGGAAGCCTAAGGACAATTTTATTATTGTTTAAAAGACAGACCAGGCCATGCCAGCTGTAAGAGGAGAATGGAGGAGAGAAAGAAAAAGGAGAAGAAAAAAAAAAGGCCATTTAAGCTGGCACAGTGGTGACTGGAGCTCTGGCCACAGGAGATGACTGATGAGAGACGACTGAATTTGGGTCTCTTACGGAGAAGAGCTCTCACGAGTCACCAGTGAAGTCACCGTGGATGTAAAGGAAAGGAGAGTTATGGAGGATGCCTGTGGGATTTAATGGGAATTGCGTGATGGTGCTTTTTCCTGGCAGGGCCCATGAAGGAGCAGGTGTTTGGATGGTGGGGTGGTGGGTAATCACTTCTGGTTTGTGGAGTCAGTAGTTGATAATGTTGGTCTGAAGGTGAAAAGAAATCTGAGCGCTAAAGATGACGTCAGAGGCATCAGTATGAATTTGCCATCCAGAGACTCAGGAGAAGGAGTGTGGGGAAGAGCAGGGGTCCCTGGAATGAAAGGACTCCAGAAGTTGAGCCCAAGCAAGGGAGGATTGCTGCAGGCAAGGGTCAGAGGACAGGCTTCAGGCAGGTGCAGATGCAGGTCATTACTGGTGATCAGAGTTGCTTTACTGTCAGGCCAGAGGTCAAAGGTGAGGAGAGGGAATTTTGTCAGAAGTAAGGCAGTAGGGAATGGAATAGGTGGGATAGGAAGGTGTTAGCTTGCCGGTAGGAATGTTCCAGAATTGAGGAGAAGGTTACTGGAGTGTGGGCATTCGGAAAGGCAGGGAGAACGCAGCCAAGTGCGGCCAAGAGCTGAACTGCAGGAAAAGAGCGAGGTGATGGGTTATGTGGGTGCAGGTACAGGCTGGGCGGGCGAAGGGAGGCGTGCTCTGACAGGTTCTGACTCTGGAGTGTGTGGGAAGGTCATCGGCGGAGAGTAAGACGAGGGGCCTGCTGGGACAGTGCGATTGGATTTTATTGCAGGTTGGAATGCCTCCCGATAATTTGATCATAAATTTGAAGTTAATGACTTTGTTACAGTGGCCTGGCTTCTCTGGCCCTGCTGTGCTACCTAGGCAAGGTTTAGAGTCAGCAGATACTTGTGTTTGCCAGGGATAGGCAAGATAGGGTGGGGCTGGAGAATCACTGACCACATATGAAGGATGGGAGGTGTTGGTCAGAGGATGGTGTGTATGGAGTAGCGATTGCTGAGGCGCTAGTTTGCCCTTTGACACAGTCCATTGGAGCTGCCATACTTTGTTCAACAAATACCTCATGTACTTGGAAGCAATTTTTTCAAACTTTCTTTAGATTTATTTTATGTGTATGATTTTGTGTGTGTGTGTGTGTGTGTATATACACACCATGTGCATACAGGAGCCAGTGGAGGCCTGAAGAGGGTGTTGGATCCCCTAGAGCTAGAGTTGCAGGTGGTTGTGAGCTGCCTGGTGTGGGTGCTGGGAAGAGAACCGCTGGTTTTCTGCAAGGGCAGCAGTATCTTTAGTGGCTGAGCTATGTCTCCAGCCCAGCTTTTCTCTTACGTTTATGTATTTCATGTTGTTTGCTGTCTTGTAGCCTGTCTTTTCTGTGTCAGGTTTCCCATTGGGGTATACATTTACGTAGACGTCTTTGTTGTACAGAGATTGAACATAGTGCTTTGCGCGTACTGCACCACTGAGCTACATGCTCAGCCCTGTGTGTGATTTTTGTTTGTATTTATAAATGGATTATATGTAAATGTGGTTCAACTTCTTTATTTTATTTAGATATTTTAAAGCTTTTAAATGAACATTTATGTATTTATATTTGGGTGTATGTGCCATGCATGGTGCATATGTGGAAGCCAGTGGACAGCCTGCGGGAGTAAGTATTCTCTTTGCAGCATGGGGTCCCAGAACTCAAACTCAGATTGTAAGGTTGTGTCATAAGCACCTTTATTCACTCTGAACCATCTCATTGGCCCTTTTTGAATGGGTTTATCGAATTGTATTTCATAGTTTTATTTATTAATTTATCCTCCACTTTTGAGTGTTAGGTAACTTCCCCCAACATATCCACCTTCACTATTGTACATAACTTTGACATGTAGCTTTACGTGCTTTTGCTTGTCTCTGACTTGAGATACACCTGTGAGTGGCACTGTTAGATCTAGAATATCCCACATTTTGAAAGGCTTTCTAGTCTGCTCTTACTATTCAGTTGCATTCTTGAGAAGCCCCTCAGTTTTCTTTTCTTTTTTTTTTTTTTAATAATTTAGTTTTTTGTCTTGTTTTTTTTTTTTTTGTTGTTGTTTTTTGTTTTTTTTTTTTGTTTTTTCGAGACAGGGTTTCTCTGTGGTTTTGGAGCCTGTCCTGGAACTAGCTCTTGTAGACCAGGCTGGTCTCGAACTCACAGAGATCCACCTGCCTCTGCCTCCCAAGTGCTGGGATTAAAGGCGTGCGCCACCACCGCCCGGCCCCCTCAGTTTTCATATCTACTGTTAATGTATAATGCCAGTTTTTATTTCCTCTTGATAATACTAATTGTGGCTATTTTTGAATTCTGGCAGTTCAGAAATTGCTGAGCCATCTTGTTTGTTTTCCCTTTGTTAGTGAACTTGAGTAGCTTTGATAGATTTAACCTACCAGTTTCATTTCTTTGTCAGTTGCCTCCTGACCTTTGTGCATTTCCTGGAGGTGTGGGGCAGGGACTGTTGGATGTGTGCACGTGTGCCTGTGGCTGTGCGACGTATTTTTGCTTAAACTGATGGATGATATCCTGCAGTCTCTGTCTGCTTTGTTACTTGTCTCTTATTTTTAGGTTAGATTGGTGGTATGCTTTAAAACTAATGACTACTTGGATATTTAGTTTTGCTTGTTTTTAGTTCTTCATTTAACTCTAGAAATGTGTGGTCTTGAGAGGGACTTGACTTTCCCTGAATAAGTAGTCATTGTTTCCTGTACTGTATTTGAATGTTGTGTCCTTTTTACTTGATACCTCTATCATTTGCCTAGTATCCATTTCTGGGCATTCTGATCAATTTATTTATCATATGGCATTGCGGGCAAGGGCTACACGTTAGCATCTTTTTGTGTTTTTCAAAGGAGTGCCACTCAGTGTTGCCTTGGCTGTCCTGGAACTTGGTAGACCAGGATGGCCTTGAACTCACAGAGATTCACTGCCTCCCACGTACTGGGGTTAAAGGCGTGCACCACCACCACCCAGCCTTTTTGTTCTTCTTTTTTTTAAAGACAAAGTTTTATTATGTAACTTAGGCTGGCCTTGAACTTACAGAGATTCCCCTGCTTCTGCCCAGTGCTGGCATCAAATGTGTGCTCCACCACGGCCAGCTTTGTTATGCTTCTTGTCCTCACTGATTCCCAAGACCCCACAGATCCTTTTGGAAGGTGTGTTGGAGACCCTGGGCTTGATGGAGCTCCGGAGCTATAGCGGCGTTGGTTAGTCAAGTCGAGCATGTGGCTGGCTTGACTTCACGATGGGAGGGAGCAGTTATTATTGAGAGTTTTTAAAGACTCTGTTGTCTTCCAGGAAGTTCCAGCACGAGTGCCATTGTTGGGAGGCCCCGTGGTGACCCACCCTCTTGGCTCCAGTGATGATGACAGAAGTGACTCAGCAGCAGTTGCTGACCTCGGCTTCTCAGATGTAGGAATTCATTTTAAAAGGCACAGAACAGAAAAATACTGGGGAAGAAAATCAGTACTGCATTTGGACAGTATAGAAGAAAAACTGCAACCATAAAATAATGCTGTGGAAAATTCTCACATCTGTTTAGTCGTGTAGTTACCAAAATTAAGTGAATCCTAATGAAGAGATACTAGTAGCTGTAAATGGTTATTTCTATTTTTTGAAACTATTGTCAGTGGGCTATTAAACTTAACGTTTTTCTTTGTATTAATGCAATATGTTATTTTTATTTAAATATGTACTTCTTGAGAAACTGTATTAACATGATTTTTCAGAAGCTTATATATGCTAGGTTGGGCGTGGTGGCACATGCCTTCAATCCCAGCACTTGAGAGGCAGAGGCAGGTAGATCTCTGGTCTATATAGCAAGTTCCAGAACAGCCAGGACAACGTAGAGATACACTTCACAACCTTCACAACAAAATGAAAAGAAGCTTGCACTGTGCTTTAAATGTGAATTGCTCTGAGCCATCCTGGTAGAGTTGTTCCTGCGCATGATAATTATGGCAGTAGGCTCCTCAGCCAAGCTGACCTGAGTTTGTGAAGCCGAACACCATCCCTGAGAGCCTGGTCACTCTACAGAAGGAGTGAAGCACTTAGATGATGTGGCCTCTCCTGGCTTGTCTACCCCCCCGAGAGGCGAGCACGTGGTAGGCTTTCGTTGTGAGCTGAGGTGTCTGTGCCGGCACCACGGCCGAGCTTCCAGTTCACAGACAACCAGAGTGGGAAGTTTCGTTCTTCAGTTTAATTTTACTTGTACCAAAGGGTTTGAAAGGGTGGGTTTCCTGCTGCTGGGATGTAGAGCTGCTTGGTGCAGACTGCTCTGTAACATCATTTTGTTTACTATAAACTCCTTGTCTAACTATTTCCTAACAAACACTGGGAATGCTGACTTCCTCTTTTGTTACATAGCAGAAACATTTTATGTGGTTCACATAGTTCTCATGGAACATGGACTTTTTTTTAAAGCAACATATAATACACATTTTTGTGTATGTATTCTAATTGGTGTGAATAAAACAGCGACATCGATGCTCTTTTTCAAGCTGCAAACTGTTGTTTCTCACCTTTCTTAAAGTGTTGTCACCCCGCAGCCTCTAAACTGAGGGTTTAGAGAGTGGCTCTCAACCCCTTTGGGGTCCAGGGACCTTTTCACGGGGGTTGCATATCAGGCAATCCTTCATATCAGAGCTGAATTAGGATTATGAAATGAAATAATTGTATGGTCGGGGTCAGCACAGC
This sequence comes from Chionomys nivalis, assembly GCF_950005125.1. Classification (NCBI taxonomy): domain Eukaryota; kingdom Metazoa; phylum Chordata; class Mammalia; order Rodentia; family Cricetidae; genus Chionomys; species Chionomys nivalis. Next base: position 68,108,983 of record NC_080093.1, on the reverse strand, counting down.
ATGAGGAGCTGTGTTAACCATTGCAGCGTCAGGAAGGTGGAGAAGAAGCACCGCTTTGGATAGCGCTTCCTTTGACCCCAGGCAGCACAGTTTCCAATCACCTCCTCTAGCTGAGGACACTGTCCCCGCCAGGGAAGCACTTAGCCAAGTTGGGTTCTCTTGATTTCTTTTGACCTTCGTTTCCTCCAGGACAATTAATTACTGTTCACTTAGTTTCCATATGACTTCGAATACTGTCAGAATAAGGGGAAAACAGAGGTTCCTCATGTGTATTTTAATAAAATATTTAGCTTTTTCTACTTGTAACAAGTTTGAGTTGTATCATTCTGCTTGTGTCTTGTGAGTCATGGGCAGGGAAGGGGCATTTGGAGGAGTCCATGCCAGCCGAGTGCCCCTTGTTGCTACTTCATTTTAATAGTTGGGGAGCATAACTATTTCAGTTAACTTGTCTAGATATATATTTTTATCACTGTTACCTCTCTCCCTTTGTTTTAACGCCTCCAAGCCGCATAGCCCAGACTGCCCTTGAACTCCATGTGTATTTGAGGATGACCTTGAACCTTGCATTCCCTTTCCTCTCCCAAATGCTAGGATTATAGGTGTGTGTTTCCACACCTGGTTTATACAGTGCTGGCGATCAAACCCAGGACCTGATGATACTGCACAAGCACCAGACCATCTGAGCTACATCCTGCAATGTCACTGGGGTTCCTGTGTCTTGGTATTAGTGTCTGGTTTATTAACCTCAGAGTCTTGCCACTGAGTAAGGTGCTTATCAAATGCTTGTTGATTAGGGGAATTTAAAAATCAAAACTGGAAAGTCAAGTGACACTTGGAAGAGACCTTGGAGGATCACCAAATCAGTGGTTTGTGAGCCAACCCCTTTTCCAGTGCAGGTGGCTCATATTTGTAAAGGTGAGAATACTGCTGAGCTGGGGGCAGCTCCTCAGTTGGTGCTCTTGTTTTCTTCAGGCGAGGGAAGAAGTCTCCAGATGTGTTTCCTGGTAGGGTTTGTGACAGAGACCTTAGAAAGTAGGCACTTGAAGGTAAAAGTCACAAAATCATGGGGAGGGGCAGCTGCCAGTCATGTTCACATACAAATGTCTGCAACAATAGGTAGTTTTCTAAGTCTGGTACGTGCTGCTTGCTTGAATCCGGCCAGATAGACTTGTTCTCTCAAAGCTGGACTGATTCTTTTTTCAAGTGTCCCAGGCAGTGTGTTTCTGTTTGTGCCTATAATTGCAGAACTAGGGAGGATTGAGCTACAAAGTCAGACCCTGCCTCAAACAAACAAAGGAAAAGGATGCGTGATAATGACGTTTGAGGAAAGTCTGGTGGTGTGGGAGAATTGTCTATATTCTGTCAATCATGTTATAAATAAATGCTGATTGGCCAGGCAGGAAATATAGACAGGAAAACTAGACAGGAAGTAGAAGTGATGTAATGAGAACAGGAGAATTCTGGGAAGGAGGAAGCTGATTCCTCACTCTCCTGCCCAGACCACTGAAGCAGCAGGATGTGATCCGCCCCACTGAAAAAAGGTACTGAGCCACATGGCTAACATAGATCAGAAAAATAGGTTAATCAAGATGTGAGAGTTAGCCAGTGAGAGGCTAGAGCTAATGGGCCAATCAGCTTTATAATTTATGAAGACCTATGTGTGATTTTCTTTGGGGATAAACAGTTGTGGGGTACTGGGCGGGACAGAAACAACAACAAACAAGCCAGCCCATTCATGTTACAGTCTGGAAAAGAGGACAGTAGACATAGGTTCCCCTGTCCTGCACAGAGGTCATTTGACTGTGGGGACATACTGAAGACCAGGATATGGTCTGACTGTATTGGACATGCTAAAGACCAGGACTGTGTGGTCTGACTGTATTGGACATGCTAAAGACCAGGACTGTGTGGTCTGACTGTATTGGACATGCCGAAGACCAGGACTGTGTGGTCTGACTGTATTGGACATGCCGAAGACCAGGACCGTGGTCTGGCTGTGTGGGACATGCTGAAGACCAGGACCGTGGTCTGACTGTGTGGGACATGCCGAAGACCAGGACCGTGGTCTGACTGTGTGGGACATGCTGAAGATCAGGATGTGGTCTGACTGTGTGGGACATGCTGAAGACCAGGACTGTGTGGTCTGACTGTGTGGGACATGCTGAAGATCAGGATGTGGTCTGACTGTGTGGGACATGCTGAAGGTCAGGACTGTTGTCTGTGTGGAACATGTTGAAGATTAGGACTGTGGCCTGACTTGTGTGCTACTCTAGAGATCAAGACTGTGGTCAGAACGTGGGACATGCTGGAGACCAGAACTGTCCTAAACAGCCAGCATGTCTGCCCTGTGTGTTTGTATTGCCATTGGTAACAGCATCTGACTTGAGGCATACAGTTGCTATGGTGGTTTCCCCTAGTGCTCAGCGGGCACGCGTATGTTGGGATTCAATTTCCCTAGTACATCTTACCAGCTGGGAGAAGGGTGAATGACTTGTTCTCTGGTGCTGCTCTGGCCAGGCTCCTGGGAGTTCCGCAACAACAGAGGGAGGCTTCCTGTGCCTATAGAAGCCTCAGAGGCTGGGGCCTGGGCGTGCGCAGCATGTGGGGTGAAGGGAAGGTGAAGTGGGTGGAACTGGGTGGGTGGGGTTGGTCTTTGTGTGCCCACCTTGATGCGGTCAGAAGGACTCTCACAGAACACCACAGGTAATGTAGTCAGTGTGCCCTGGTGCTTTGGACTCATTTCAGGGTAAGGATCAGGAGGGGATTTTCTTTTCTAAAACTCTGTCCTCTTGTAGTTTTTCCCCCCAAACATTGACTCCACAGAGCACTTTGAAATAACTTCATGTTACCAGATTCAAAGATGAGATTCTGTTAATTGCCTAGGTTACAGAATAGGTTTACAGAAAATTAGAACACAAAAGGCACACATTAGGAGAGACCTGTTGCAGACTTTTAGTGACTTTCAAAGGTTGTTAGGAGACATTTCCAGCCTACCACTGGCTTTTGGGATAACACCTGATCTAATAATTCACTTAAACAAAACCTGAGATGGTGATAAAGACTCAAAGAGCCCCAGAGAATTAACAGCTGAAACTGAAAAGAAATTGACAGTTGTTGAGGAGAAATTTCTGGAGGCACATGTGGATAGGGTGAATCCAAATTTGAATAGTATTCTAGTCATACTGCCTTCCAGAATTTCTTCCACAAGAATTATAATGCAGAGGGAAGATATTTCTTAGAATGGATTTTTTTGTTTTGTTTTTTTTTTGTTTTTTGAGACTTGTCACCAGCACAGGATGTGAGATAATACTGCTGGAGGTAATAATTGAATTCCTTTTTAATATTTTTTGAAAAAGTTCAAATTAAAAACAAAATACTATTTCTTTTGAATGACTTTTATCTATTCGGATTAGACTCTTCTATCCCAAAGGACTTTTCAAACCCAATGGTGGTACTGGTTGTTTTGCCAGTACTGGCCCAAGGACTGTAACATATTGGGTCTTGAGGCAGCTAAGGCTGCAGGGAAGGCTGCTCTGAACTAAGAAGGGGCCCCTTAGAGTGACTGCTTTCTCCAGCCCACTAGTGTCAGTAGTCATGGCAACAGGAACCAACATTTCCCCACGGTGCTGAGGCCATTCTGCTTGCTCTCAATTTCCTCTAGTAGCAGTTTTCATTTCACATGACAAAATTGGAGTAGGGACTCTCAGGAGACTAGATAAGGTGGTCACACTCAACACATTTGGATGCAGACAAAGTAGATGCTCCCTGTGGGGTCAGATGGTGTACATCTGTGTGACAGACCAGGTGTGGAGCCAGCCTGAGAATGAGACGTGTAAGGGAAGAGCCATCTAGTAAACCCTTTATCATTGGACATGGAATTACAGAGTTTGGAGTCTGACCGACCTGCTGGTTTCCATTCTTTGGTCCAGTGTTTCCTCACTATGTGCCTTTCCCTCCCTTTTGGAATGGTAATGTATATTCTGTGCCTCTGCATGTTGGAAGTATGTGGTCTGCTTTTTGATTTTGATCTGATAGGGTTTTATAGTCTAAGAGATTGCCTTGAGTCTCAGAAGAAACTGGACTTTTAAATAGTGTTGAGACTGTTAAAGACTATGGGGACTTTTGGAATTGGGCTAAACACATTTTGCTTTATGATATGGCTACAAGCCTATGGGGGCCAGCGTGTACAATGCTGTGGTTTGAATGAGAATGCCCACCATAGGCTTATACATTTACATACTTGACTCCCAGTTAGTGGAACAGTTTGGGAAGGATTAGGAGGTGTGGCATTGGAGGAAACATGCCATAGCAGGGATTGGCTTGTGGTCTCAAAAGCCCACTCCAGGCTCATGTTACTTCTTTCTGCCTGCTGCCTGTGGAACAGGATGGAAAATTCTCAGATACTAGTCCAGTGCCACGCCTGTCTCCTTCCTGCCATGATGGTCATGGACTAACCTAAAATTGTAAGCAAGCAAGCACCTAACTAAAATCTTGCTTTTGTTAGAGTTGCCTAGGCCATGCTGGCTCTTTGCAGTAGGCTCTGTAAGGAAGCCCAGTACATTCTATGTTGCCCCAAAGTGAACTTGGGTGGAATGGTACCTTGGTTTGTTGTTGGGAAGAGGGTAATTGTTGCTTTACAGTCCCTCTAGGGAAGGAATTTTAGCAAGGACAGAAGCCGGTGCAGGGACTGTCACTCACAACAGTACAGTGCCCTGCCAGCTTGCTCACAGGTACTGTTTGGTGGTCCTGGTCATGCCAGGGAAACAGCATCACTGCTCACCCTGGAGTAAGTGCACTGCTGCTGATGTCCCACAGGAGGACTGGGTTGCATGTCTGTGTGTTGATGCTGCTCCTTAAGGAAACTCTAACAGAAGCATAAACATAAACCACAGGGAAAACCCTACAGGGCCAGCAGAACCTCCCATCAAGGCTACAGTCTAATCAAGTCTTTCTCTTATGCCCTCAGAATGTCTTCAAGTATATTTTGTCCTCTCAGGATAGAGCTTGATCCATGCCAAAGGTCATCCTAGGTGAATGCCAGGGTGGCCTAGTGGAAAGGAATGGCCCTTGGGTTCACACTGATTTTCTGCCCACTCTTATCTCTGAATGATTTTTTTTTTTTTTGGTTTTTCAAGACAGGGTTTCTCTGTAGCTTTGGAGCCTGTCCTGGAACTAACTCTTGTAGACCAGGCTGGTCTCGAACTCACAGAGATCCATCTGCCTCTGCTTCTTCCCGAGTGCTGGGATTAAAGGCATGCACCACAACTGCCTGGCCTCTCTGAATGATTTTTTAAATGTACTTTTTGGTAATTTTATTTTATTTTTAAATATTTATTTATTATTTGTTACGTATACAATAGTCTATCTGTGTGTATGCCTGCAGGCCAGAAGAGGGTACCAGACCTTATTACAGATGGTTGTGAGCCACCATGTGGTTGCTGGGAATTGAACTCAGGACCTTTAGAAGAGCAGGCAATGCTCTTAACCTCTGAGCTATCTCTCTAGCCCCCTTTTTGGTAATTTTATACATTAATACTAATTAATTAATTTAATAACTAATTGATTTCATAAATTAATACTAATAATATTTAGATGATTGTCAACCCTTTCCTTTTCCAAATCACCCTACAGTCCCCTTCCACAAACTCTCTCAATATCATGTCTTCTCTCTCTCTCTCTCTCTCTCTCTCTCTCTCTCAAATTTTTTTTAAAGAATGGACACATTTTAAGCCTTACTTTTACATAGTTCTTGTTGTTACCAAAACAATGTTAGAGAAATGTATACCTGTATGAACATGTGCCAGGTAAAAGGTGACTTTTCTCACTGATTCTCTTGTTTTCATTTTTTTAAAATATTTCTTCAGTACATTTTCATAACCCCTTTTTGGTATTTTGTATCTTGACCTGTGAACATTTTTTTCCTTATTGTTTTGTGTGTATGATGCCGGTGTATACACCCACTGAGCCATCTGCTGTGGGTCACCAGACCAATCTAAGACTTTCTCAGAGTCCCTGACAAAAGGACAAAGGGAGCTTTAGTTCTGTGTCCTTGTCCAGGGGTGGACTTGGCAAGGCCAGTCTGAGACTGGAGCCAATGACTTGAAGGAGTTAGTCACTGTTTCTGAGAACTCAACTCATCTCCGGCCTGTGATTATCAGTTCTAAGGCAGCTGTGTCTGAGGTATCCTGTCTTCTCTTTGTCAACATTGTCTGACTTAGCTCTATGCTGATCTTAACCATTTTCCTCTGAAAACAGTATATTCGGTGCTGTACTTCTTTTTTTTTTTTTTTTAAATTTTATTTATTATGTATACAGTGCTCTGCCTGCATGTATCCCTGCAGGCCAGAAGAGGGCACCAAATATCATTACAGATGGTTGTGAGCCACCATGTGGTTGCTGGGAATTGAACTCAGGACCTTTGGAAGAGCAGCCAGAGCTCTTAACCACTGAGCCATCTCTCCAGCCCCCGATGCTGTACTTCCTAATAATCTTCTGTGGCATGAGACATCTTCTCTAGCTTTCTCATCCCATGGCACCTTCCCATCAGGACCCTGCCACTGAAGAACAACCTACTGGTCCAGGTAAATCTGCCCAGTCCCTGTTATAAATTAAAAAAACAAAAACAAAATAATACATACAAATTGGTTACTGTTAGCAAATAGGAAGTGTGTTTTGTTCCTGTTGCTTGTCAGTCTGCATTATCTCTCCTTCCTATTGGTACCCATAGTTGTCAGCTGTTCTCGGATTGGCTGAACATTGGTTTCTTCATCTGTGAAATGTAAATGCTTTAGCAAGGACCCAGGCACCTAGCTCAGTGCCTTGTCATTCCATCTTCATGATGTCACCCTCATGATGTCATCCCTGCTCAACTCACATGAACGTGTAGAAAAATGGATCATAGAGAAAAATGGTTTGGTGCCTAATAGTGCTGATAAGAAAGACTGATATCAGTGAAGTGGTTGCCGGTAAAATTTTGTTTTTTTTCCTTTTGTTTTGCTTTTAATTTTTTATTACATTTATTTGTGTGTGTGTGTGCACACCTCTACCTGAGCATGTTTTCAATTATCTTGGGTATAGATACCAAAGACTAGCACTTGTTTGTCTTTTTGAGACAGGGATTTGTTATGTAGCTCACGCTGGCCTATAATCAATGCCCCTGCCTCAGCTTTCTGAGCACTGGGATTACAAGTGTGCAGCAATGGATTTTTGAAAGCTATAGAGCATCGAGAAGAAAGTTCCTATGTGTTTTATTCTGTCCTTTGCTCTGAGACTGGCAGGCACGGTGCCCTGCGGCAGAGAAGAAGCATATTCATCCAGTTGCCCCCTGTGTTGAGCCTGCAGAACCCCTGTTCCCTTGCTGTTTCACCCCAGGGTTGCTGAAGGCATCCAGCAAATGGGAGATTTGCTGTGGTTGCCCTTAACTTTCAAGACTTCCACAGATGCACATTTTTCTATTTTATTGTGCAAGTCTAACCACTGAAATGACCCTGAACAATGTGCAAACCGCAATAAAGCATCAACAGTTGACATCCAGTGAAATAAAAATGCAGGGTGAAGAAATAGCAGTGGGGGAGCGAGACTACGGGCAAACGTGCCTGCGGTGAAATGCCAAGACCGATCAGCACATCTCGCCCACCCCATTCTTTAAACTGCGTTGCTTACTGTAGCATCGTGATGGCAGAAGACTGTAAACAGCCTCAATGTCTGTCGAAGAGAGATGGTTAGATAAATGACAGCTCTCCACGCCCCAGGGGCCTATGCAGCTGTGACAAATAATGACGAGTCTTCCCGATGAGGAAGATCCATTAGACAGTCATAGCAAACATCGAAGGGTGGGTAGTAAGCCAGCATTTGTGGGAAGACAAGTGTGTGTGTGTGTGTGTGTGTGCGTGTGTGTGTGTGCACGCGCGCGCTTGCAAACCTGCATCTCTAATTCATCCTTATCCTTGTTTGTATTCATCTAATGAGACCCCGGAAAGATGAATAAGAAACAAGTATTAGTGGCTACATGTGGAGGGGGACTTCACATTAGCATTTCATACATGTACTTTAGCTTTGAGTCATGTGAATATGCCTCTTATTGAAAATGAGAATAAAGGGCCTCTGTTTCCCAGACAGCTTCCCTGTACGGGATTCTTGATATCTAAATTCGGTTGGTTTATAGGCGACGAACTGTATGATTTCTTACAAGAAAAGCAAATCCATCGTAAGCTCTGCAGAATTTACCTTTTGATCAAGGAAGTCAGCACCTTCTGATCCCTGCTCTGTAGGTGCCCCAGGAGAGACAGGGAGGGTGATGGGGCTCAAGTCTCACTTGGCACCTGGTCCTCCAAATCTTTGGTGAAAGGGTGTTGTTGTTTGATTCAGGGCCAGGCATGCGGAGTCGGTAGAGGAGGAGACTGAAGGCGGGATGGGCTAGGACTGGCTTTATTGGGTTCCATCTTCCCTGCAGACTGCGTTGGTAGAAGAGGCGCACAGCTTGTACGTGTAGTAGATCTTGGTTTGTATGGGGGACTCAGACCTGGGACAAAGCCATCATCAACGACAACTCATCAATCAGCAGGCCAGCAAGCACACAGATGGAGTCACATTGATTATACACCCATCTACCTGAGGTCACAGCCTTCATCGCTCCTACTCTGTAGTGACAGAGAGTCCTTAGGCAGATGTTTGTCAGCAGGGACTAAAGCCAGGCAGAGGGACTACCTCCCCTCAGGGCTTCCTGGGAGAGGTGCACAGTAGCACCTAGACTCTTCCTGTCTATCCAAGAACCAACACTGACCAAGAGACAATGTATGTTAACAGAATCATGGCCAAGTCAGACTCAATTAAGTATCCGAGGAGCAGACTCTGTGAAAGAAAGATGGCGGCCAAATACCAGAGAGGCTCTGATGTGCTGAGTGAATGAATTCTGAGACCCAGCAATGCATTATCTACACCGTCACAAAAAAAGTCATAGTCAAAATGGAAATGATAAATGAAAAGAGATATGTCCATCAAATGAACAAATAAAACTCAGTGACCTAGCATCACACAGAACATATTAGGGCTGTGGATGTGGGGTTCTGGCATAGTGTGCACAGAGCCCTAGGGTGGGGTCCCCAGGACTACATAACACTGGGTTGGTGGCACATCCCCGTACTTCTAGCCCTTGGAAGGTAAAGGCAGGTGGATCAGAAGGTCAAGTTCAAGGTTATCCTAGGCTACAGAACCCCATCAAAAAAATCCCCCAATATCCCAAAACTACTTATGGCAAAATGACAATCAAATGTTAGGCAAGGCAAGGTGTCTCATGCTGTAGAAGAACAAACCTAGAAGATACATTAATCAGCGTATGGCCTAAGCATTACAGCCTTGACGTCTACGAAGCCCCTTGTTATAGAATCAACAGATGCCAAAGATCACAGTTGGGGACTTCAGCATGTTCTCAAAGGCTGACAAATCAGAACTTTGCCACCTCCAACAGAGAAAATTTAGCAACATGATTGCTTTTTAAAAATTAGTGGAGGTAAATCTAACTTTACAGTCTAGACACAGAATATGTTCATCCGAGTACACCCAGAAGAGCTGCAAAATTATCCGCGTGTATATGATGCCACAAGAAGGTCTCAGTGAACCTCTCTCAGCTGGAGGCAGAAGGAGATGCGGCTGTGGGAATATATTAATGATTTTTCCTGCTGCTGTGTAAAACGCCTGGCAAAGCAACTTTAGGAAGGAACAGTTTCCTTTGGCTCACAGTTTTAGGGTGCAGTCCATCACGGTGGGGAAGGCGTGGCGGGGTACAGTCTACCACGCTGGGGAAGGCGTGGCGGGGTACAGTCCATCACGGTGGGGAAGGCGTGGCGGGGTACAGTCCATCACGGTGGGGAAGGCGTGGCGGGGTACAGTCCATCACGGTGGGGAAGGCGTGGCGGGGTACAGTCCATCACGGTGGGGAAGGCGTGGCGGGGTACAGTCCATCACGGTGGGGAAGGCGTGGCGGCAGGCTCTTGGCGCTGCTGTTCACGCTGGAGCCTAAGGTGGCTGTTACATCACAGTCAAGAGCAGAGAAGGGTGAGTGATGCTGCTCACTAGCTGTCTCCTTTTAAGAAATTAGTTAAAATATTCTTTTAGATTTATTTCTTTTATTTTACATGTATGAATGCTTTGCTTTTAAGTATGTCTATGTATCATAGGCTCTGTGGAAATGGAGTTTTAGGTGGAGGCTGGGAATCAAACCTCTGCGGGAACAGTAGCTGCTCGTAACTGCTGAGCCTTTTCTCCATCTCCGAACTGCTTTATTATCGATCCAGATTCACGTGCACATGTGTGTCTGTGTGGGTATGTGCACGTGTAAGTGCGGGTGCCTGTGGGATCCCAAAGAAAGCATCAGATCCCCAGAGCGTCAGGTGGCTGTGAACTACCTGACACAGGTCCTGGGAACTGAACTTGAGACCCCTCAAGAGCAGTATATACCTTAACTACTGGACTATCTCTCCGGCCCCAACTTTCTCGTTTTTATTCAGTCTGGGACCAAGCCCATGAAATAGTGCCACCCACATTTATATATTACTGAAGTTTCATGTCCTAAGTAATTCTCTCTCTCTGTGTGTGTGTGTGTGTGTGTGTGCTATGTGAGGTGTATGTGTATGTGGTATATGATGTGTATGTGTGTGGTGTATGTGGGGTATGTGTGTACATATGTGGTATATGATGTGTAGAGTACATGATGTGTGTGTGTGTGGTGTATGTGGTGTGTATGTGTGATACATGTTTACATTTGGAGGTCTGAGGTTGATATTTGGTGGCAGGATTCTGACCTCTCAAGCACTCCTCACTAGTGACTTGTCAGGGATACCAGGTCCTCGAATGTTACAGCAAGGCAGACAGAACACTAGGGAGTCGTGGTCTTTTGAACTCTGCCACAGGGGAAAATGCGGAATTCTTAGGACTGAATGAACCAAAGTCGCACATGGTGAATTTTTATGATAAAATTAAAACTAAACTAAGGGGGATATTCATAGATATGACTGTAATTTGAAGCAAGGAAGAGAGATAATGAGTAGGCTCAGCTTTCACTTCAAATAACTAGGAAAGAAAAAAACTACAGGAAGTTTGAAAGAAATCATGATAAACAGAAATTCATGGGAGAATGAAATAAAGAAGTGACATGATTTCACAACATCTAAAGCTAGATTTTGCCTAGTGTGTTGAAAGTAAGAGTCTGCACATCACTTCCCCAGTCTGTCCTATGCCTCTGAACACGGAAGGTATGAAGAGACCATGTCTTCAGTGCTATGGTGAGGAGGACAGCTGAGAGAGGTGGTCTAGCCAGGAGTCTGAGGACTGCAGGGCTACTGAATCATCCCAAATCTGCTATGCCCAGACTCTTACATAGGAATGAAATTTGTGTTCACCATTTTTTTTCCCTAAAGATTTATTTATTTATTTATTATGTACAGAGTATTCTGCCTGCATGTATGCCTGCAGGTCAGAAGAGGGCACCAGGTCAGAAGAGGGCACCAGATCTCATTGCAGATGGCTGTGAGCCACCATGTGGTTGCTGGGAATTGAACTCAGGTCCTCTGGAAGAGCAGTCAGTACTCTTAACCTCTGAGCCATCTCTCCAGCCCTTCACCATTTTTTTTTTTTGACAGAGTTTTGTTTTATAGCCCAGGCTGGCTGTGAACTCACTAAGTAGCCTAGGCTGGCCTCTAGTTCTCAATCCTTCTGCCTCAGCCTCCCAAATGCTGGGATTACAGATGTGCACCACCCTGTCTGGTTAAGTTTCTGTCTTCCTGCAGCCATCGTTATTTGTGTCTCTTGTGTACACAGTTGAATCTATATCACAAGTAATATGGGACCGAGGCAAATTTTCATAATTTTTACATAGCATGAGAATTTATATGGTAAACTGAAGAGAATAGAGAAGACATTAAAATTAATCAGAGAATTAAAAGTTCAGCAAGATGTGGGGGCAAAAAGACCAATACCAGTGGCCCCTTTTAATCTAGAAATAACTCATCATAAAATGTAAAAGAAAATAAGGTACCAGTTAAAATCACAAAAATACCCAGACCCAACAGATCTGTAAATTTTCTAGGAATTAGTATAATAAAAAGTCTCAAGACCTTTATGAAGAAAAATTTGAAACACAATGAAAGGATATAAAATAAGACGCAAATAAACGAGGAGTAGTGGGTGGAAAGACACAATTACAACACTGTTGAGGCTCACCTAATTAGTCTATAAATTCAATGCAATCCCAATTAAAATTTCAAAGACTGTTTTTTAGGGGACTTACTAAAAGAATTCTACAAACTAGATGGATGAACAAAGTTTCATGAATAACTAGACTTTTTAGGGGAAAAGAAGTGTGACAAGGAGACCCATGCTAACAGGTAACTCAGTTTTTTTTTTTTTTTTAGAAGAATCTTTAGGAAAACGTTTATTTTATAAGATCTGCTGGTGTCATGGAGTCTTCACAGCAATAGAAACCCTAAGAGAGCATCTATAAAAGCAGGACATGATGCTGAGGAAATTCCCAAAAGCAATGGAGCTGATTTCCAGGAGCAAGAGCAGAGTAAGAAACTCTAAACTCTGTACCTATGTGTGATGTGTGTTTAAGTGTGGGCATGCACATGCCACAGTGAACACGCAAGTAGAGGACAACTTTCAGGAACTGCTACAGCTTCGTACCTTCGCAAGGCAGGGTCCATCTTGTTCCGCCACACTCACTGCAGATACAGGATGTATGCTTCCAGGAGATTCTCATGGCTGCACTTCTAGTTTTATGCCAGGAGCGCTGAAACGACAGACACATGCAGCGACATCCAGCTTCTAATGTGGGCTCTGGGGCTGCAACTCAGACTATCAAGCTTGCATACCTAGGATTTGACCACCATGCTGTAAGTGAGAGCACAATGGAACCCCTGAAATGACTGCCCCATAGGTGGGGAGGTCTTTCACTGTGGAGATGAGAGAGAACAACCAGAGGCATCTAGAAGAGTCCAGAGCAGCCATGGCTATTGCTTCGTTTAATCTTAAGAAAAGCCCCTGTGCCGACACAAATAACTCCAATTAGAGCAGATTAGACCAAATTAAAATGCCTGCATTTAATAAATGCAGCTCTCGTTAAGAGTATTACCTGCTCTACCAAAGGTCCTGAGTTCAATTCCCAGCAACCACATGGTGGCTCACAACCATCTGTAATGGGGTCTGGTGCCCTCTTCTGGCCAGCAGGCATACACACAGACAGAATATTGTATACATAATAAATAAATATTAAAATAAATAAATAAATAAATAAATAAATAAATAAATAAATAAATGCAGCTCTCTTGGGTGGACCGAGACAGCATGGCGGGGAGAGGAGCCCACGCAAAACCTGGAGACTTTCCAGTTCTTTCTACTTTTTCACTTGTATATTTGTCTTAGTTAGGGTTTCTATTGCTGTGAAGAGACACCATGGTCATGACAACTCTTATAAATGAAAATATTTAATTAGGGCTGGCCTATAGTTTCAGAGATTAGTTCATTATCATCATGGCAGGACATGACAGCATGCAGGCAGACATGGTACTGAAAAAGGATCAGAGAGTTCTACATCTTGACCCACAGGCAACAGAAGTAAAGACTGTTACATTGGGCATGGTTTGAGTATATATGAGACCTCAAAGCCCGGCTCTACAGTGACACACTTCCTCCAAGACCACACCTACTCTAATAAGGCCACACCTCCTAATAATGTGACTCCCTATGGACCAAACATTCAAACGCATGAGTCTGTGAGTGCTATTCCCATTCAAACCACCATAATATTATTTTTTCTTTTTATTGGTATGTTCGTATATTTGTATGTGTATGTGTGTCTGCATATGTGTAAACATGTAGAAGCCAGAAGTCAACAATGGGTGTTCTCAGTTGACCCACCTGGAGCTCACTGATTTGGCGAGGCTCTCTGGCTAGCAAGTCCCTGGGGTCCCCTTCCCCAGAACAGGGATTACAGGTACAAAGAGTCCCTATATTTAGTTTTTATATGGGTTGCTAGGGAGATCAAGTTCATGTACTCATTCTTTGTTTTTGTTTTTGTTTTTTTGTTTTTCGAGACAGGGTTTCTCTGTGATTTTGGAGCCTGTCCTGGAACTAGCTCTTGTAGACCAGGCTGGTCTCGAACTCACAGAGATCTGCCTGCCTCTGCCTCCCAAGTGCTGGGATTAAAGGCGTGCGCCACCACCGCCTGGCTTCTTTTTGTTTTGTTTTTTTTTTGTCATGTACTCATTCTTGCAGAGTGACTGTTTTATTGATTGAGTCATCTACCCAACCAACTAGGTTCTCTTTTAATTGGCAAGTTCTGTATATAAGTTGTCTTAGTTTGGGCTTCTATTGCTAGGAAGAGACACTATAACCAAGGCAGCACTTATGAAAAAAAAAAACATTTAGTTGGCGTGGCTATCTTACAATTTCAGAGGTTCAGTCCATTATGATCATGAAGTGGGGAGCATGGCAGTGTGCAGGTCAATGTGGTGTTGGAACTGAGAGTCTTACGCCTTCCAGGACACAGGAAGTTGACTGTGTGAAGCTTGAGACATACCTCCTCCAACGAGGTCACACTTCCTAGCAGTACCGCTCCCTTTGGGAGCCATTTTCTTTCAAACCACCACATAAGTATTCTACCAAAGAGCCACATTTACAACCCGTTTGGGTAGTATGCTGGCTAATGTTTTGTCAATTTGGCATAGCCTATAGTCCTAGAATACTACCAGGCATTTTCTTCTCTGATTTTTTAAAAAAATATTTTCTGTGCCTATGACCTGGGTTTCCTGTTATTTCTCTATCTTATTTTTTTGTAAATTTGATCTTTCCCTAGTGTTCCAGATTTCCTGAGTGTTTTGCCCCTGGTTTTTTTCTTTTTAGATTTAACATTTTCTTGACTAACATACCCATTTCTCTTATCTTAACTGCAGTGCCTGAGAGTCTTTCTTCCATTTCTTATCTTCTGTTGGTGAGACTTACCTCTGGGTTTTTGTTTGACTTCCTAAATGTTTATTTCCAGTTTTATCTCAGTTTGGGTTTCCTTTAGTGGTTCTATTTCTACTTTCATGTCTTGAACTGAGTCCCGTTCACCCCCTCCCCCGTCCTGCTTCCTTTTGTTTCACTGTTTGTGTTTTCATAGATTTCATTAGTGGGCTTGTTTATTTCCTCTTTAAAGTCCTTGAACATATTCATAATAGCTATTTTGAAGTACTCGTCTTGTGCTTCAGCTATATTGTATTTCTTGGTACCTACTGTAGTAGGCTTGCTGGGTTCTGGTAAAGGAGTATTATCTCAGTTGTTACTGATTGTGTTTTTTGCACTGGTGTTTAGGCATCTGGGCTCGGGGTGACTATGGCTCTAGCTGTTGATATCTGGTTTAGTCTTGGTTGGGTGCTTATTCCATTCCTTGATTTCTATTGCCTTCTCTGGATCTTAGAAGAGTGTGGTGGCTGTAGACTGCCTAGTGGAGAGTGCTTCTGAGTCCCTTCCCGGTGTGCCCACTGGAGTCTGGGGTAGAATGTTAGTTCTAGGTATTGTGGGTTAACATAACGGGATGGGCAGGGGCTAGACAGGAGGCTGAAAGGGTCCAGGGAAGGAAAGCTGGGTCTACCTTAAGGTTTTGCAGAGTCCTCAGAGAGTGGAGTAGGAAAGAACAGGCCCCTGCAAGTGGTCTGCTACAGGGCTGGGATGAGACTGCAGAACTGGAATGGGAGGATTTCCAGACCAGAGCAGCCCCTGGGGTTCCAGGCAGAGTGCCTCTGGATGTTGGCACCCGAAATAATGGGGTGGGGTGATGGCTAAAGGCTGAAGGTCTGAGGAGTACCCTGGGAAGGGACACAGAGAAAAAGGAGACGCCCCAGCAAGGGGGATGCTACAGGGCTGGGACAAGACCCAAAATTGGGAAGCAGGAAGGAGAGCGAGGGTCACCTACCTCTGATAACAGTAGTTTGATGATTCCTTGTTTGCCATGACCTCGACAGAGCTCTGAGATGTGCTGAAGGTACTTTTGCTGTATTTCTTTGACAGGGACCCAGACTTCATACAGGTTGCAATACTTATTCCATCCACTAATAAATTATTTATTCGTTTGCCAAATTATTTGATTTCTGCCTTCCAGGAGATGAAAAGATCATGAAGTAGGAACCCTCCTTGCTTTTACCATTTTTGCATGATGCCTGGTACACAGTCTCTCCATTAATATATGCAGAATAAATTAACATATGTTTTACATTTTAGGGTTTCTATTGCTATGATGAAAAACCATGACCAAAGGAACTTGGGAGAATAGAGTTTATTTGGCTTACACTTCCACGTCTCTGTTCGCCTTGAAGGAAGTCAGGCAGTAGCCTGGAACCTGGAGCTGATGTAGGGGCCTTGGAGAAGTGCTGCTTATGGGCTCACTCTCATGGCTTGCTCAACCTGCTTGCTTGTTTTAAATAGAACCCAGAGCTATTAGCCCAGGGATGGCATTACTACAATTGGCTGGACCCTCCCCCATCAATCACTAATTAAGAAAATGCCCTACAGGCTCACCTACAGCCTGATCTTATGGAGGCATTTCTCAGTTGAGGTTCCCTCCTCTCTGATGACTTTAGCTTATGTCAAGTTGACATAGAACTACTATCCTGCACAATCCATATGTTAATACTCAATGCATTAAATTAAGATGTATTTATTATGCCAGTGTATGTATGTATGTATGTATGTATGTATGTATGTATGTATGTATCTATCTATCTATCTATCTATCTATCTATCTATCTATCTATCTATCTATCTATCTACTATCTATCTTTGCCAGTCTTGTACTTTATTGCCTTTTCATCAGGCCTTGACTGCATACTTGTGCAGTGGGTACAGCCTCTCCTTCTGCTGCTGCTTCTTCATCTTCAGTTTTTCTTTGAGCTTGGTGAGCCTGCACAGCACATGACTCTAGCCTTCTTGGGTTGCAGGTAGCCTTCTTGTCTTGCCCTTGTAGAATTTCCTGAGACCTGGTCTCAAAAACCTAAATAAATAAATAATAAAAGAGAAGATTTGATTGCAGTAAGACCTCCACAGAGAATAACTGCTGTGCACCAGGCGTATTGCATTCTACTTACACTTAGTATTTCTTCACTCCAGTTACATAAAATAAGAGTTATGAAATTCTTTCTAGAGCACTTTACCTGGACTGGAAAAATTCCGGTTTGGTTCTTGAGAATCAGTGTCCCTACTCAACTGAAGGGAAAAGGCTTCCAGAATGGTCACGGTGGTAATTCAAGCTCCAGTTCGTTGAAGCCTGGCAAGACAAGATAACGGAAATCAGCTCAGATCTCTCAGGAGCAGTGTGTGCAGGGAAAAACAAAACGAGTTAACCATGTGGGATCAAACATTCAAATTCTAGCCTCACTGCTGCCCCTGTGTGACTGGATGCCTATGTTCAGTCTAATTCAATACAAGGCATGATATTTTAACTCAGTGCAGAGTTTGTACCATTCCTTAACAATGGAATTTAGCTTTCTCTGCTTTAAGATTGCTCTGCATACAGCTACGGGTGGTTTAGTTTGTTCCCCTCAGCCACTGGATAACTTTATGGTTGGAGAAGTGGGGGGTAACACATCTGGGAAGATAGGAAAGTCAGTCTTAATGGAATTTGGGGGTTCAGCCGAGGTGAGCTGGAGAACTGATGAAGACATTAAAGGATTTGGAGATGGTTATAAATAATTTAGAAATAATCATAAATTGAACTTTAGCTCACTTTCCAGATTAAATTTCTTAAATATGTGTTTTGCAGAAGACACAGAAAAGAGTTCAATTTTTGACTCATGTTTATCTAAATTCAGTAAGTGACTTATTTTTGTTTTGTATGTGGAGGAAATAAAAGAATGTTTCAAAGTGTGACACAGACAAAGTCTCTAGATTAAAGCCCAGGACTGCGGCTCTGATACATTTGCCAGTGGCAGCGTAGCCTACGGAACCAGCGCTGTTTGTTTGCTTTGTAATTGATTTTCCATATTTTGTGGGAGGCCACAGGAATTCAGCTTTAAACATGTCTCTTTTTATCTATGACCCTCTATGGGAGGAAATTACTCTTGTCCATGTTTTAAATTATCTGCCTTCCTGAAACTTTCATTTCTCGACCTCCAGGTTGTGCTTCTGTAAGAAGGCTACATTCATTTATGCATCCATTGATTTAGGAGTTTGCCTGGGACTCTGGATGATTAAGTCCTCATCTTACACATGGTGGCGTCTTTACCTGTTTGCTGAATGGAGAGGCGTTGTGCTGCACATAATACTGTGATGCAGATAGCATTGTTTGAATGTGTTGACTAAGATGTGGTCACTCTCCATGTGGCTAATTTAAAAAATTGTGTGTTCTTCCTTGCTGCTGACAGTAACAGTTTTATCACCTTTGAAAGTATTTTATTATTTATTTACATGTGTGTGCACATGCCATTGCACATTTGTGGGGTGAGAGGACAAATTATGGGAGTCAGGTTCTCCTTCAACCATGAGGGCATCAGTGATTAAGTTCAGGTTGTGAGGCTTGGCAGCAGGTATCTTTATCCCCTGAGATATCTTTAGCCCAATAGATATTTAAAAATATCTATCTATCTATCTATCTATCTATCTATCTATCTATCTATCTATCTATCTATCTATCTATCTATCTATTATCCATCCATCCATCTACCTACTTACCTACCAACCATCTATCATCTATCTATCTGTCTGTCTGTCTGTCTGTCTATCATCTATCTATCTATCTATCTATCTATCTATCTATCTATCTATCTATCTATCTATCTATCTATCTATCTATCTATCTATCTATCGTTGTTGTTGTTGTTTGAGACAGAGTCTCACTATGCAGACCAGGCTCAGCTCACAGAGATCTTCTTGCCTCTGCTTCCTGAGTGCTGGAACTAAAGGTGTACACCACCATGCTTCCCTTTATTTTTCTTTTATGTGTCTGCATGTATCCATGTGCACTGAGTGTGTGCCTGGTGCCTGTGGATGACAGAAAGAGGGTGTTGAATCTCTGGAACTAGAGGCACAGATGGCTGTAAGTCACCAAATGGAGTTAGGAACCTGTAGGTGAACTTTTCTGTTCTGCCAGCCACTTCCCAGATAACCACACAGGGACTTAATGTTAAGTATAAATGCTCCGCTGATAGCTTAGGATAAATTTTAGCTAGCTCTCATATCTTAAATTAACTCATTTCTATTAATCTATATGCTGCCCTGAGATTTGTTTATCTCATGGATGTACTTTCCATCCCGCTTTCTCTGTGTCTCATGGTGTCTCCCCTGACTCTGCCGTTCTTCTCCCAGCATTCTCTCTGCCCCCAAATCCTGCCCAGCCACCTGCCAATCAGCTTTTTATTAATCCAATTACAATGACATATGCATACAGTGTAAAGGGATATTCCACAGGAACCTGATTTTTTTAAATGTATGTTTTGCCTGTATGAATATATATATACACACACACCACATGAGTGCCTGGTGCCTGAGGAGGCCAGAAGAAGTCATTGGTCCCCTAAAACTAGAGTTATGGCTATTTAGGAACCACCATATGGGTTCTGGAAGTTGAATCCAGGTCCTCTGCAAAAGCAGCAACTGCTCCTGAATGCTGAGCAATCTTTATAACACCGCCCCCACCCAAACCTTGGTTTTCTACAAGAGCAACAGGTGCTCTTTACTGCTGAGCCACCTCCACAGCTTCAAAATCAAGAGCTTGGCCTCCTCCTGCCACCTTTTCTCCTTCTCAGTGCATTGTAGTCAAGGTGTTACATCACTGTAGACCTGTGGTTCTCAACCTGTGGGTCATGATCCCTTTGTGGGTCACATATCAGATATCCTGCATATAAGATATTTACATCACAATTCCTAACAGTAGCAAAATTGCAGTTATGGAGTGGAACCTTATTAAAGGGTCAGAGCACTGGGAAGGTTGAGAAGCACTGCCGTAGACAGATGGGACAGGCCTCCGTGTGTAGCAGAGCCACAGAGGAGAGGTGCTTGGATCTCTGCATGGCATCGTGGTGAAGAGCCTCTCTTCTGCCCCGTCTCTGTAGCTGCACCTTTACCTGAGAGAGAAGCAAACTTCCCTCTTGCTTACGCCATTTTTGTTTGCAGGCATCTCTTCCCCAGCAGCCAGATCTGTTTTCTAACCACGTAATTAGCTCTAGACTGGAGGAGTGGGCCTGCTAACGTTCGTGTGCGTCAGAATACGAGACCTCCTGTGGGCTTGGGAGAGCGAGAGTTCATGTCCGCTGGGTGTGACAGTTCATTCTATGTGTCAGCTTGATACAACCCTGAATACCCAGGGAGAGAGCATGATTGAAGGAGTGACTAGACCAAGTCGGTCTTTGGGGGATTGCCTTGATTGTTTATTGATGTAGGAGGGCATAGCCCATTGTGGGCAGCACCATTTCCTGGGTTAGACCCTGGACTGTGTAAGAGTGGAGAGGGCAGGCAAGCCAGCAAAGAGCACATCTGTATTTGTTTTCTCTCTGCTCCTGGATGGGATCTAAGTGGCTGAGTTGAGCTGCTGCTATCTGGACTTCCCCTCAGTAACAAACGATGGCCTGGGATTAGAAGTGGAATGAACCTTTTCCTCTCATACGTTGTTTTTGTCAGGTTATTCTATCACAGCCACAGAAATAAAACTAAGACACTGGGTGAGAAAATCAGGTGTGCTCTAGGGAGCAGAATAAGTCATGCGTGATGGGCATGGCTATTATTTATGAAGCCCTAAAAGCTGGTTCTTCCAAGTGCATGAACTGAGGCCCCTCACAAGTTATCAAGATGATCGATCAAGAGTGTGGGCTGTAGAGTCAGGCAGATGTGACTTACTGCCGCTTACCAGTGGTGACCCTGGACAGAGCATTGTGGCCATTGGTGATCTAGTTCCTCAAGGGTGTATCTGTGTTCTCCCTCTTAGGAATTACGTGAGCAGTACAATATGTTTCATCTTTCTGGGGTGATTTTCTTTTTTCCATGTATGAAGCAGGGATAACAAAAGCATCTACTTCACTAGGCTGTGGGGAGAACGGAGCGAGGGACCCCTGCAGTGCCAAGGTGCCAACACATATTTAATGCTTAGGTTGTACCAGGCATATATGAATACACACACACATGCACACGTGCGTGTGCACACACACATACATACACACACACGCACACAGCACATACTTTTTGCTTTGTTTTGAGACAGGTTCTTACGCTGTAGACTAGACTGGCTTGAAAATCATTATTAGCTCAGGCTGTCTTCAGATTGATAGGAATCCTTCTGTCTTAGCTGTCTATGTGGTGGAATGAGAGGTGTGTGTCACTATACCCCCTTACGTTTATGTTTTTACTTAAGATGCATGATCAGAATAATGTCTTGTACGGAAAGTACTTAATGAGTTTCTTATATATGTTCTTAATGTCCTGGCACTTCACTTTACTCTTATGTAAAACACAGTTAATACTATTTGATTGCTTTGTCTTCACTTGTAAAGCAACAGCTGATTCTTACGGTCATACTCCTAGGTCCATAAGTCATTCATGCAATGCCTGGTACATAGGAGGACTGAATACTCCTACATAATTTTGAAATAAGTATCTAAAAGTTCTCCATATTGTTCTCTGATTTTTTTAAAGGAGAAAGAAGGATTATATGAAATTTTGGCACATGTAGACATGGTGTCCAGGGAAGCCAGGAACATGGATTTTGTCCAGAGAAGCCATGACATCTCTCAGACAGCAGGCGGTTAGCCTAATGTGCTCCAAGTTCATCACCTGGCCTTGAGATGAAATAGGGGTCACCACCAATTGTTGAGGCTTCTTCAGTGGTTGACCAAAGCTTTAGAAAGTACCAGGAACTCAAGGAAATGGGAGTTTAGGGAAGGGGACTCTCCTGCAACCTGCCCCCCAGCTAGCCCTGCACATTTACTTTGGGACTTCCTTGATGACTTAAGTGCCAGGAATGGGATTAGGAGCTGAGCAGACATGAAGCTGAGCTCCTTGAGGTCTCTATCTACCAAGAGTGTCAGTTAGACTCCTGTCCTTGTTTTAGCTGTCCACAAAGGTGGACAAAGAACCCAGGGTCCCCATGGTGGTTCCCCTAGGGCTGCTCTCATTGACCCCTGTACGCCCTGAAAATGGGAGGAACAATTCTTTTCCTCCCAGACTGGGAAAATTCCCAGAAGGCCCTTAGTGTCTTCAGACCTGTGGGTATTGTTGGCTATGTTGACATGGTCAGGGAGGGACCTCTGAATGATACCACACGTTTCCAGAACTTTCTGCAAGTATTAACCCAGGACAGTGCAATCCCCAGATGGATCCCTGCCACATTTTCTTTTTGAATTTTTAAGTTTTTTAAAAAGCAATCTTTTTACAAAAATTTTGACATACCCTCCCTCCCCTCCTCAAGCTCCCCCATCTTCTCTCCACCCCACCACCCATCCACTCCTCAGAGAGAGTAAGGCCTCCCAATGGGGAGTCAACAAAGTCTGTTACATCACACTGAGGCAGGACCGAGGCTCTCCTCCCTGTATCGAGGCTGAAAAAGGCATCCATCCCACTATTGGGAATGGGCTCCAAAAAGCCAGTTCATGCACTAGGGATAAATCTGAGGACGGCATCAATGGTTTAAAGTTGATTTTGGCACTAAAAGAGCTTCAGTTCAAAACTGCAATTTTTAAGGCTCACAATCTTAGCAGGGATAAACTTGTAAATTCTGATCTTATGGGAGTTCCTAATTTATTGAAAACTGTTAAGATAATTAAGACATAAAAATTAATTTGCACTCACCTTAAAGGCATCAGATGTTGCTAATGTGCTCAGAACTATGCTCGTAGTTATGCTAACCTAAGTGTAATTCATTTATAGAGGCCAATTTACATTTTCATTTTATAGTTTTCTGTATGTGTTGTTAAAGTTCCGCCTAAAGCAAGTAACTTCAAAAAAGTTTAAAGTAAACTTAAATCTTATTTAGTGTAAAATAATATTAAAACCCAGGTACATTTTTAAAATGCTGGTTATAAAAAATTGAACGTTTGAGTAAAATGTGTTAAATTTACAATACACTTGCATGGCAGGACATCCCCAGGCTCAAGTGGTACTCTTTCCCTTGGATGGGGTGCAACCCGTCCAGAGTAGATTGTATGCTTGCTTCATTATGGGATAAGGATGCTTGGGAAATAGGACCTCCCAGAGGTCTGTTGCTCCTGTTTCCAGCTGTGTAGGTTGAACCAACTCTGGATATATAGGCCTGACCAGGAAAATCTCCTTCTTATCTCTAGGGAAGATGACAGGGGAGTGGATTCTCTTGTTCAGAGAATGACCTTAGAGTCTGTACCCATATCCTAAACATTTAAACAGCAGAGAGGCAAACAGCAATGACTCTGTCGTCAGTGTCTCCCAATGGACTTAGGGAAGTGCTGTGAACAGGGGACCTTGTTCCTAAGCTACCACCGGACTGGTACAGGATCTGCATGCTAGTTCAATTGGCTATGCCCTATACCCTGGAATTCAGTTCCTTCTCCTAGAAAATCTAATTCTAGGGTCCATACCTCCACTACCCATGTCCCTGTTAGGAGGCTGCCATACACTCCATCGACAAACACAGCTTTGGAAAATTATCCCAGGACAGCTAAGTGATGCTCTTGGAACACTGCTAGACAATCCTCTAAAATTAACTCAAGGGGCTGGAAAGATGGTTCAGTGGTTAAGAGCCCTGGTTGTTCTTCCAGAGGACCAGGGGGTCAATTCCAAGCACCCACATGGCAGCCCACAACTGTCTGTAACTCCAGTTCCAGGGGACCTGATACCTTCACAGTGATGCACATAAAATAAAGTTAAATAAATTAAAAAAGTAGGATTCTATTTCTCTTTCAACGTCACTTAGATGCTAAATTTACTCTTTTAACAAAGCTTCCAGGTGCTTGTGCCTCACGCAGGAGTCTGATGTAGCACAAAGCTTGTTACAGTTGCCTTCTCCATCTACAGAGCTCTGGTACAGGGTCCAGCTACTTGCATAATTGTATTTAACCTTACTGAACAAAGCTTATGTTAGTCTTGATGTAAACCATTTTCCTCATTAACTGTGTCTGCTAACGTTCCCTACCAGAGTGTCGAGTTATTGCCTCCTTCAAGTAACACAACCCACAAATATGTGTTATCACCAAATGGCTGACTTATGCTTGGCTCTTTGCCATTTGTTACATTTCATGGCGGCCCCTTGAATGGAGAGTCCTCTGAGACACCCCAGCTGCCCTTTCTACATTACTCCTCTGGTCAGCTCAAAGCAGTTCATAGAGAGCTGCTCCCTGAAACTTCTAAAAGCGGCGTGGGTGACCTCGGAAGAGGGGACTAATGAGCCATGGGTCATCCGACTCACCCTTCTTGTCGCTCTAGGCAATGAGGGATGTTGTGGGGGTCTCCAGAATGTTGTGGGGATTTCTGGGAAACTGAGTCACTGACTTGATTTCAGTTTGGAAGAAGAAATTTTTATTAAGCAGGTGGGCCCTGCTCAGATCTCTGTAATGGTCCTGGCCTCCTGCTTCAAATTCAGCAGCCTTTTATATCAAGGAGAACAGAAGGGAACAAGCAGAGAGTACAAGCGCAAAACCATGCACATGACAGAAAACAACAGTGGCTGGTCAGGGTTAAAATTTATCTACCCCACCCCTTCAGTGCCTGGGGTCTTTGGAGTCACTGTGAGTCAGGTGGGGTTGGCTCAATGCAACTGTCTCAGCATGGGGACAATTTTTATTTTAGCATATGACAGTTTGGGAATTTTCCATCACACCACCTGGTTATGTGTTCTTTTAAAAGTTTATTTGTATGTGTATGTGGGTTTTTGCCTGCCTGTGTGTCTGGGCACCGTGTGCATGCAGTGCCTGTGGAGGCCAGAAGAGGGCGTCAGATCTCCTGGGGCTGGAGTTACTTATGAGCAGCTCTTAACTACTGAGCCATCTTCTCCAGCCACATATTTTTTTAATCTTTTTTCTTATTTTTCTTATCTTTTCTATCTTTTCGTAAACTGAAAATGTCATCTCTGAAGTACCAAAGCCCTTGCTTTGTCTATAGCCTTGAATTATGATCCGATCAGATAGTTCTTACTTTGAACTCCCTTTAACTCAGTCTAACAGGACAAATGGGCTAACTTCAAACTCTGAAAACAAAACGTGAACTGTTCCTCTGGATGTACAACTAAGGTATGCCAGCAAGACTTTGGCTTAAGGAATGCCTTGTGAGGTCTGGTGAAAAGACTGACTGGAAATTCAGTTTATGATGGAGACATCAGTGGTGGCGTTACCTCTCCGATGTGAATTCAGCCTGAGTTGATTTGTGTGTTACGGTGTCATTCCCCTGCACAGACAGAGTACAATGACAACACAAATTACAGAGCTAAAGGCCGTGGAGCATCTCTCTCCATTCCGTGTTCACTGTTCTTTGCTGAGAAATGAAAGATAATTCTGGAGGAAAAGATGAGAACAAACGATCCCCCTACACACCACCTACATGACAAATTCATATTTCTCCCACCCCCTAAAACTACCCAGACTCCAGGAGGAAATGCTCTGCAGATTGACTTGCTTTCAAGATGCTAAGAACTGTGAGTCTGATGCTACATGGATGATGGATGATGAGAGGGTACCAGATGAGGGTACCAGATCTTTGGAGCTGGAGTTTCAGGCGGGTGTGAGCTGATTCTTCTGGAACTGAACTTGGATCCTTTGGAAAAGCAGCAAGCGCTCTTTCTTAACTGATGAGCCATATCTCAAGCCACCTGTTAAGGACTTGGTTTGTTGCCTGTCCTGGCCCTGGGATGTAGGGTCTCCATTGCATTTATGTTGTTTCTAGTTGTTTTGGGCGTCTGTTGATGGATGACAACAGAACACATCCACAGGGCACTAAGGGGGTCACCTACACTTGTTCACTTGGTCCTTACAACAGATCTATGAGCCACCCATTGATCAGGAAGTTGAGCCGCAGAGATGCTTAGGGTCCTACAACAGGTGAGCGGCAGAACTCTCATCCAATGGTGGTGTACCTTACACTATGCATTTTTTTCTTACCCACATATCAGACTTTCACCTTGTCCCCAGGGGGCTGGTGGTCACTTCTGGTCCTGTTGAATCATGTCAGGAGTCTTTCCCCTCCTGTTTAGGAAACGGCTTCCTTCCTTCCTTCGTTCTGTGGAGCGCTTACTCGCAGGTGACATAAGTAGTACCTGTGTGCTCTGCTGCTGCTGCAAAGCAAGAGGGACCTTGGTCCGGTGGCGCTGGGAGGTGTTGCCAGAACCTCACTAGTGGCGCCACAGTGGAGGGAGAAGAGTTCCTGCTGGAGAGAGAGCAATTTCGCAGGAAAGGCTAATCTTTCCGTCACAAGGGAGTGCGGGTCCCTGCCGTGTCTGGTTGTGTGCAGACCCTCTGCCGTGTCTGGAGTCTGGGCTGGCAATGTGCACATCTGAGCTGCAGAGGACTAAACCAGTGGATTGTCCCCAACTGTGAGGCACCAGGAGGCAGAGCGGGCGGGGTGATCTCAGGGAGAGAGGAGCACTGGAGGCTTTGAAAGGAACGTGATGGGAGGGGCAGGACCCCACGGGCAACAGGCATTCTAGGAAGAGCTGTCCAGGAATCCAGTGTTCTCATAGCTCTATTTCTCTTGATAAAATTTGACTCAAGAGCTCGTTGGAAGTGTCTTAGGCCCCGGGAGAGGAAATTTAAAACCACGGGGAGTTCCCTAGAGAAGTCCTAGGTAGGCAAAATTTTCAGGAATTGTATTTGTCAACCGATTCTGGGTGATGGAGACAAAGTCCTTCTGTGAGATTCAGGGGACGGAACAGTCAAGCCATGAGCATTGGAAGTTTCCCAGGAAGCGTCTCCCTGAAGATGCTGAAATGTTCTCGCTTGCTGAAACCAGCCCTGGCTGAAGAGGAGACTGCAGGAAGAAAGGCTAATGGTGCCCGGTGTCGTTTAAACTCGACACTCGCCCAGTGTGGAAGGTTTCCGGTCTTGCTGGTCACGCTGTTTATTTATTGTCCTTCCTCTGTCACCTCTCTCCAGTCTCATCTTGTTAGTGTCTCATAAACACTAACGAGCTAGCTTATCTTCCCTGCTGACAGCAACGCAAAAGGAGGATTGGGGTGGTCTCCTGCGAGTCTCAACTCACCTCACAGGGGTTTGTGAAGATGGAGTGTTAGACAGCCACCCACTTACTGCCATGAAGTACCTTACAGGCTGTATTTCGGTATAGATCTGCTTAGGAGGCAGAGAAGCAAGTGGGAGTGGACCTCAGGAAGGAATATGGTGGGGCATGGGAGTGCGGTTGCCATCGCGCAGTGCGGGAGAATCCTGGTGCCGATGGGTGCCAGAGGGGGAAGGAGGGCTGAGATCTGTGCTGGCACTTTCGTAAATTAGTCCAGATGATGTAGGCTCTTCCAGCGAAAGAACAATTATGTGCACATTGCTATTTCTGCCTCTTCACATGTATTTTTTCTTTTAAAGATTTTTTTTTTTTTTCTGAAGTAACCTGTTGGGACTTAGTATTTTTTTTTTTCTTCTATTTTTCTGTTTGGAGAGCAGTCTTGTTTCCAATGGGAGGTAAATGTTGCTCTGCAAATTGGAAGTTTTTTGTTTTGTTTTGTTTTATTGCTTGTGCATCTCAGAAGTGAAGAGGAATTAGAAATCAAGGAATCAGAACTCTCAGGCAAGGGGAATTCTACCGCTCTTTGGTTACTGTTGTTTCTTTCCCAAAGCAGAAGTCGCATGCATTGAGGATCTCCTGCTACTCAGAAAAGAATGATCCAAAATGTGGACAAGTCTCCAAAGATGTAGTTCATGGTTTGGTCTAATTAGGATAACTTGATATTAAACATACATATTGCCATACACCTTCTATATTATAAATGTGTATATGAACACAGGCATGCAAAGTAGCTGTCTCAGACTGTTTCTAGAAGAATTGAGAATTACTTGTATTTATTTTTTTTAAGTACGTGTGTGCATGTGTCTGTGTGTGTGTTAAGGGTAGCGGTGTTGGTGGTGTTGTGCACATGCTTGTAATGCCATTAGAGCCCAGAAGACAGGTCCCCTGGAGCTGAAGTTACAGGCACTTGTGAGCTGGACACAAAATTTGGGTTCTTTTTAAGAGCCGTACCTGCTATTAATCACTAATCATATCTCCAGCTCCCAAGAAGGATTTTAAAAAGATGGGAAGTCATTAAGTATAAAATGCTTAACCAGTGGTTGTCAACCTGTATGTAGGTCATGGCCCCTTGGGGGTTGCATATCAGATATTTACATTATGATTCATAACAGCAGCAAAATTACAGTTATGAGGTAGCAATAAAATAATTTTGTGGTTGGGGGTCACCACAACATGAGGAACTGTATTAAAGGGTTGCAGCATTAGGAAGGTTGAGAGCTACTGGCTTAGACCAATGTCTAGTCAGCACATTGCCTGTTGCAATGATATAGAACTCTTGGAAAGAGCTGTACTGAACTTGCAGCCAAACTTATTTCAATGGGGTGGGGTAGATGGGTGATTTGGATTTCAGCCTTGAAGTAATGTCTAAATAATTTTGAAATAAAGAGGTATGCTCAAGCATTACCTGTGTAATTGAAAATTAATAAACTTTAAGAACACTTTAGATGCATGAGAATAAAAATTTAAGAGTGGTTTTGTGTTTGGACCCGAATGAGGTGCCCTGAGCTCAGAGGCTCTTGAGTGTCGTCAGTGCACACACTCACGTGTGACAGAGAACAGACAGGCTGCTCCACCGCACAGGAGATGATGGCTCTTAAGGCGGGTGTGTGTGATTTACTTCAAATGTCTGATCCTCTTCATGGTCCTCCATGTCTACTGACCCTTGTCCTCTTAACAAAAGCAGTTGTGTCTGGTGCCATGACCTCGATGGTTGTACCTTTGTCTGCAATGGATGTATTTGGGAGTACAAGGGTGATTTGAGCGGCAGATCACTAAGGTAAAGAAAGGACAGTTTGATCAGTTTAGCCCTAATTCACCAGGGACAAGTTTTTGCATAGTTACTGTTTCTCAGTGATGCCAAGCGTTCATTTTCTTGCTTCTTTTTGTGATTCAGAGCTTGGTCCCAGAGGTCTCCACAAAGCAGGGTGATGTTTGCAGATGTTACGCCTGGCAGCTGAGGTTGACTCGCAATAGTGAAGCTGTCGATCAGAGCTGGGGAGATTTGTTGGTAATGTGACTGTTGCCCAAATACAAGGACCTGAGTTTGGATTGGCTGTGCTTATATAAAATCCAGTAACCCCCGTAACTGTAACCCCAGTGCTGGGCAGATGGAGACAGGCAGATCCCTGGAGTTCATTGCCCAGCCAAGCCTAGGCAATCAGTGAGCTCTGCCTTAAAAAAAAAAAAAAGGCAAAGAATGATAGTGAAGTTAGCTCTGTGCACAGACGCACACATATGCATGTGTACCATCATACATGTGCACATAGTCATGAAAACACTCACAACATTGTGCCCCATTCTTGTTTGTGTTTTATATGTCTAAATATATCTGAAGTGCGATACCAATTATATAGACAACTAGGCAGAAATTGAATGCTAGAATGAAATTGAGTATATTCTTCAAGAATTAGATACATTTTCATCTTTCAATATCCTCTATTAAGGAGTGTATCTCAGTGGCAGTTCTTGCTTAGCACATATAAGGTCCAGAGTTCAACTAAGAAACCATCAATTTTATAATTTTATACTAAAAATTCAATTTTATATCTTACATACTTGCATATCTTGGAATATATTAGGAAAGGGGGCTCATTTTTGAAAACATAGAAATGCATGAGGTCAAACTATTCTAATAAATGCTTTAAAAATTTGTTCTCCTCTTATACATTTTGAATTTTCTATCTTTTAGGCTGTAATCAGTAGAGCATACTTATGTAGAACATATTGATTCTAGAAATAAGATGAGGATTTTGCTGACATGAAGCCAAGAAGAATTAATAAACACGTAATTTATTCTGCTCTTGGTGGTGCACACCTATAATCCCAGCACTGGGAGGCAGAGGCAGGCGGGTCTCTATGAGTTTGAGGCTAACCTGGGCTACATATGGAGCTCCAGGCAGCCAGAGATGCACAGTGGCTCCTGTGTTAGAGAGAAACTGTAACTTAGGAAGTGATGTAAACACTTGTTACTTGCAAATCACTACCAGCGCATTAGCTCTGAATTCCGAATCTGCCTGTGTCGGCAGTTTACCAGTTCTGCAAGTTAGGTTCAGGTCAACTTGACACAGCCCAGATTTATTTGCAGGAGTCTCAATTGGGGGATTGCCTCAACCAGATTGGCCTGTGGGCATGCATGTGTCTGGGGCACTTTCCTGATTGGTAACGCAGGAAGGATCAGCCCACTGTGGGTGGTACCATCCCTATGCAGGTGGGTCCAGGCTGTGAAGCAAGCAAGCTAGTGGTAGCGAACCACTAAGCAATGTTTCTGAATGAACCCTGATTTAGATTCCGCCTTCAGGCTCCTGAGTGTGGAGAGCAAAGGCTTGAGCCACCACACTCAGCAGAATGTATATATTTCTAGCTTGGTTTTCCTCATATGTTTTTGAGATCTGTGTGTTCTGTGTATTTTTAGGTTTTTATATTTTTGTGTGAAGAGTTACTTCATACACTTATATCAGAGTTCATTTCTCTATTCATCATCATTTGATTACTTAGAGTTTGGGGCTATTAGAGTTAACAAATCTACCTTGAGCATTTGTATGAATGTTTAGTGAGAACGCATGCTCTCGTTTCTTAGTCTTGCTGGTTCTTTTGTGGCTCTGGGCTAACTTTATAAGAAATTGCTTTTCTTAAGTGTGTTACTTTACACTCTTATCAGCAGTTAAAGAGAGTTTGCTCCAGTCTTTGTCAACACTTGATACTGTCAGTCTTTTTAGCTTTATCCACACTAGCGGGTGTGGTGGAGTCTCGCTGGCTTTTGTTTGTCCTAAGTCTATGCATTAGAGTCTTTTCGTGTGATCTCTTGTTGCCGTTGGATCTCCTTCGGAAAGTTGTCTCTTCTAACCTTTGCCTGTTTCATTTAGATAAGAGTTCTTTATATATATTTTAATCAAAATTACATTTACAGTAAATTATTTATGGAGGAGCACACAGGCATGTGTGTGGAGGTCAGAGGACAACTTGCAAGAGTTGGTTCTCTTCTTTTGTTGGTGCGGGAGAATTGTGTGTATTCTGTCAATCATGTTATAAATAAACACTGATTGGTCAGGCAGGAAATATAGGTGGGAAAACCAGACAGGAAGTAGAAATGATGTAATGAGAACAGGAGAATTCTGGGAAGGAGGAAGTTGATTCCTCCCACTCCTGCCCAGACCACCGAAGCAGCAGGATGTGATCTGCCCCACTGAAAAAAGGTACTGAGCCACATGGCTAACATAGATCAGAAAAATGGGTTAATCAAGATGTGAGAGCCAGTGAGAGGCTAGAGCTAATGGGCCAATCAGCTTATAATTTATGGAGACCTATGTGTGATTTTCTTGGGGGCTAAACAATTGTGGGGGACCTGGTGGGAGGACAGAAACACAAACAAAACAGGACCCCTTCATGTTGCATTTTGTCACGTGGGTCCTGGGGACCCACCACAAGTTATTAGGCTTGTGGGCAAGTGCTTTTACCTGCTGAGCCATCTTTCTTCTTCTTTAAATTAAAATACTTCCTTTTATCTTTAATTGTTCATGTTTGTGTGAGGGTATGTGCGCATGGGTGCAGGTGCCCTGGGAGGCCAGAGGTGTTGGATCCTCTGGAGCTGGAGGTCCTGATAGCTGTGAACTCTCCTGTCTGGGGTCTAGGAACTGAACTTGGGATCAGTTGTATAAATTTAATAATATTGGCCTTCACGTTTAGGTGTTATGAGAGCTACTTTTTCTATATGATATGATGAAATATTTGATTGTTTTTCTGGTGTGTGTTTTGTGTATAAATACTCAGTTATTTCAGTATTCTTCATTGGAAAGGTTGTTTTGCATCCATTAAATCGCCCTGGTACTTTTGTTAATACACAGCTGGCCATCTGTGTGTGTATTTAATTCTGGGTCGTGTTCTATTTCATTTAAGTGTTATGTTATTTGTGCCATAGATGCCACACTATCTTATTTAACCATTTTTAAAGGAAATTCATTTTTATTTTGTGTATATGTGTGCATGCATGTGTGTGTGTGTGTGTGTGTGTGTGTGTGTGTATAGGGGCACACATGCTATGATTGGCGTGTGGAAGTCATGATCAGCTGGTGGGAGTGGTTTTCTCCTTCTACCTGGTGGGTCCCAGGACTAGAACTCAGATCCTCCGGCGTGGCAGTAGGTGCCTTTCCTGCCTAGTGCCTCAGGGTCACCTGCATTGTTTCAGGAAGAGACCCATGAAAACTTGTGCTCACCTCACTTTCTCTCTCTCTCTCTCTCTCTTAAATTGTTTATTTTTGTCTTATCCTTCTGTCTGTCTCCACTTTGAGACAGAATCCCCAGGCTGGCCTCAAAGTCCTGATCTTCCTTCCTGTCTTCCCAGTGCTGGGATTTGGAGAGTGCTCTTAGACCATCCCAAATCACATGACAACTTCACTTGCAATTTCTATTCTGGGAGTACTTATGAACTCATTTATGTTTTTGAGCCAGGGTCTTACGGCGCATCCAGGCCTTGAATGCAGGTTGCCAAGCCTCTTCCCTAAGCCTCCGGAGTGCTGGGATTAGTGGTACACACGGTTCTGCTTTTACTCTGGAATTAAATACTCAATGAGGTTTGTCTATAAAGTTGGTTCTACAATGCTTTAAGACATCCTAAGTCAGGGATACCTCCATATTGAGGGGTTCCTAAAGCAATCTAAATCCCAAACATTCACAATGAATTTATAGGAAGCGAATGTTTGCTCCCCAGTGGAGCCGGCAAGTTAGAGGTCAACTGCCTTCTCTGTGTAGGAAAACTGACTTAGAAGGAAGACATGTCCTTCTTGCTGCTATGAAAAGTGAACATATTTATTGGTGCTCTCAGTTGCTCAGGTTCCAATTTTTCTGTCTTTGATTGGCAGTGTGACCTTAGCTATGAACCACATCCCGGGGAGTCTTAGAGGACATGCCAAAAGAATTGGGCTTTTTGTTTGCCGCTCACTCTCGGTCTCTGTAAGGTGAACCCAGGAGCTGAGCACAGAGCTGAGTCAGGTCAAAGGACACTTGCATTCACAGTTCCAATCTATTCTCTGCGAACGTGGTGTGTTTCAGAAAACAAAGACCCGTGTATCAAAGTTGGCGTTGTTCCTCTGGAGTCATACAGAGCGGGAGCAGTCAGGGCAGGGCTCCAGGGAGATGGGGTACATCACAGGATCCACTGTTCATCAAGTTACCTGAACCCGATGGAAACCTTCTTTCCCTATGAACCTGGTACAGCCCTTTCCCTGCTATCAGCACGGATGGAGAAAGCAGAGTTCGCAAGCATTTGTCTTTACTGAAGTCAAGCTGTTTATGCTTCAGCTACGTTGGTTGAGCCTTGGCTCCCTGTGGCCGTAGACTTTTGTTAGCTTGAATGGTATTCCTCTACATTTTTTTCATAATCAATCTATTAGAGAAATTCTACTCTTGTCTTCATGTGGCTCCGTAGAAGCTTGGTCCACAGTGGTGGGGGTTGGGATGGCCATTTACTCAGGCGAGAGTCACTGGCTGTGGTGACCACACCGGCCAAGCCTTCCCAAGGCCGAGGGCTACTACACATGAGAGGGATCCTCAAGTTTTACTAACTCGTTTGTTCTGAAGGCGCTCTTCACCAAGGTTTGAGAAACTGATTAGGGCTGTGGGTAGTAGATTCGGGACCATGTTAAAAACCTAGAACAGTGGTTCTCAACCTTCCTAATGCTGCGACCCCTTTAAAACAGTTCCTCATGTTGCGGTGACCCCCCAGCCATAAAACTCCTTTTGTTATTACTTCATAACTGCAATTGTCTACTGTTATGAATAGTAATATAAAGATCTGTGTTTTCTGATGGTCTTAGGTGACCTCTGTGAAAGGTTTGCTCAAGCCCCGCAGGGGTCACGACCCGCAGGCTGAGAACCACTGCTCAAGAGACAGACTGGAGAGATGGCTCAGCAGTTAAGAGCACTTACTGCTCCTTTTAGAGTCCTGGAGTTTGGTTTCTAGCATCCGCGCCTGGTGGCTCACAACTCCCTATAACTCCAACTTCAGAGGACTTGATGTCGCCTTCTAGGCTCTGCGAGCACACACCTCCCAATAAACAAACAATCAAATCCTTAAAAACAATCTAGAAGAATAATGAGGGAAAAAAAATCTCAGTGATTAAATTGATATTACAGTATACCTCAAGTGACTTCATCACCCTGTCTGTGTGTGTGCAGGTGTGCGTGGTGACGTATACATCATTGTGAATGTGAGCGTGCATACGGAAGCAAAAGTGCCCACTAGGTGTCTTCCTCAATGGCTTTCCACCTCTCTTTCTTTTTTTTTTTTTGAGATAATTTCTTTCTTTGAAATTCAGCTAGATGATCTGACCTGCAGGCCTGTCTCTGCTTCCCCGCTACTGGGACCACAGGTGTCCTATAGAGACTGGCTTTCTGTATGGGGACTGACGAACCAAACGCAGGTTCTCCACTGAGCCATCTCTTCTGGCCCCTAATTCAATTCTAAAATGAAAAAATGAAGTGAAAAATTCCCCCTGCATAAGAAAACTTTGTACCTGTGTTCACGGTGCATGCATACACATGTATGTGTGTGTGTGCACATGTGTGTGTGTGTGTGTGTGTGTGTGTGTGTACTGGGGGTGGGTAGGACCTGCCTCTAACAATGTTCTTAGTTGAAGTGATTTCTTGGTTACTGGGCATTAATCTTGGCTTACCTGAACAAATTTTATTTTACACGTGGAGAAACTGGGCACACGGGGAGGTAGGAATTCTTTGAAGGTCCTACAGCCCCTCCCAGGCAATGCTGGGGCAAGTCTAGACTCAGAGGGTGTGGTGACTTTATTCTACCAAGGGATGCACTGGTCAAATTCTCCAGAGAAGCAGAAGTGATGGGAGAGAGATTGTTACTGAAACTGGTTGGTGTGATTCTGAAGCCATGACTTGTCTTCTGTAAGCTACAAACTGAGGAGTCTCCCCTGAGTCCAAAGGCCGTAAGACCAGGGGAGCCAGCAAGAGAAATTTGCTATGTTGTGATTTTCTCTGAGTTAAAGCACTCCTTCCCGGAGGGAGGAGGGAGCAAGATCTTAAGACTCAGGAATAAACAAAACTCACAGTCCCAAAAAGTTGAAATTCACAAGATTGACAAAGCCCTTACCCAAGGTTATATAAGAAGCAAGAATTGTTGGGGAGCAGAGGCTCTGCAGCCTGGGGTGGGAGCTGATTGCTAGCTGTGGAGGAAGCTCCAGGGAGGCAGCTTGCACCCCTCTTCCCGCCCGCTATGCTAGAAGTTCTTATTGGTGATGTGGCTGCTTTTGAGTCATTCATACTTTTACAAATAACCTCGTCTACATTCCTGTAAGTTATCCCAATAATCTCATTGGTTCACTGAGCCAGACATGGGTGGAGGAGTCATTTCATTGGTTCACTGAGCCAGATATGAGTGGGTCATTTCTTTTATCTGTTGTTGACCTATCTGGGGAGAATAGATGGGTTGTTCCCATCTCCCTACAAAAAGCCACACAACAAAGTTCCAGCTTGAGTTGTGTGGTGTCTTAGTTACTTTTCCATTGCTGTGATACAACAACTTAGAAAAGCAAGCATTTAATTTGGGTCTTCCGGTTCCAGAGGATTAGAGTCCTTGACCATCATGGTGGAAAGCATGACAGCAGGCAGGTGGCAGACAGGCAGGTGCAGGCAGACAGGCAGGCAGGTGCAGGCAGGCACAGGCAGGTGGCAGGCAGGCAGGCACAGGCAGGCAGGCACAGGCAGGCAGGTGCAGGCAGGTGCAGGCAGGCGCAGGCAGGCAGGCAGGCGCAGGCAGGTGCATGCAGGCAGGCACAGGCAGGCAGGTGGCAGGCAGGCAAGCAGGCAGGGGCAGGCAGGTGCAGGCAGGCACAGGCAGGCAGGCAGGTGGCAGGCAGGTGCAGGCAGGCACAGGCAGGTTGCAGGCAGGCAGGTTGCAGGCAGGCAGGTGACAGGCAGGTGGCAGGCAGGCAGGCAGGCACAGGCAGGCAGGCAGGCGCAGTCAGGCAGGCACAGGCAGGCAGGCAGGCAGGCAGGCGCAGTCAGGCAGGCACAGGCAGGCAGGCAGGCACAGGCAGGCAGGCACAGGCAGGCAGGCACAGGCATGATGCTGGAGCAAAGGCTCAGTGCTTACATCTGATCCACATGCATGAGGCAGAGAAGGGGAGATAACTGGGAGTGACCTGGACTTTTGAAACTTCAAAGTCTCCCCAGTGACACACCTCCATCAGCAAGGCCACACCTCCTAATCCTTCCCAAACAGTTCTATCAACCAGGGACCAGACATTCAAATATATGACCCTATGGGGGCTATTCTCATTCAAACCAGCATAGATGGCTCAAGAACCAGGGGCCCAAAATCCAAGGCAGGTAGACTTCTATGTCCCAGCTCAAGAAAAGAGAGAGGAGAGGAAAAGAAAGAGGAAGAAAGAGAAGGCATTTAACCCTTTATCCACTTTTTGATCCATTTGGTAGTATTGGATTGGATGATGTCCTGAGCTGGCCATCTAGTCACAAGGGTTTGCTACAAAGCACCAGATTTTTTTTTTTTTTTTTATCATTTTCCAGTGATGTGTGTGTTCTGGTCCAGCAAAATGACAGTAAGCAATGACTCTATTTTCTGTCAAAGAAGAGACCAAAAGTGACTCGCAGTTAGGAGGTATGGATCCTACTCATCCTAAGCCAAGCCTATCTGTCCTTCCATGTGGTCCTTCTTGCCTTCATACAGCTATTTGACTATCGAGAGTAGCATCTAGTAGGTGGTTTGCTGGTTGACGGATCTGGATGCATATTCAGAAAACTAATTCCTTTCCCTTTCCCTTTTCATCACAAGTCTGCATTTTAGAAGAGAGCACTACTGTGGGGGAGATTCCTTGCCTCTCAGGAGGATTCTGTCTGTGAGGCTCATTAGGATTCTAACAGCAGCGGGGCTTGTCTTGAAATAGAATCTTTAAGCACAGGCCATCTGATGGCGTCTGTGGAAGATTCCTTTATGTAAGTAACACTTTCCCAACTTTGAACCAACCATTTAATACACCCATGCTAACAATTAAAAACCATTTAAAAACACATTAACATGACAACTCATTTTAATTCATAGGATACAGTACATAAAAATTATATAGAACATTTTTTATCAGACTTGATGCATAAATTT
Organism: Chionomys nivalis; assembly: GCF_950005125.1. Taxonomy (NCBI): domain Eukaryota; kingdom Metazoa; phylum Chordata; class Mammalia; order Rodentia; family Cricetidae; genus Chionomys; species Chionomys nivalis. Next base: position 68,071,647 of record NC_080093.1, on the reverse strand, counting down.
GAATTTTATTTCTGTAATAAAGTTAAAGCTGATAGATGGTTAATATAGATCATGAACTTCACCTTTAATATTTCATATTCCTTAGTATATAATTCATAAAACATTTTTTTATAGCAGAACACATCACAGGATGAATCTTGTAAGCTTCCTGGAAATCAAAGCAAATCAGGATCCTTCCACCCTATTAAAGTGTAAAAACTGGTCAAATTGTAGCGGCTTATGAACTCCTGGCTTTGGATGATGGAATCCTCACTGCAGCTGGGAGAAAGAATACATAACTGTTTTTTTTTTTTTTTTTTTTTTTTTTGAGAAATAAACCTGTATTTTTTCTCTTTACAGATGAGAAATTTAGACCAAGGGGATGGCTCTGTTCACTGACACAGAGGTTTCTGCACAGACCAATGTCTTTCACCCTCTTCTAAGATGGATCCACTTGCTGCTCTTCAACTGGATGTGGAATCCCGGAGAGAACCAGTGGGTGAAACTCCGGGTGTGTGAGGGTGGACTGAGTGGACGAAGCCCCACCCCGAATATAGACAGCCTTGTCCCTTGGGCTAGTGGTCCAGACAGAGTAAGAGGGGAAAAGCGGAAGCCTGAAAACCATCTGTGTTCTCTTCTCTCACAATGCCGTGAGCCTCACAGGCCCCTCCCATCCTCCTTGCCATGATACACAGACAGTTCTAAAACTGAGAAAATAAATCCTTTCTCCCTTACATTTTTTTTCTCTCCCTAAGACATGGTCTCTCTATGTAGACCTAGCTGTCCTGGAACTGCTCACTGAGATGCATCTGCCTCTGCTTTCTAAGTGCTGGGATTAAAGGTGTGCACCCCCATGCCTGGGTTCTCTGAGGAGAAAAGTCACCCACCCTTCAACCATGGATGGGAGCTGCCACTCATAGCATCCCATCTCCTGTTCCACTGGGGGCAGCAGTGGTGTCCCATGCCTCTTCATGAGCTGCCTCGGGTTGCTGTAACAATATACCATGGCTGAGCGGGTTACCAGAGCAGTGACTCAGTCTCTCAGAGATGTTAGGGTACAAGTCCGACTCAGGGTGGAGGTAAGGTTGGTGTCTTTGAGGGAAATCTGTTCCAGGGCTTTCCTGAGTTCTGGAAGATTCTGGAAGTCTTTGGTATTCCTTAGTTGGTGGCCCACACTCTCTTTTTTATCACATGGGGTCCCCCTCTGTGTGCTTCTGTGTCCTAGCTTCTCCATGCGCTAATCCAATGTGATCTCACCTTGGCTTGATCACTCTGCCAAGATCCCACTCATCAACAAAGCTGCCTGTATGCACACTAGAAGTTAGGGCAGGAACACATCTTTTTTGGGGAACATTTTTCAACTTAAAGGTTTTTTTTTAAGCATTTCAACTTAAAAGTATTTTTAAAAAGGTTTTATTTTATATGTATAAGTGTTTTGCTTGCACACATGTCTGTGCATTGCCCATGTGGGGTGCCCTCAGAGATCAGAAGAGGGCAGCAGGTTCCCTGAAATTGGAGTCATGGATGGTTGTGAGCTCCTATGTGGGTGCTGGGAGTCAAATGTGGGTCCTCTTCAAGAGCAACACATGCTCTTAACCACTGAGCCATCTCTCCAGCCATGCCTGGAAACATTTCAACTTTAAATTCTCTCTCTCTCTCTCTCTCTCTCTCTCTCTCTCTCTCTCTCTCTCTCTCCCTCCCTCCCTCCCTCCCTCCCTCCCTCCCTCCCTCCCTCCCTCCCTCCCTCTCTCTCTCTCTCTCTCTCTCTCTCTCTCTCTCTGTGTGTGTGTGTGTGTGTGTAAGGCAGAGAGTTTTTGTTTTTGTTTTTTTGAGAAAGGGTTTCCCTGTGTAGCTCTGACTGTCCTGGAATTCATTATGCAGACCAGGCTGGTATCAAACTTAGAGATCTGCCTGCCTCTGTCTCCCAAGTACTGAGATTAAAGATATGTGCCACTACCACCCAGCTCCCTTCCTTTCTGAACTAGGCTGGGATAATGTTTCAGCCATTTGCCAGCAAGGGACACTGGACATGCAAATTAAGGGTAGTGTCTAAGGATTTTTTTCTTAAGGATTTTGTGAGAAAGAATCACAAAATGGAAGTGTCGTCTCTCAGAGAGAGGAGACTGTTTCTGTGTGCCTGTGTGAATCTGGATGGTGGTGACAGAGTCCAGGACGCTCCCTCCTCCAGACAGTGCGGGGATGGCTGTCCACTGTGTGGCTTCCTAGGAGTTTGATCTGGGTCCCGCCAGTACCAGCAAAAGCTCTCAATTCACTCCACTTAGTTTCTCCTCCACACCTACTAACTCTAGAGCCGCTACTCTGATGGGAACTTACAATTGGAGTGTCTTCTTAACATTTTTGTTTTGTTTTGGGTCTAACTTTGTAGCATGACTGTCCAGCCACCCCCCCCCCCCTCCCCGACCAAGTTCTTAAGAACAATATAGAAAACTCTGTATGATAGAAACAGGAGTGGTCAAAGATGGTTTCACAAATGTCAAGGTTTGCTGCTATTTAGGAAATTTTCTCAGGGGAGAAAAGTGTGAACAGACCTTTCTCTCAGTAGACCAGGTACATGAATCCCACAGTAGTGAGTCTCACAGTTACTAGAGTTCAGTTGAGCAGTGAGGGCGGAGACAAGAACCCACGAAAGCCTGCTCTAGTTGCAGGTTGGTGTGTAGCTTTGTGAGTAGGTGCTGGAGGAAGCTGGCTTTACTTCTACAGCGCGACTCCTGAAGGCAGCGTACAGCGCCTTTGTAGAGAGAGAGGGTCTGACTTCGGCAGCTGGGGCTTTACAGATTAGCACTCTATCTAACAGGGTAGCGCCATGTAGCAGCCGGAGTTCTTGGCACTGTGTGAAGTGGCTGACAGAGCTGGACTCGCACAGCCAAAGCTCTCAGGGCGCCAGGTGATCCCTTGAGTTTATAAGAAGTTTGAAGTCCGGTGGCAGAGGTCTTAGGAGGGATGGGATAGCTGATAGGTTGTGGTGTCGTCTTCCTTGGGGATGACAAGTTCATGTCAAGTTCTCCTGTATGAGGTCTGATGAGAGATTACATTCTTACCTAAATATCAGAATAAAGGAAAAAATACGGACTTTGGAATGAAAACGGTAACAAACTACATCAGTGTTTGGAATCACTTCAAGGCTACCCGGCGCAGAGCAGTAAGCACCTCCTCAGGTGATAGAACATTCTGCCGTGACCTAGGGCGACTTCTCTAGTGGCCGAATTCATTCCCAGCATTAGAAAGCCACACTGCGAGATGATGATAAAACCCCCAAATGCCACTCAGCTGGCAGCCAGCTCGTCTCCTGTGACGACTCCAGCATGGCATTTTCAGCTGCAAATAACAAGCTTTGTCAAAAGCAGCTTAAATGATAAGGGGCTTATCTGACGCACAAAGATCAGAGCTGCGAAGTTGCCAGTTCCCTGCTGCTTCCTACCTTTGCCTGTCTGAGGTGGTTTCCGTCCACGTGTGGCAGCTTGCGAAAGGTTATGAGTGTAGGGAAGACAGAGTTTCTCTTGTATCGCCTCTTTATTTGGAAGGAGATTCCTTGAATTCTTTCGCTTGTATCCCAGGCAGACTTCCCCCAACCCCAGGGACTAGGAGAAACCCACGTTCAGATTGGTATTGAGTTGGTGACCAGGAGATGATTCCCGCGTGGCGTCTTACACAGCCTTCCCACTTCAGAGCCAAGGTCTGCCTGTGAAACTGTTGAGAAGTCAGAAAGCAAACACTGGGACCTGCTGTGGTACCCGGCAGGGCCACTGATGGAGGCCGCAAAAGCCCTGTTGTCCATTTTACCCAGAGAGCTGCCCACTGTTCCTGTGGGGTTAGTGGTTTGTTCAAAGCCAGTTTGGTTCTTTGAAAAGACTGAAAATAATTTCAAAGTCCTAGAAAGAACGACTTAAACATTAGAGAAAAAGAAGCATATTAGGAATAAAAATAGTAGGAACGCATATACTACGGGATAGTAAGTTAACAAAGTGACTTACATTTCTAAAAATCAGCTTTACAGAAAATGAACAAATTAATAGAAGCATATAGCCCACGGCAGATGACGCTCAAAGAAATAGAATGTCAAGAGTCTTGTAAATGTGTGTGTGTCCTTGTAGTGTGGATGTGTGCAGAAGCCAGAGTTCAATACTGTCTGTCTGTCTTCCTCAATACCTTTCCACCTTCTTAGACAGGCTTTCTCCCTGAGTCTGGAGCTCACTGCCTCAACTTGACAAGCTGGCCAGTGAGGTCCAGGGAGCCCCATCTCTGCTTCCACAACCCTGGAATTACAGGCATGTAAAATTAAAGCCCAGCTTTGTTTTTTAAAAAAGATTTATTTATTTGTTTTATGTGTATAAGTATTTGCCTGCATGCACACACACACACACACACACAAAATATATGTGCCACATGCATGCCAAGTACCCAGAGAGGTCAGAAGAGAAGAGGCCTTCAGATTCTCTGGTACTGGAGTGTGAACCACAATGTGGATTCTGGGAAATGAACCCAGGTCCTCCACAAGAAAAAGTGCTCTTAACCACTGAGTCATCTCTCTATGCCAAGTCCAGCTTTTTAAAATAAAGAAATATTTTATTTTTCAATTTTTGAGATTAATATAATCACAACACTTCTACCCTCCCTTTCCTCCCTCCCAAACTTCCCATATTCCCCTCTTCACTTTCTTTCAAATTTTTGATCTCTTTTTCATTGTTATTGGATGCATGTATGTATATACATATAACTTATTTACTACATATCATTTACTTGTATGTATGTTTATATTATGTGTGTGGGAGTTTATTAGACATTCAAGAAACAAATACTTCTAATTTTATATGAATAATTCCAGAATATTGAAAAAAACAGGGAAAATCCTTCACTCATTTTGAAGTGTGTGTGCGTGTGCGTGCGTGCGCGTGTGTGCACGTGTGCACATTAAAGGACAAATCTGTGGGCGTAGTTCTTACCTTTACACAAGTTCTGCCAATCAAATTAGGCTTACAAAGTGAGTATACACAAGAATTTTATACATAGCTACTGTATTTACATCATTCCACCTCTCCCTCTGCCCCTCCAACTCCTTCCACATTCCTTCCCAACCCTCATTTCTGAAGTCTTTTCTACAATTATTTCACACACACACACACACACACACACACACACACACACACACACACTATCCACTTAGTGCTGCTTGTATGTACACATGTTTAGGGCTGAACACTAGAGCTGGATAGCCTATCAGGGAGCTGGTCCCTGGTGAAAACTGGCTTTTCTCTTGGCAGCCATGGATTGCCTCTTGCCTTTCATCTAGAGACAGGGCCCTGTTAAATTTCCCCTACCCACACTGGCTGGTCTTGAGTAGGTATTGTTTAAGCAAACCACGTTGCTGAGCTCTCAGGGAAGCAGCATCCCGGTCATGTGTGGAAGATGCTGTCTCGCCGCAGGCACTCTGGTCCACCGGCTCTCACAACCATTACACTGCATTTCTTGTTATTTCCCCTGAGCTTTAGCGATGGGAGTCGCCTTGTAGATGCACCATTTCGGATTGGGCACCCCACGGTCACTTATTCTCTGCAATTTTGACCAGTTCTGGATCTCTGTAATAACCTCTATCAGGTACAAAAGAAGATCCTTTGGTGAGCGAGGAGAGCTACATTTATCAGTGACATCTCTACCCTGTATTACTCGCCGGCATTACCGAATGACTTGCGGTGAGAATATCTTAATTTTTTCTGAATACCTTTTGAACTGTGATGTAATAAATGAGGGTCTTGAAACCTGAAGGACAAAACAAATCGGAGGATTATTTGGATAAATTAGTAAGGATTGGCACAGCAAATTTTACCAGCCTCTGTTGCAAGCCGCCCCTCCCCAAACTTGCTGAAGTTGTAGTCAACACATGGCCGAGTGCAGGAGAGCGATTCACAAATTGCCAGCAGATGGCGCTAGAGCATGGACTATAGTCCAGGAGGACTGGTCCACTGGAGGCTCAAGGATCTTTTAAGGAGACTTCAGCTGGTGCCTTTAGTGGGTGCCAGATGACCCTGACAACCCTCTCTCCCCTTCTCCCTCTCAGGCCACCACCACTGAGGCCCTAGAGGAAGAGGCTGTCATTTCGGAGTGACTTTGAGAAGTTGGGGATAATGCTAGGAGGCTCACGTGGGTGGCAATCAATTGTCGCACCTGTATTTTTGGCAAACAAATTGTCTTGAAAAGACATTAAAAACCTGGGAGGTGGAAGCAGGAGGATCGTAAATTCAAGGTTATCGTTAGCTCCAGAGTGAGTTCAAAGCCTATCTGGTCAAAATTTGGAACACTGGTTCTGCTGCATACTGGCCTAGCTGTGCCACCAATGGGATCTGTCCCCTTTGGAATTTACCCAGCCTTGTGGCCTCCAATAGCGTGTAGCTCCTGCTTTCTGGGCAGTCTTCCATTTATTAACAGTTCCCCTGGGATTCAGGGAAGAGAAAGTTAAAGCGAGCCCTAAACCCCAGCGCTGCCTTTGGCAGGAGGAAGGCTGGCAGGCGCAACACTGGAATGGATGGGCTAATTGCACGGAGGGATTTCCATTTGTCCTGCTGCCAGCCCTGAAGTCACAGTCACGGCTCCAGAAGTGCTTAAGACAGATCCGTACTCTCCTTGACAGGGAAGCAAATATGAAGGCTCGTTCCCCAAAGCTGCTGCTCAGAGACACCATTCATTCCAAGGAGCGCACTTGTCAGCTTCCCAGCACAACAGTAAAATACCGGAGGGAGTTCATTTATGAAGAAAAGAGGTTTGTTTTGGCTCATGGTTCCAGTCCAAGGCTGAGTATGTTGCTTTGGGCCTCTCAGTAGAGCTTGTGGTGGGGCAAGCTGTTCACCTTGCAAGTTGGAAAGGAGAGATGAGAGTCCCACAATCCCCTTCCGGAATATGCTCTCAGTGACATAAGGACCTCCCGGGGGATCCAGGTGCCTCCCAATGAGCCTTATGTCTTGGCGTTTTGGGGCACACTACGGACATTCAGGAGAAGAGTTAATTGTGGAGGACAACTTACTGTCCCTGCAAGTGACAGAGAACAAGCCCCGAAGGAACCCAAGTGAGAGATGCAAAGAGTCGGGCAGTTTCCAAGGTGGGGCAGATGATCCTGGCTTGCTATCCTGGCAGATGGTTAGCTGGGGGAAGTGGGTTGGGAGGGTCCGAAGGAGGCAAGGCAGAAGTCTCGCGTGGCCAGCCTCCCTTCTGCTCCGGGACTAATTCGTACACATTGTTTTGTTGTTCAGTCAGTGTCGTGGTGATAGTTTAGTGGAAAGTGACCAGCTTCTGGAGGGACAAGAACTAGCCCGTGAGTGACTAGGTTGCTTTAAAAACACGTGCACTTCTGTTTCCTTTTTAAAACACATTTTTAAATTTAATGTTTAAGAATTCCAGTCATGAATACAATGGATTTTGATCCTACATACTCCTTCCCCTGTCCTCCAACTTCCCCAACGCCCCAACCCCAACACATCTCCTCCTCAACTTCAAACTTACCTCCATTTTCCTATCACTGAAATGGGGGTGCTGTGCTTCCAGTATAGTGAGTGCTGCAGTTTGACTTCTGTATCTGGTGCTGCCTTGTTCCCATCCTGCCTCGTGGCTCTCCATCTCTGTGAATTGGAACCTCTCTCTGTCTGGAAAACCTCCCCCAGAACAGGAGACTCACTGGAACTGAGTGGGGAGAGCACTGAGGGACCTTAGAGAAACTCAGCCCCATGACTCTGACATCTGCTTCCCAAGTTGGGGTAGAAGAGGCACACACAGATGAGGAGCTACAGAAGGTTCTAGAGAACAGCACTGGTCCCACCTGGGGCAGCGACGCTAGACAAATCAGCAGCAGCTGGTAAGAAGATTGTATTGCGGGCCAGAGTCTGGGGAAGCCACAGGATGCTAATGACTTCATTCAGGTCTGTTGCTGCCTGCAAATATATGATGGGAATTTTAATTGTAAACTTCTCACATTGCGGTATCCTCGGATGCCATGCACACCCAAGGGAGACAAGAGAGTTTAAGAGATTTGTTCAGTCAGAATGGAGATGATCCCAAGTCTCAAGCGGACCAGGAGACTTAAGTTCACGCCACTTGGAGTAAGCATGGTCGTTGGGTCGTTGTAAAACATACCTGATCCGGCTTCCCGTTGTGTGTGTGTCTCTCTCTCTCTCTCTCTCTCTCTCTCTCTCTCTCTCTCTCTCTCTCTCTCTCTCTCTCTCACCCCGTCTCTCCTTCCCCCGCCGTGTGTGTGTGTGTGTGTGTGTAAACGTGACAATGTAGACATGTGTGGAGGCCAGAGGCTGGATATCAGTCTGTGTATTACTGACTTTTCTGTTGATTTGATAAAGAACCATGGCCAAGACAACTGATAGAAGAAAGAGTTTATTTGGTTTATGGACCCAGAGGATAAGAGTTCATCATGGCAGGAAATCATGGCAATAGGGGGCAGCCATGGTGAGAGGAACAGCTGAGAGCTCAAATCTTGAACCTGCAAGCAGGAAGCAGAGCGAGCGAGCGCGAGAGCGAGAGCGAGAGCGAGAGCGAGAGAGAGAGAGAGAGAGAGAGAGATTGGCCTGGTGTGAGTCAGTTCAGTGCAGTTTCTCCAGCAAGGCCACGCCTCCTAAGACTCCCGATACAACACTACCATCTGGGAACTCATCATGCAAATGTCCAGAGACTGTGGGAGAAATTTCCCAGTCAAGCCATCAGGGGCTAACTTCCTCAACTGCTTCTGCACTTAGTGTTTGAGACAGTGTCTCGCTACTGAGCCCACGTGATCTGCCTGCCATTGCCCCACCGCCGCCAGCTGTCACGCGCTGAGGGTCACAGCCACACACACTGTTTCTTACATGGGTGCTGGGGATCTGAACTCAGGTCCTCATGCTTCACAGCAAGTCCCTTCCCCACTGAGCCGTCTCCCAAGCCGAATTTAAAAATTTAAAACCATGTGTCAGGGGTGGCAGCCCAAGCCTGTGATTGCAGAATTTCAGAGGTGCAGGTACGACCAGATCTGGGCTACACAAGACCCTGCTGCTGTGTCCCATAGAATATGGTGGACATGGTAGCAGCAATCCCGGACCAAATCAACGCTAGGCGTTGTTCATTCATTTGATCTCGCGTGGGAGCCCTTACGAATAATAATGAGCCTAGAGCTCTTTTGAGTCAGCAGCCCTACTGAAGCCGGCAAACACATTGGCTCCTTGTTTAAATGCTACACACAAATGCTTTGTATAAAATCCCAGGGAGTCCCCTGCTCAGGTGGTTCATCTCTGGTTAAGAATTTCTTAATATGAACCGCTAACCATCTCACGTTCCCTGGTGTGAAAGGAGATGCTGAAAGAAGGCTGTCTTTGTGGTTTAAGATAGGGAGAGACGAACTGTCAACATCTTACTGTTTTTACGGATCCCCTTCCCACCGAGAGAAAGCAGACAATTCCAGAGTGGGGAAAGGAACTGTGTTGGCTACTGTGTTTGCTGATTTCCTAACGATTGCTTCAATGCAACGTGTGTATTTCTTTGCTGCTTCTTGAGGAAGCCCTTGGTAGAAGAATTTGGTTGGGCACATCGGGCAGTTCATAGTCTATACATTGCGGTGTGTGCCGAGCCTGTAGCTGCGGAAACGGGTCCAGGGCTAGGTAGTTCTTAGACTAGTTGTGTCTTCCTACCTAGGCTGGCAAAATGGACTTTCTTGCTACAGTTTCTAGAAATTTCTAAGTGACAATGTTTCACAAATGTAGCATTCTTATTTGTGCTCAGCGCCTCACTGCAAATGCATGCTTGCTGATGAGCTGTTTCCTGTGAGCAAGCGACTTTCTATTTTCTCACCGTTGTCCTGTGCGAACACTTAACTTGGAAACCGTGAAAGGAAGGACGATGGCCTCACGTACCCCCTCCCTCCGCCTGTCCTGGGAACTCTTCCTCTGGGAATGTGTACACATATCTAGTCCCTTCCTTATATAGCAAGGAGGAGAAACCAAAGCACAACTCCACCAAAGCCAAACTTGGTGTGTAACAGGCTCCCAGACCTTAGCCCAACTGCCGCCATGTTGGAAGCACCATTCTGACCTTAACACCCAGCACGCAGGCCTCAATACCTGCCCCAAAAGGAACAAAGACTCACTCCATCAAAGACCTGGTCTGTAGTTCCAGGAAAGTCCCGAAGTGTATTAACTTTGATTTTTTCGACTTCTGTAGTTCTGTTTCTTGCTAACTGAAGTGTGACAAACAGGACATGGTTTTTATGCATAAAAGACAAAAGGGTGTAAGGCTTTGAGCAGCCTGATCTGGGCAAGTTCCCCGTGTAGCCACCAGCTTGCAGCTTCTTTTTGACTTTAAGAGGGTCTGTGTAACCCCAGGCAACTTAGACAACAAAGAGGACCCTAAGAGAGACATACATGGATCTACATAGGAAGGAGAAAATGACAAAAAAGAGTAAAATGGGAGCATGGGGGTCACAGGAGAGGGTATAAGGGGAGGGGAAGGAAGGGAGGAGAACAAAGAAAAATGTATAGATTAATAAAAACAATAAAAATATTCAATATATAATAAAAATTCAGTTATATGATAAAAAGAGTGTCTGTGTAGTGGTCTCTGGTGGGTATTTATTGGGTTCACTTACAGAGCACAGGTGAGGGTTCTTGCAGGAGCATTGGTGACCCTGAAGCAGCCTTACCCCTGGAGAGTCCCGTCCCAGCATGAGTGACATCACTATGACTGCATGGATGGAGGTCTCTTCTGCTAACCCTTCCTACTCCGTATACTGTAGCACCTCCAGAGACCAGGAGTCCACGGGCAATCGAGACAGAATTTTATACAGCTAGCTGGGATATGCAGAGGGGAGTGACCATCCCTGCTTCTAGGTGGGAACATCACAGTCAACAGGCTGGATCTTGAGGATCTTTTTTAAGAGTTCATAGCCGCTCCAATGACAATAATGACTGCTGTGCCCTGAGGCCATTGCCCCACAAACCTCTGCATGGGACAAGGCCTCTGCTCAGAAATCCAGCCACCATTTCTTCCCCCATTCAGCTTTGAACTTTTTCCAGTAGTTTAGTGCCATTTCTGTCAAGGTTGACTGGGGTTTTAAAGTCCCTACCTGCAATCTTGTAAATCAGGCAGATTTGGACTCAGGGCATGTCTCTCTGTGGTAGGGAAGGATTGGGTAGTAGTAGTCTGGGATGTGCAACTAGCTTGTCCGTTCTGTACAGAACATTTTGTCAGAGCAGGATTTTGGGTGGGATGCTATGAAGCACGGGTCATACGGCTTGAGCCAGAACAAGGTGAACTCTCTGTGTGTCCAGGCTCTGTAAGTTGGTGAAGATTCTGTTCTGTTTATTTGTTGGGATTGAACCCCTTGCAGGTAGGCTCTGTCTTCAGATGCGCTCCTAAGCACTGCTGGGCTCAAGACAGAATTCTGTCAACCCTTGGAGTCGGCCTACTTGGTGGATGGATCATGATTATACCTACCAGGGCACCAATCACCACCCTCGCCCCCCACCCCACAAGCATCAATGAGCAATAAATATTACCAAACCACAGCTTTAAAGAAGGGAGTTTGGGAGATGCTACGTTTGTGTTTTTGTATGATTGATACTGTCTGGGATGTGGTGGTTTGCAGATTTTCTGCTCAGTTCAACCCACAGCTCTTGAGTAAATCTATATTTTCTTAGAAAATTGTGACCTGGGCCTGGAAAGATGTCTGGGTTCGGTGCCTAGCATCCACAGGGTGGCTCACAACTATCTGTACGTGTGGTTGCAGGGGACTTCTTTTACTCTTCGCAGGTGCCTGTGCACACACGGTGAACAACAACCCACTCAGGCATACTTTACATAAAATAAAATCAGTACTTTTTTAAAGTGAAAATTGTGACCTGTCTGAAGAGTTTCCTGCCTCACATTTGCTTGTTTGTTTGCTCATTTATTTGTGAGACAGGGTCTCACAGTAGCCCTGGCTGTCCCAGAACCCCTTGACTTGATCTTGCACAATTCTCCTGTCTCTGCCTCTTGAGTATGAGATAACATGCCTGTACCACTGTGTCTGATTCTAGCGACGCAGAGGACAGAGGCCTGCTCTCATAGTTTTGTTTTCATTAGACTCAGATCTTAGACTCTCCTAACTCTTATTCCTTTGTAACTTTTTATTTATTCGTTGTGCCTTTCACGTCATGCATCTCAATCCCATTCATGTCCCTGTCACTTCATATCTGCCCTCCATCCTTAAACCTCCCTTCCAAAATAAAGTAAAATAAAATTTAAGAGAAAATAAAGAAGAAAAGGAAAAAAATCACCAAAAGGGAAAAATCAGTCTTATTGTGGAAGCTGCAGTGTGACACAGTGGGTCACACAGTAAACCCTTTTGTCTGTGTATCTTTACTTGCAAGTGTTCATTGCAAGGAGTCTGGTCTGGCTCGAGGCCTCTGGTTTCTGCTACACCATCGATGCTGGGCCCTCACTGGGACTCCTCTTGAATATTCCACTATTGTCCTGTGTCATGGAGATCCTGCAGTTTTGGGTCTGCAGGTCAGATCTCTTCACCAGAAGATCATAGATGGGGTGGATATTGGGGTTGGGCCGACACATAACTGAAGCATAATTAATAAAACCTCAGAGACAGAAATTTGGAATCAACCTAAAGGTCAAAAAAGCAAAGCAGCCAGTTGCTGGCTCTTACCTCAACCTCAGTTTGAAATGGCAATCCTGCCTCCAGGAATCTCAGAATGAGACTGTGTCTGAGAGCTGTCTCCTCCTGTTTTATAATCCTCTCTAGTTCTAGGATTAAGGGTGTGCACCACTGGGATTAAAGGCATGCACCACCTGGTTTCTATGGCAAACTCGTTTGGCTTCTGGGATTAAAGGTGTAAGACTGGTTGGTGTGGCTCTTTTACTCTTTTGATCCTCAGACAAGATTTATTTATTAAAATACAAATGAAATGCCACTACACATAACTCTGGTTCTGGACCTGGGTAGTTGCAGGATTGGTCAGCCCCTAGCTCTCCCTTGTCCTTACCATGGGAGTGAATGCTCCTGCATTGCCTGGCTAGTCTACCCCTTGTGACATTGAGCAAGGGGCGGGGCCAGTTCTCCCACACCTGCACTTTCAGGGCCACTTTACTGTGTTGCCCAGGTGTGGTGTAGGGGTCACTCTCCTGAGTGCTGCAGCAGATGAGGGACAGGGACAGCTCTCTCACTCTTCTGGCCTCAGAGCCAGCTCTCCCACCCACCTCAGGCATTGATGGGTTGGGGAGGTATTTCTCCCTCACCCATGATGTTACATACTGGATGGGTAATGGGGACATCTCTCCCATGCTCTCAACTTTGGGGCTAGCTCACCCTCACCTCCACCAACAGGACTGGTTCTATTGTGCTGCCCAGGTAAGGTGCAGGGCCTGCTCTCCTGCTAATTCTTACTCTTATCTTAAAATTTGCAGATAACATTTTTTGAGGGATGGGGGCAGGATCTCATGTAGCCCAGGCTGGCTCTGCACTCACTAGGTCACTGATAATAATCTGATATTGTTGCCTCCAGTCCTCCATGCAGGGGTTACAGGAGTGTGCCATAGGTTTACATGGTGTTTGGATGGAACCCAGGGCCTTGTGCACGCTAGCAAGTGAGCTGCATTTATTTCCAGCCCCCACTGTGGAACTTTTTAAAGACACAGCCCTTTTTAACTTAAAAACAATTTTAAGCAAATATTTTATGCCATATGCTAATTTTATAAAGTAGTGAATGGTTTCATCATGATAAGCCTGCATCTAATGCCCTTTGATCATGTTCTGTCCCTACCAGCCTTGCGTGTCCCTCCTGTTGCTGTTCTTCCTCTTCCCAAATAGTCTCCATTCTCACCTCTTGTCTTTTTTTAAAGCCTAGATTTTGCATTTAAAGAAGGTGACATTTGTCCTGGTCTGGCTCCATTCATCGTCCTGCCAACCACATGATTTTATTCTTCTTTGTGCCCCAGTGATACTCCATTGTGTATGTGGGCCACGTTTCTTTATCTGCTCTTCCGTGGGCAGGTATGCAGGCTGGTTCTATAAGATGGGCGTTGTCAACATTGCTGCAATACACCTGGGCATGCAGATTCCCCAGCGTATGCTATCTGGATTCTTATGGTCCTGAGGGAGGGTGGTATAACCGAATCCTATGACAAGTTCTGTTGTTAGAGTTTTGAGGAACCTCCATGCTAATTCTACGGTGTCTCCACTCTCTCATGCTTCTACCAGCAGTGACTAAGGGATCTTTTCTCATTAGCATTTTATACTTATGTTTTCTGATGGGGTGAGATGGAATATCAGTGTAGTTTTAAATTTGCATTTCCCTGATGGCTAAAACCATTAAACATGTTTTATCTTTTTAATAGCCATTTTCCCTTCCCCCTTTGAGAAGTGTCGGTTACATTGCTCTTGTTGGCTCTCTGGGATGAGCTTTGGTTTATCATTGGGACATTATTAATGTGGGAGGTCTTTCTGTTTATGTGTTGCTCTTATTGGTTAATGAATAAAGCTGCTTTGGCCTATGGTAGGGCAGAATATAGCCAGGCTGGAAGAGATATATATAGAGAGAGTAGGCGGAGTCAAGGAGATGCTATGTAGCTCCCAAAGGAGACAGACGCTGGAACCTTACCCGGTAAGCCACATAGATTAATGTGGTGGTACATAGATGAATAGAAATGGGTTATTTTAAGATGTAAGAGCTAGCTAGAAATATACCTGAGTCATTGGCCAAGCAGTGTTGTAATTAATATAGTTTCTATGTGATTATTCAGGTCTGGGAAACAAATGAGCAGTCTCTGTTTACACATTACGAAGAAGGGATAGACATTAGTTCTTCCACAGAAAAAATTCTTACAATAGTATTTCATTGTTTACTTGGAAATTTCTAGGAGATTAGATCTTAAATGCCTTCATCCCCCAACACATGTACACACATACGCATGCACACATACATATTCATGCACACACACTCATGCACTAATTACTGTGTGGTGACAACTGCGTTCATTAGTTTGGTTGTGGCAGTTATTGCATAATGTGCATCAAATCCTAACATTGAATATTTTGTTGTTGTTGTTGACAAGGTCTTACTGTGTGACCCTGATCCACTTGAAACTTGAAATATAGACTAGACTGGCCTTGAGCTCATGGAGATTTATCTGCTTCTGCCTCCAAAGTGCTGGGATAAAGGGCTTTCCTCACTATGCTTGGCATAAATTTATTTATTTTATATGTGTGTGTGTGTGTGTGTGCACGTGCGCAACAAGTGCATGCAGGTGCTGAAGGGATCAAAAGAGGGCATCAGTTCCCTTGGAACTGGAATTACAGATTGTTTCGAGCTGTTTGATGTGAGTTCTGGGAACAAACCTTGGCTTCTCTGTGAGAATAAACTCGCTCTTAACTACTGGCCATCTCTTCAGCCCTTGATGTCGAATATCTTGGATGCATTCAACTTTGTTCATTAACTACATTGTCTTAGTTGTTAGTAGAAGAGACACATGATCAAGGTAGCTTATTAAAGAAACAGTTTAAATGGGGGCTTGTTTGCAGTTTCAGAGGGTTAGTTCGTGATCGTCATGGCCAGGATCATGGCAGGCAGGCAGACATGGCAATGGAGTAGGAGCTGAGAGCTCACATCTGACTGGAAAGTTGTAAGGAGAGAGAGAGCGAGACAGAGAGAGACAGAGACAGACAGACAGAGACAGACAGACAGACACAGAGAGAGACAGACAGAGAAAGGGAACGATAGAGACTGGTAGAGAGACAGAGAGATACAGAGACAGAGAGAATGAGCTTGGTGTGAGCTTTTGAAACCTCAAAGCCCAGCCCTAGTGACATACCTCCTCCAACAAGGCCACAACACCTCCTAGTCTATCTCAAAGAATTCACCAATGAGGAACCAAACATTCAAATATATGAGCCCTATGGAATAGCGCGCTCTCTCTCTCTCTCTCTCTCTCTCTCTCTCTCTCTCTCTCTCTCTCCAGATTCTATGAGATAAACGACATGGTGGTTTGAATGCCCTCAAAGGCTCATGTATTTGAATGCTTGGTTCCTCATTGGTGAACTTTTTGAGATGATTAGAAGGTATGACAACAAGGTCTTGTTGGGGAGGTGTGTCACTGGAGGTTGACTTTGAGGTTTCAAGAGCCCACACTAGGCCAGGTGTCTCTCTTTCTTTCTGGTCAGGATGCAGAGCTTGTAGAGTACCATTCCTTCCCTGATGACCATGGACTAACCTCTGGAACTGTAAGCAAGCCTACAGTTAAATGCTTCCTTTTGTAGGCGTTGTCTTGGTCATGGTGTCTCTTCACAACAATGGAACACTAAGACACCAGGCTTATTCCATTTAACATGATGATCTCCAGTTCCATCCATCCTGCAAATGGCAGAATTTTGGTTTATGTCCAAATAAATCCATTGCATGTATATATGGATAACACTGAGTTTATGGACATTTGGCTGTTTCTGCCTTTTGGCTACTGATGACACAAGGGGACTGTGTGACAACTTTTAGGATGCTTGGATAATCTTTGGAAGCATCCTTGTACATCACACAGTGAGGGACAGTGGCGATTCTAGCAGATCTCTGGGAGCAGGGGGAGAAGAAAATCCAACCGATCGGCAAGCTCCAGGACGGCTTTGCTTTATCACCCTTTACTGCCTTCGATTCTCAAGATTAATTAGACAAGGCTTAATCCACACGAACTGGCAATATTTCTCAGCTCTACCTTGATTCACCGTTACTATTACCAACCCTCAGCAGACCAGCAGAGCCCTAGAATTTCTTTTCATTTGTAGACTTGCCTTTTATAAAACATTTGTCTTTATTTTGATAGATTCTTGTTCAAGTCAACTTTCCTCAAGCAATCCACATTGAATTTCTACAAATAAACCACACTTCCTGTCACTTAGGGAGCCAGAAACTCAAAGGCAGAGGAAACCCTGAGGCTTGAGCTTCAGTTTCTCCAGCAGCCTTCTTTTCTCAGTGGTGGTACATTCCGAGGCTGTCCTACGGAGACCTTTTTCTCGATGAAAAATAAGAGCTGACCTATTTTCCCCTATTAAATTTTGATATATTCTTTTCATTAATTTAAAATACCTGTACTCAGTGCTTTTGAGATTTCTTTCTCTTTCCTTTTTGATCCAATAAAAAAAATGTACTCTGGCAAGAAACAGTCAAACAGACTATAAATGCCAAGACCCAGAGGTCGGTTGTTTGGACCAATATATGTCATTTGATTTTAATGAGCCTCTCCCTGCGCATTTGTTAGGACATCACTGTAATTTTTAGAGACCAGCCCATGTGGAAGCTGAGGTGAGGATCAGAGAGTCACTTGCCCCCAGAGGGAACTTTCTGAGTCTTCCTCATCCTCCATATCTTGGTGATTTAGGTTTGTACTGTGGTCTCAGGGAATACACAAATCCTGATGAGGAGCCTTCACTGTAGAAGGTGAAAGGCCACAAACCCCAAGGTGATTTTCTTTGCTGCTGGTGATTTAGTTTGCTATCAAGACGTTCCTAATATGGTTTTAGACATATTGTCTTACATCAAATTCCAGCTGAGAACTAAGTCATAATGGCGGATGTTTTTCTTTCTAGCCTCAGGTTCCAGTTTCTAGTTTTGTGACGAATGGAAGGAGCATAACGAAAGAAGCAGATACCCATGGATTAAATATTCCTGTCATCTCTCATAGTTTGACTATGAAATGCTGTGTGTGTTTGAACACTGATTTTGGAGGTTGTGGAAGGGGTGAGTAACAGAGAGCCCAGCCTGTGGCTCGTCCCCATTTTCTGTCTTTACTTCCTGTTATGTAGGGATGAGACTGAGACACTAGCTGCCTCACAAACCTACCCTCACAGAACCGAACATGACCAGCCCTTCCCTGCCATGATAGGCGATATCCCCTCAGATGTGAGCCAAATTACACCTCTCTTCACTGAAGATGCTTCCTTTTTAAAAAAGAAATTCTTTTATGTGTATGGTTGTGTAATGGATAATTTTCTGTGAACTTGACACAAGTTAAAGTCATCTGAGAGGAGGGAACCCCAATTAAAAAATGCCTCTGAAAGATCAGTCAGTAGGCAAGCCTGTAGGACATTTTCTTAATTAGCTTTTGATGGGGGAGGGCCCAATCCATTGTGGGGGGCTATTCTTGGGCTGGTGGTCCTGGGCTCTATAAGAAAGCAAGCTTTCATTTTGGTTAATGTCCCTGGGAGACCCGCTCTTTTCTGAGGGGAGATAGAAAGGGGGTGGATTTGGGGGAGAGGAGAGGTAGAGGGAAGAGACTAGAGGAGGGGAGGAAGGGGAAACTGAGGTCAGGATGTACTATATGAGAGAAGAATTAAAAGAAGACATACTGGAAAACAAACAGTTCCCCCCCAAAAAAGAAAGAAAGCAGGACTGTGGAAGAACTTTGGAACTTTCTGCAAGAAAATCCATTGCTTGTTCGGGGCTTGCTGAGCTGCTCTGTGGGAGCTTGGGAGATAAGAGTGTTGAGGGCAATGCAGAAGATGGAGGTTTGGTTTGTGAAGTTTCAGAGCGGAGTTTAAAGACACCATTGGGGCCATTTGTTATTTTGATTGAAGATCCTGTGGTTCTGGTTCGCTGGGGCTGAAGGATCAGCTGTGATTAACAAGACCCCAGAACTACTGACGTGAAGCCTTGGCTCTGCTGGGGCACTCACTGCTGGTCGGCTGGAGCTGAGAAATTAGCGGTGACTGAGAAGAGACCAGCATCACTGAGGTGAAATCTTCTGGGAAGTGTTTCCTGAGAGTCAGCACACAGAATCTGTGGTCCAGAGGTGGCCAAGGTTGTATCTCACGCTGACAACTGAACTCGGTAGAGTAAGAGTCACTCAGGCAGTACTGGTTTTGTTTGTATTTTTTTTTTTTTTTTTTTTTTGCTTGCTATAAAGGAGAAAGACTTCTCACTGGTCTTTAATTCAGTGTTGCTGACAGTGGAACCCTGGCCCACCTTCCCGCCGGCATGGGAGGCATGGGCTCCGCCATGGAGCCACACCCCAGCTCGGAGTTAGCTTTTTTTTTTTTTTTTTTTTTTTTTTTTTTTCTTTTATTTATTTTTTTATTCTTTTTTAATTAAAATTTCCACCTGCTCCCCGTTTCCCATTTCCCTCCCCTCCTCCCAAATATTGCCCCCTCCCCCCACTCCCCTCCCCCTATCCCCACTCCTCTTCTCCTCCCCCCACACCATTCCCCCTCCCTCTCGATACTGAAGAGCAGTCCAAATTCTCTGCCCTGCGGGAAGACGAAGGTCTTCTATCTACGTCCAGGAAGGTGAGCTTCTAAACAGGCTAAGCTCCCACAAAGCCAGTTCATGTATTAGGATTGAAACCTAGTGCCATTGTCCTTGGCTTCTCATCAGTCTTCATTGACCGCCATGCTCAGAGAGTCCGGAATCAACCCATGCTTATTCAGTCCCAGACCAGCTGGCCTTGGTGGGCTCCTAATAAATCAGTTCCACTGTCACAGTGGGTGGGTGCATCCCTCGTGGTCCTGATTTTTTGCTCTTGTTCTCCCTCCTTCTGCTCCTCATTTGGACCTTAAGAGCTCAGACCGTTGCTCCAAATTGAGAATCTGTCTCTACCTCGATCCATCGCCAGATGAAGGTTCTAAGGTGATATGCAAGAAATTCATCAGTATAGGATAGGGTCATTTCAGGTTCCCTCTCCTTAGTTGCCCAAGGTACCAGCTGGGGACATATTCCTGGACACCTGCGAACCCCTCTAGAGTCAAGTCTCTTGCCAGCCCTAAGATGGCTCCCTTAGATAGGATATATACTTCGCTGCTCCCGTATCCATCCTTCCTATATCCCAACCATCCCAATCCCCCGAGCTCCTCCCATCCTCCCCTTCTCATATTTCTCATCCCATTTCCCCTTTGCCCCATGCCACCTCACCCGCAAGTTCCCAGTTTTTGCCCTGCAATCTTGTCTACTTCCCCCTCTCCATGCGGATGACTATATGATTTTCTTTGGGTTCACTTTCTTATTTAACTTCTATAGGATCACACATTATATGCTTAATGTCTTTTATTTATGGCTAGAAACCGATTATGAGTGAGTACATCCCATGTTCCTCTTTTTGGGTCTGGGATACCTCACTCAGGATAGTGTTTTCTATTTCCATCCATTTGCACGCAAAATTCGAGAAGTCATTGTTTTTTACTGCTGAGTAGTACTCTAATATGTATATATTCCACACTTTCTTTATCCATTCCTCCATTGAAGGGCATCTAGGTTGTTTCCAGGTTTTGGCTATTACAAACAATGCTGCTATGAACATAGTTGAACAGATACTTTTGTCATTTGATGTGGCATCTCTTGGGTATATTCCCAATAGTGGTATTACTGGATCTTGGGGTAGGTTGATCCCAAATTTCCTGAGAAATCGCCACACTGATTTCCAAAGTGGTTGCACAAGTTTGCATTCCCACCAGCAATGAATGAGTGTGCCTCGTTCTCCACAACCTCTCCAGCAAAGGCTATCATTGGTGTTCTTGATTTTAGCCATTCTGACAGGTGTAAGATGGTATCTCAAAGTTGTTTTAATTTGCATTTCCCTTATCGCTAAGGAGGTTGAGCATGACCTTAGGTGTCTTTTGGCCATTTGAATTTCTTCTGTTGAGAATTCTCTGTTCAGATCAGTGCCCCATTTTTTTATTGGGTTCATTAGCATTTTAAAGTTTAGTTTCTTGAGTTCTTTATATATTTTGGTGATCAGACCTTTGTCTGTTGCAGGGTTGGTGAAGATCTTCTCCCAGTCAGTGGGTTGCCTTTTTGTCTTAGTGACAGTGTCCTTTGCTTTACAGAAGCTACTCAGTTTCAGGAGGTCCCATTTATTCAATGTTGCCCTTAATGTCTGTGCTGCTGGGGATAAACGTAGGAAGTGATCTCCTGTACCCATATGTTGTAGAGTACTTCCAACTTTTTCTTCTATCAGGTTCAGTGTGTTCAGACTAATATTGAGGTCTTTAATCCATTTGGACTTGAGTTTTGTGCATGGTGATAGATATGGATCTATTTTCATTCTTCTACACGTTGACAACCAGTTCTGCCAGCACCATTTGTTGAAGATGCTCTCTTTTTTCCATTGAATACTTTTAGCTCCTTTATCAAAAATTAGGTGTTCATAAGTTTGTGGGTTGAAATCAGGGTCTTCTACTCGGTTCCATTGATCAACTTCTCTGTTTTTATACCAATACCAAGCTGTTTTCAATACTGAGGCTCTGTAATAGAGTTTGAGGTCAGGGATGGTAATGCCTCCAGACGATCCTTTATTATATAAGATTGTTTTGGCTATCCTGGGTTTTTTGTTTCTCCATATAAAGTTGATTATTGTCCTCTCAAGATCTGTGAAGAATTTTGATGGGATTTTAATGGGGATTGCATTGAATCTATAAATTGCCCTTGGTAGAATTGCCATTTTTACTATGTTGATCCTCCCTATCCAAGAGCAAGGGAGATCCTTCCATTTTCTGGTATCCTCCTCAATTTCTTTCTTCATTGACTTAAAGTTCTTGTCAAATAGATCCTTTACTTCCTTGGTTAGGGTTACCCCAAGATATTTTATGCTATTTGTGGCTATCGTGAAGGGTGATGCTTCTCTGATTTCCATCTCTGCTTCCTTATCCTTTGTGTATAGGAGGGCAACTGATTTTTTGGAATTGATCTTGTATCCTGCAACGCTACTAAAGGTGTTTATCAGCTGAAGGAGTTCTTTGCTGGAGTTTTTGGGGTCGCTTATGTACACTATCATATCGTCTGCAAATAATGAAAGTTTAACTTCTTCCTTTCCGATTTGAATCCCTTTGATCCCCTTATGTTGTCTTATTGCTATTGCTAGAATTTCAAGCACTATATTAAAGAGGTATGGAGAGAGTGGACAACCTTGTCGTGTTCCTGATTTTAGTGGAATAGCTTTGAGTTTCTCTCCATTTAATTTGATGTTAGCTGACGGCTTGCTATAAATTGCTTTTATTATATTTAGGAACGACCCTTGTATTCCTAATCTCTCTAAGACCTTTATCATAAAGGGATGTTGAATTTTGTCAAATGCTTTTTCCGCATCTAATGAAATGATCATATGGTTTTTTTCTTTCAGATTATTTATATGATGGATTACATTGATAGATTTTCGTATGTTGAACCAGCCCTGCATCTCTGGGATGAAGCCTACTTGATCATAATGGATAATTTTTCTAATGTGTTCTTGGATTCGGTTTGCCAGTATTTTATTGAGTATTTTTGCGTCGATGTTCATGAGTGAGATTGGCCTGTAGTTCTCTTTCTTGGTTGTGTCTTTGTGTGGTTTTGGTATCAGAGTAACTTCAGCTTCATAAAAGGAATTTGGCAATGACTTCTCTGTTTCAATATTGTGAAATACATTAAGGAGTATAGGTATTAGGTCTTCTTGGAAGTTCTGGTAGAATTCTGCATTAAAGCCGTCTGGACCTGGGCTTTTTTTGGTGGGAAGGTTTTTTATAACAACTTCTAATTCTTCGCGACTAACAGGTCTATTTAGATTGTTCACCTGGTCCTGGTTTAACTTTGGTATATGGTACTTATCTAAAAAAGTGTCCATTTCTTTTACATTTTCCAATTTTGTGGCATACAGGTTTTTGTAGTAAGATCTAATGATTCTCTGAATTTCGTCTGTGTCTGTGGTTATGTCTCCCTTTTCGTTTCTGATTTTGTTAATTTGCGTATTCTCTCTCCGCCGTTTGATTAGTTTGGATAGGGGTTTATCAATCTTATTGATTTTCTCCAAGAACCAGCTTTTTGTTTCATTGATTCTTTGGATTGTTTTCTGTGTTTCTATTTTGTTGATTTCAGCCCTCAATTTGATTATTTCCAGTCTTCTACTTCTCCTAGGTGAGTCTGCTTCTTTTCTTTCTAAAGCTTTAAGGTGGGCTATTAGGTCTCCAATGTGTGCTTTCTCCGTTTTCTTTATGTGGGCACTTAATGCTATGAACTTTCCTCTTAGCACTGCTTTCATAGTGTCCCATAGGTTTGAGTATGTTGAGTCTTCGTTTTCATTGAATTCAAGAAAGACTTTAATTTCTTTCTTTATTTCTTCCTTGATCCAGGTGTGGTTCAGTAGTTGACTGTCCAATTTCCATGAGTTCATAGGCTTTCTGGGGATAGCATTGTTGTTGAATTCTAACTTTAATCCATGGTGATCTGATAAGACACAGGTGGTTACCGATATTTTTTTGTAACTGTGTAAGTTTGCTTTGTTACCGAGTATGTGGTCTATTTTCGAGAAGGTTCCATGAGCTGCAGAGAAGAAGGTATATTCTTTCTTATTTGAGTGGAATGTTCTATAGATGTCTGTTAAGTCCATTTGATTCATTACCTCCCTTAATCCTCTTATTTCTCTGTTAGGTTTCTGTCTGATTGACCTGTCCATTGGTGAGAGAGGAGTGTTGAAATCTCCTACTATTAGTGTGTGTGGTTTGATGACTGCCTTGAGTTTTAGTAACGTTTCTTTTACATAAGTGGGTGCTTTTATATTAGGGGCATAGATATTCAGGATTGAGACTTCATCCTGGTGAATTGTTCCTGTTATGAGTAAAAAATGTCCATCTCCATCTCTTTTGATTGATTTTAGTTTGAAGTCAACTTTCTTAGAAATTAGTATGGCCACACCTGCTTGTTTCTTAGGTCCATTTGCTTGATAAACCTTTTCCCAGCCCTTTACTTTGAGTAGATGTCTGTCTTTGTGGTTGAGGTGTGTTTCTTGTAAGCAACAGAATGTTGGATCCTGTTTTCGTATCCAATCTCTTAGCCTGTGCCTCTTTATAGGTGAGTTGAGTCCATTGATATTAAGTGATATTAATGACCAGTGGTTGTTAACTCCGGTCATTTTTCCTTTCTTTCTTTCTTTCCTTCTTTTGGTAGTAGAGTTTGTGTGTTTCTCTTCTTCAAGTTGTGCTGGTGAAGGGTCATTAGATGTCTGAGTTATTGTGGGCATTGTTGGACTCCTTGGTTTGTGATTTTCCTTCAATTACTTTCTGAAGGGCTGGATTTGTGGCTACGTATTGTTTAAATTTGTTTTTATCCTGGAAAATTTTGTTTTCTCCATTTATAGTGAATGAAAGCTTGGCTGGGTATAGTAGTCTGGGCTTGCATCCATGGTCTCGTAGTTTCTGCAGTATATCTATCCAGGACCTTCTGGCTTTCATGGTTTCCATAGAGAAATCAGGTGTAAGTCTGATAGGTTTACCTTTATAGGTAACTTGACCTTTTTCCTTTGCAGCTCTTAATATTCTTTCTTTATTCTGTATGTTTTGTGTTTTGATTATTATATGACGAGGAGATGTTTTTTTTTGATCCAGTCGATTTGGTGTTCTGTATGCTTCTTGGACCTTCAAAGGAATATCTTTCTTAAGGTTGGGAAAGTTTTCTTCTATAATTTTATTAAATATATTTTCTGGACCATTGAGCTGTACTTCTTCTCCTTCTTCTATCCCTATTATTCTTAGGTTTGGTCTTTTTATTGTGTCCCAGATTTCCTGAATGTTTTGTGATGAGAATTTGTTGGTTATGCTGTTTTCTTTGATGAGAGTGTTTATTTTCTCTATGGTATCTTCAGTGTCTGAGATTCTTTCTTCTATCTCTTGTAATCTGTTGGTGGTACTTGTCTCTGTAGTTCCTGTTCGTTTATTCAAATTTTCCATCTCCATCCTTCCCTCGGTTTGTGTTTTCTTTATTACTTCCACTTCATTCTTCAAGTCTTGAACCGTTTCCCTTACCTGTTTGATTACTTTTTCTTGTTTCTCTTGGTTTTCTTGGGTATCTTTGAGAGATTTATTCATTTCCTCTACCTTTTTGTTTGTAATCTCTAATTGGTTGTGGCAGTTTTTCACCTCCTGTTTAAGGTCCTCTATTATTTTCATAAAATTCACTTTTGAGTCGAATTCTTCTAATTCTTCTGGATTAGGGTGTACACTTCTCATTTCGGTATTCCTGGATCCTGGTGATGTCACGTTGCCTTTCAAGTTGTTGGGGGAATTCTTGCATTGGCGCCTGCCCATCTTTTCCTTCAAATGGAGCCAGGAGAGGCCTGATGTCTTGGACCAGTCTTTGCTGTGACTAACTCTCTAGGTGTATCTCCTCAGTGTAGGGGCAGGAACCGTTCCCTTCCAGATGAACTCCTCAACACCAAAACATGGATGCGTGGTATTCCAATGACCCGCGTAAAGAAGGCCGAATGTAAGGGGTCGGGCGGGGTCGAGTAGAACACAGGCGACACTGCAGTACAAGCTGGAGGTGCCTGCACTCCCTTTCGGGGGTTGCTGAGGCCTGCCCGCTAGGCAGGCACTCACTGCTCTGGTTGGGTAGCCTTAGTGTAGGGGCGTTTGTGCTCTCTACCGGGACCGTCCGCCCCAGGATAGTACACACTCACCCGTCCCGATGAAACTTCTCGGCACCTACACAGGAACTCCTGGATGCCACAATGAGCCAGGGACAAAGGGAAGTAGGGTGCAGGCAGAGCAGGTCCAGGAGATCACAGCAGAGACTGCAGCCCCAGCAGCGGGGGCCCGCTTTCCCTGGCGGGGACCTTGAGGCCTGCCCTCTAGTCAGGCACTCACTGCTCTGGGCTGGTAGCCTTAGTGAAAGGGCAGGAAACTGTTCCACAGCTAAGGACCTTGCAGACAAGGCAGGCTTGGGGGTGGGGGTGGGGGGCGGGTGTGTAGGAAAGAAAGCCTTGCAGCAGGAGCTGGGGGGGGGGGCGTTTGTGCTCTCTACCGGGACAGTGCGCCCCAGGATAGCACACACTCACCCATCCAGATGGGACTTCTCAGCACCTATGCAGGGATTCCTGGTGGCCCCAATGAGCCCGGGACCAAGGGAAATAGGGGGCAGGGAGAGCAGGTCCAGGAGATCACAAGCAGAGACTGCAACCCCAGCCGCAGGGGCCTGCTTCCCCTGGTGGGGACCTTGAGGCCTGCCCTCTAGTCAGGCACTCACTGGTCTGGGCTGGTAGCCTTAGTGAAAGGGCAGGAAACTGTTCCACAGCTAAGGACCTTGCAGACAAGGCAGGCTTGGGGGTGGGGGTGGGGGCGGGTGTGTAGGAGAGAAAGCCCTGCAGCAGGAGCTGGGGGAGGGGCGTTTGTGCTCTCTACCGGGACCGTCCGCCCCAGGATAGCACACACTCACCGGTCCTGATGAAACTTCTCGGCACCTACACAGGAACTCCTGGATGCCCCAATGAGCCAGGGACAAAGGGAAGTAGGGCACAGGCAGAGCAGGTCCAGGAGATCACAGCAGAGACTGCAGCCCCAGCAGCGGGGGCCCGCTTTCCCTGGCGGGGACCTTGAGGCCTGCCCTCTAGTCAGGCCCTCACTGCTCTGGGTTGGTAGCCTTAGTGAAAGGGCAGGAAACTGTTCCACAGCTAAGGACCTTGCAGACAAGGCAGGCTTGGGGGTGGGGGTGGGGGGCGGGTGTGTAGGAAAGAAAGCCTTGCAGCAGGAGCTGGGGGGGGGGGGCGTTTGTGCTCTCTACCGGGACAGTGCGCCCCAGGATAGCACACACTCACCCATCCAGATGGGACTTCTCAGCCTGTATTTTTTTTTTAAAGATTTTTATTTATTTATTATGTACACAACATTCTGCCTCCATGTATGCCTGCAGGCCAGAAGAGGGCGCCAAATCTCATTACAGATGGTTGTGAGCCACCATGTGGTTGCTAGGAATTGAACTCAGGTCCTATGGAAGAACAGTCAATGCTCTTAACCACTGAGCCATCTCTCCAGCCCATTTTTTAAAAAATATTTATTTATTATGTATACAATATTCTATTTGTGTGTATGCCTGAAGGCCAGAAGAGGGCGCCAGACCTCTTTATAGATGGTTGTGAGCCACCACGTGGTTGCTGGGAATTGAACTCAGGACCTTTTGAAGAGCAGGCAATGCTCTTAACCACTGAGCCATCTCTCCAGCCCAGTGGTACTGGTTTTGAAAGCATGAAGGGGTCATGGAGAGTGGCTGAGTTTTGACTCTGTGAGAGCCCAGGAGAGGCCATTGGTGAAGGTGCAGCCTCTGTGGCAGCTGACGGTGGCCCAGGACTGAAGGTGGTCATGCAGAGAAGTTGAGGCGTTGGCACCACGAAGAGAGCCGATGAGGTACCATTGGTGAAAGTACAGCCCAGTTGCAGCAGAAGACCCTAGCATTTTGGAGATGCCAGGACCACAGGACAACAGCAGCAGCGCTGGAGTGGAGGTAGCCAGCGTCTAGAAGGCAAGCTATGAGCGCTACAGAGGATGTGGCCAGAGAAATGACCTAAGCCCTTGGAGAAACCCGGGAGATGGTGAGGGAATCCCAGATATTGGATTTTGAGTTATTTACACTTTTGGAGTTTGGTTTTGCTTTGATTTGTGACTGTGTCCTGGTTCTTCCATCTTGGAATAAGAAAGTATTTAGTTTATTTTTGATTTTTCAGGAGCCCACAGTTGTGAGACTTTACATTTTAAAAGACTTTGGATTTTAAGAGATTGGCTATTTTAAAGAGATGGAAATTTTAATATGTTTGAATGTATAAAAACAGTGGAATTTTAAAAGTAATTTGTTTATTTATTTATTTATTTATTTTCTTTTTTCGAGACAGGATTTCTCTGTGGCTTTGGAGCCTGTCCTGGAACTAGCTCTTGTAGACCAGGCTGACCTCGAACTCACAGAGATCTGCCTGTCTCTGCCTCCCAAGTGCTGGGATTAAAGGCGTGCGCCACCACCGCCCGGCTTAATTTGTATTTTTAATGTAAGATCCTGGGGTTGAATGAAAAAATGCAAGGTTGTGATTTAACAGTGATGTGTTTGTGTGCCAAGTGGAGGAGAGGATGAGAAGGGATGTGATACAAACCCAAAAGATGAGATGTTCGTTATTTCTGATGAAAAGCAACTTAAGGACTAGAGAAATTATACCTTGCATTGGGTAGTTTTATGTCAACTTGACACAAGTAAGTCATCTGAGAGGTGGGAACCCCAATTCAGAAAATGCCTACATAAGATTGGTCTGTAGGGCCGGGCGGTGGTGGCGCAAGCCTTTAATCCCAGCACTTGGGAGGCAGAGACAGGCGGATCTCTGTGAGTTCGAGACCAGCCTGGTCTACAGAGCTAGTTTCAGGACAGGCTCCATAGCTACAGAGAAACCCTGTCTCGAAAAACCAAAAAAAAAAAAAAATTGGTCTGTAGGGAAGCTTGTAGGACATTTTCTTAATTAGTGACTGATGGGGAGGGCCCAGACCATCGTGGGTGGTGCCATCCCTGGGCAGGAGGTCCTGCTGTAAGAAAGCAGACTGAGCAAGTCATGGGAGCAATCCATCTGCATCAGCTCCTGCCTTCAGGTTCCTGCCCTGCTTGAGTTCCTGTTCTGACTTCCTTTGATCATGAGCAGTGATACGGAAGTGAAAGCCGGATAAACCCTTTCTTCCCCAACTTGCTAGTTGGTCACAGTGTTTCATTGCGGTAATAGAACCTTAGCTAAGACAGGGTGGTTTGCCTGCATGTATTTCTGATACCATGCTAACCCCTGCTGCCAGTGGAGGCCAGAGGAGGGCACCAGCTTTCCTGGAACTGGAGTTGCAACCAGTTGTGAGCCTTCATCATGTGGATGCTGGGAATCAAACTCAGGTCCTCTAGCACAGGCTATTCATCTTAATTTCTCTAGTCCTTAAGTTGCTTTTCATCAGAAATAACGAACATCTCATCTTTTGGGTTTGTATCACATCCCTTCTCGTTCCCTCCTTCTCTGTGTTTGGCTGTAGTGTGTACCCATGGAGAGAGCCAGTGACTGATCTAGAATCTGATCCCCTAGGCTGGGCTCTCCCACTAACTGTTTGCGTCATTTGAGCAAGTTATTTGACTTATCAATTTGTTTACCTGTAAAATTATAACATAATTTCCTGGTTGTCATGAGGATTGCGGTAACAGAAAATGTTTAATTTGGTCCTCGTAAAAGGTACTTACTTATCTGAGTGTTGTTGAATACCCCTCGAGGTTCAAAACACATGTGATGATGCCCTAATTGAGCGTTTATGTCACCAGATATCATGGAGACCACAGTGATGCAGGTAGTCTTGTCTTCCAGGGCAGCATAATAGAGATAAATGTGGCAATCTCAAGTTCAAATGGGAAATCTGCTGGCTGTAAGGATGCCAGACACTCTGAGGCAGACGGAATAGAATGAATTGGAATTGGCTGCTGAGAAATGAGATTCTAAGACAAGAACAGCTGTTCAGAACACATCTTAGTTGACAATAATTACTGCCTTGCATTGGAGGCTAGCAAGAGTTTACCTTCTTTAAAATTTGGGTAGGTGCCCAGCAGACATGTCTGGGAATCCCATAACCAGCCGTGCACACTGCTGACACGAGGAAATAGAGTTCTCAGAGTTCGTGGTCTAAATAGGGAAGAGGGCAAGAACTATTGGACAGAGTGTAAGCGCTTGGTTTTTTTTGTCAGCTTGACATCAACCTGAGATACCTGGGAAGAGGGAACCTCACCCGAGGAATTGTCTCCTTCAAATTGGCCTATGGGTGTGTGTGTGTGTGTGTGTGTGCGCGCGCGCGCGCGCGCGAGTGTGTGTGTGTAGTATTTTCTTAACTTGTACTTGATGTAGGAGAGCCTGCTCCATGTGGGTGATGCCTTCTGTGGGCAGGCGGTCCTGGTAACTACCGAGCCATCTCTCCAGCCCTGATCTCTCTTCTTAAATTTTTATTTCTTTTAAGAAGAGTATTTAATGGCTATTTGTAGTTATCTTTTTAAAGTTATTTTATCACACATTTGTGTATCTATGTGTGGATGAGAGGGCATCTGGGAACCAGAGAGAATATTGGATCCTATTGGATCCTCTGCAGCTGGAGTACAGGCAATTGTGAGCTACCCGATATGGGTGCTGGGGACTGAGCTTGGGCGCTCCGACAGAGCAGTACAGGCTCTTACCCACTGGCCATCTTTCCAGCCTTGATCTCTCTCTCTGTATTAGTAGAGCGACTGGAAATTTTCCAAATATTTTCCTGGCTGTCACTTCATGGACTCTTGAGGACAGAGAAAACCTTGAGACTTAAGGAGGCTGAACTCTGGGTGAAGATGATGCTGATGGGGTCCATACATCAGGATGAACAGAAGCGAAGCCAACTGTTACTTGTTCAGTCTTTGGCCTTCCTAGAAGTGGCTCGTTCAGTGAAAGGCAATTAGTTCCTGACTCCTCTTGCCTCGGCGCTTAAAGTTGGCTCCTTTCTGCACATCCCCAAGATACCCACATCAAGTCAGCTCTGGTTTTCGTGGCACGGCAACTCTTCCTTTCGTCTGTCTTGAATTACTAGTATTTGGGACAGTTTCCTGAATGGTAGACATGGTGTAATGGCGCTGGCTCCTTATCGTTAGTGGGTTCATTAGCATATAAAGTAGTGGGCTTGTGATGACATTGTGTGTGTGTGTGTGATTACACTTTGTTCTAATTCACCCCTCTTTTTGACTGCCCTTCTTTCTGCTGCCCATCCTCCATACCCATCCTGCCTTACTGGTCTGCTTCCTCCTCCCCGGATCATCTCCCCACCTCCTGCTTGCTTTCATGCCATATTTTAATCTTTGTTTTGTTTTATGAGTTTGGATCACTTTTATCATTTTAAGCTCCGCAGCGATCCCTTTACTTCCTTAGACATCTCTTTTTTTTTTTTAGTACTCTGCAGGCTTTGTCTTCCTTACTTTCCTATTGCTGTGTCGAAACACCACCGTCAAGGCAACTTGTGAAGGGAAACATCTAATTCAGGGCTCGCGGTTCCAGAGGGTTAGAGTTCATGACTATCACGATAGGGAACGTGGCAGGAGGAAGGCGTGATTCTGGAGCAGTAGATGAGACCTTTCATCCTGAGACACAGTCATGACACACACACACACACACACACACACAGACTGAGACTCTTAGGTGAATCTTTTGAAACCTCACTGCCTGCCCCCCAATGACGCATCTGCTCCAGCGAGGCCACACCTCCAAATAGTCCTACCACCTGGGGACCAAGAATTCAAACATATGGACCTATAGAGGCTATTCTCGTTCTACTTCTCACAGGCTTCAAATAACAACAACAACAACAACAACACAGCAGCAACAGCCACAACAGCAATGAAACAAACACCGGAGCTGTTTCCACAAGCCCAGTCCTGTGGGAGAACCTTTGAACAGGGATGTGGCTTAGCGACGGGAACATAGCACCTTCAGGGTTGCCGCTCATCATTCGTGCCTCTCGTTTCCTTCCTGGAAGGCCGAGCTTACTCTGGGGTTCACTCTCAATTCCCAGGGTAGAAGATTTTGTGGTCAGGTTTATGATCAGGAATGGGAGGAGTGCGGTCATTCTGCTTAAACAAGGCTGTCGCCCCTGGAAGTCTAAAGATGGCCGGGAGGAGTGAGTCTTCAGGAAAGGTACCAGGCTGAAGCCAATTAGGCATTGGATTTAATCATATGAAATTACAGACTGACTGTGTTTTAAGATAGAGGCTGGGATTTTTTCCCTCTTGGCTGATGTTTGAAGGAAAAATCATATTTTTTTTCCTGGCTTCTTAAAAGTCCTTGTATTAGTCAGGGTTCTCTAGAGAAACAGAACTGATAGAATAAATCTATTTCTATCTATCTATCTATCTATCTATCTATCTATCTATCTATCTATCTATCTATCTATCTATCTATCTATCATCTGTCTATCATCTATATACTCTATCAATCTATCATCTATCATCTATCTGTCTATCTATCTATCTATCTATCTATCTATCTATCTATCTATCTATCTATCTATCTATCTATCTATCTATCTATCATCTGTCTGTCTGTCTGTAAATGGGATTTATTCGAGCCGTTAACAGGTTATGGTCTGACTCCTCCAACAATGGCTGTCATCCCCCAGTGGAAGGTCTGAGTATTCTATACTTGTTCACCCACAGGCTGGATGTCCCAGCTGGTCTTCAGTATAAACCAGAGGAAGCAGACAGTGGAGGAATGATCTTGTCAGCCAGAGCGAGGGCAGAGGCAAAGAGCAGGGCTTCCTTCTTCCACGCCCTTTATACAGACTGCCACCAGCTGTGGCCCAGATTAAAAGAGGATCTTCCCACCTCAGAAGATCTGGATTTAGGGCGGATCTTACCATATCAAATAATTTAATCAAGAAAAATCCCATACTGGTGTACCTAGTCTCCTGGGTTTTAGTTAATTCTAGATGTAGTCAAGTTGATAACCAAGAAGAGCCATCTCAGTCCTGTTATGATGATCTTCTCATTTTCTTTTTATGAGTCTCCTTCCCCTTTTTAAATTAAATTTTCTAGTTTTTGAGAATTTTGTAATAAGTATTGTTCTCACCTCATTTCCACCCCTCCCTACCCAGCTCTTTCTGGGTCTCCACACTCACTCCCTTATAATCAACACCTTCTTCTTTGATTATCATTATTATAGGTATAATTGTACACATGCATATAACCCACTAACTCCATTTAGTGTTGCTCGTACGTGTGTTTAGGGCTTACCACTTTGGAGTCTCCTTGCTGTTGACTCTCCCGATAACAGCTTTTCACAGTCCTCTCCGCTGGTTATTTCTCTACCTCACACTTAGAAGCACATGCAAATGTGCATGTGTTTTGCATGCTGTTGGACTCGGCGTTCTGACATATCCGAGCATTATGACAATGGATGGGCAGACAGTTACCTACTGGGAGAGGAGGAGGAGAGAAATGTTTGCGTTGACACAGAGAGAAGGCCTGGGTTGAGGAGGAAAGCATGGCCCTAGCCTTCGCTTTTCCCTTGTGTTCAGATGGAAGGGTGTGGTGTTAATCTCACAGAGCAATCTGTAGGGACTTTTGAGGTTTCGGGTAAAGTTTGCAGTGCCCACCCTGCAGCTCCACCGTGGCTGGGGATGGAATGCTATGGCCTGTTGTGAAGGGCTGGGTGCTCAGTCTGTGGCTGGGTCCTGTGATCGCAGGCTTACCAGTTTCGTAGGGAGCGGGGGACAGGTGCTGAGGAACACTGCAGAGTTCTCAGGCTTTACGGCGATGAGTGGTAAATGGATGTCTCTAGACATAAGGAATGGCATGTCCCCCATCATGCCACCATTCTCTCTTTCCCTCACCCCCTGATAATAAATAAAATGATTTTCAAAAATTGCCAATTAGTGATTGAGCCTAATGGGTTTTATTTGGTGCGCGTATTGAACAACTTGCTATGGTGTGGGACCGTGAGATGCCTTCCGCAGGCTCAAATGTGTGCAGAGTTGGTGCTGGAGGTTCTGATTTGGAAAACTGTGGAATCTTTGGGTATAGGGAGTAGCTGGAAGCTGTAAGGTCACATGGGTGAGTCTTATGGGCTGTAGGATGTCTCATTTCTGGCTTGCTCCTTCCTTATCTACCAAGATCTGGGCAAGCAGCCTTACTATCTTACCACTGTGGATGGAGTCCTTCTAGGCATGCCCTCCCCACTATGATGGTATACTGTCTGTGGCTGGGTCATGTGACCCATGAGCCAAAGTAAAACTTTAGTAAGTTGCTTATGTCAGGACTAGACTTACAGCGACGGGAAAAGAAGGGATCACCGTTCTATGCTAGCCTTGGTCCTAGCATCGTGGCCTGTCCTTCTCAACAGACCACCACATAGATTTCTTGCTGTATTTAAGTTTCTTAAGTTCTGGGGGTAACAACTGGAATCGTGGATATGATCCCTGGGGATAGTAGACAGCGTGCATCAGTTTAAATCAGATTACCCAGATGTGCCCCACGTCACCTGTGTGTGTGTGTGTACGTGTGTGTGTGTGTGTGTGTGTGAGAACATGGTATCAAACTGGGAAAACATAACTCTAGTTATAAGGATGTCCACTGTGTTCCAGAAAGAATTGAACACTCTCAATGACTAAAGAAACTGAAATCTAGGAAAATAAGGGTATGAAAAATTGGATGAAGTAAGGTGACTATATAAAGCACCCAGATATGGCCCCCAAAGTTTGTCTATGAGCTTCTTATCTTCAAACCACAGAAATAAACAAGATATAAGAAGATTAAGCATAAACTAGTGGCCCGAAAAAGCATAGTTTTTCTTGCTATACGATTGCTGGCAAGTTTCTCTTGTGTGTCTCCAGTAGGAGGCCCAGTGTGGTGCAGAAAATAAC
Source organism: Chionomys nivalis (assembly GCF_950005125.1). Lineage (NCBI taxonomy): Eukaryota > Metazoa > Chordata > Mammalia > Rodentia > Cricetidae > Chionomys > Chionomys nivalis. Next base: position 68,037,506 of record NC_080093.1, on the reverse strand, counting down.
ATCCTCCAAGGCGTTCATGTAGAATATGTAATAATATATATAATAATGAGTTTCACAAGGTTGTTTCTTACACTATTTTTCAATGTAGGTCAAGAGCATACTGAAAAACATTTAGTAAAAACTTATATTAGAAGCAAAAATGGTTTAAGGTTTCTCTTGAAGTGTCTGGCATATTTTAAAACTTAAATTTAAGATTAAAGGGACGACTGGGTAGCAGATTCTCTGGGCAGTTTTCAATTAAAATTATTTCTTTCAGATAAGTAAGAGTTGCTATTTATGGTTACAGGGTAGCTTTGAGTTTGATGTCAGACATGCAGTTCCATAGCATCAACCAGGACACTGCTGAAGGGCAGCCCTTAAGGCTGGAGGAGTGGACATCCTTTAAGAGATCAGGGAAATCTGGTTGAGACCCGTGCCTGTGGGGTAGGGCCAGTCCTCCTGTCTGTAGAGAGAGATCATGGCAAGACTTAACTTTTCCTTAGGAGGCAGCCCTGGAACATTGTTCTGGAACATTGATAAAGGATTGAACCCCTAAAGTTTAATACTCATCTGATTTAGGAAGATGTTTAATCAGATTCCTTCACTGTGGGCTTTGCTGAGGTCATGAACTATACCAGGAGTCCCTGAAAGAGATGGAGTCTTTGCCTTCATGGAGTTAGGTAAGAGGCTGGAAAAGACACAGATGATTGAATCAGTTAAAATACTGTAAGTTGTGCTAAAGGCTGGGAGATGAACAGGGTGGGTGAGGAGGTCATTGTGAACAGGGAGGTGGGCTGGCTATCTTTAACAGGAAGAGATAATGAGGATCTGACCTACAAGGGATGATGACCTTGCAAAGGTCTAGGCAAGCTCTTTCCAGAGGCATAAGGCAGCTGGGGTGGAAGGAACTGGGAGAGAAAAGGGAGAGAATGTAAGATGAGGGGAGAAGACTTGGTTAGTCACAAAGTCAGCCTTGGTTGTTTTGAACTTTGAACATTTATATTCTTATAGAAATCCTGCTGTCACCTATCCCCTGAAGTAGTTCAGTGAGTGAGTTCACTGTCTAGGTGGGTTAATGTTAAACTTATAATGAAAAGCTGGAGGCAATGTTGGGGTTTTTATGGTAAGTGAATTACAGCTCAAATTTAACACTGTTAAGGGGACGGGTCACAGCTCAGTGATCAGTGTGGCTGTCTACCCAGCTGTTGCATAAGAAATGATTTTGATAATTATAAAGAAGAGTTGGGTCAAGCATGGTGGTATGCCTGTAATCCGAGCACTTTGGAGACTGAGGCGGCAGAATTTTGAGTTCAAGTCCAACCTACAAAGCAAGATCTTATCTCAAAAAAAGAGAGGCAGAAGAGGCAATCTAAATGATGATTAGAATGCCCTGGAAGAGATGCTGTTCAGTCCTTCTGATGGTTAACCTCTAGCCATTTTATTTTTATTATTGTTTATTTATTGTTACTTTATTTATTATTATTATTTTACCATTTATTATTACTTTACCATTTGATAGCATTAGTGGTTTGTCCTGTTTCTTCCTTGTTTGTGATGACCTGTCTGAATGAGAAATTTCAACTTTAACTTTGTGTTCAGGGTTTTTATACAAGGTTTCACTCAACCCTCAAGAGGAATGAAATCAGGGACAAGTTAAAACTAAAATAAGGTGTAGAGAGAGAATTACTAGAAAAGAGCCTCTTTGTTGAGTAGCAGTTCTTGCTAGTCTTGATTATTGAAGGTAAGAAAGCAAAGGATAAAGAATTAGATAGTTAACCCAAAGCTGGTGTTGGGGAGAGGTTTGCTTTTCATATGCGTTACCCGCTGAGTATGTCTGTCTAGGGCTGCTCCATGTGCAGTGGGAAGAGGTGAGGTGGACTCCTGGGATGGGTGGGAACCTCTGTGACTGAGTCTCTGCCAATTATAAATCTCTCCTTATCAGGGCTTTTGAGAGAAATCTGTGGTCAGGGCACAAAGTTGATCAAAACACAAGTTGATGATAGGACTGGTCATGAACCTCGAGGAGACCTGTTGGACCAGTCATTTCTTGTTTAGAGGAGACAGACAGCTGTCATGATGGTTCCAGGCCCAAGGTGACAAGGGGGTGAGATGGGGGAGGGGGAACACAGCAAAAGAGCTGAATAGACATAGCCCTGCCAACATCAGTTTTTCTTGGGAGGCATTTTCTACAAGGGGCATATCTCATCTGTGTGTGTGTGTGTGTGTGTGTGTGTGTGAGAGAGAGAGAGAGAGAGAGACAGAGACAGAGACAGAGAAAGAGACACAGAGAAGGTGAGACAAAGAAACAGAGAGAGAAAATGAGAGAGAGAAAGAGGGAGAGAAAGAGAGAGAGAGAGAGAGAGAGAGAGAGAGAGAGAGAGAGAGAATGACCTTGACATTTAACTGATGTGGGAGGGCCTTTTGTTTTGTGTTGATTTCATTGGTTAATAAAGAAACTGCCTTGGCTTTTGATAGGGCAGAAAATTAGGTGGGTGGGGTAGACAGAACAAAATGCTGGGAAGAAGGGAAGTGAGCTCAGATGTCATGGAGCCAGCCACTAGGTCAGACATGCTGAATCTTTTCCTGTAAGCCACCACCTCGTGGTGCTACACAGATTATTAGAAATGGGTTAGTCAAGATATGAGAGTTAGCCAAGAAGAGGCTAGATATAACGGGCCAAGCAGTGTTTAAAAGAATACAGTTTGTGTGTTGTTATTTCGGGTGTAAAGCTAGTCATATGGGAGCTGGGCGGGACAAAAAGCAGGCCTGCCTGCTGCTCCTCACCTCATTTAACACTGTTTTCCTTCCAAAGGAAAAACTCCTTTCTGTACACAATTGGCTTCAGAAATCCCTGTAATTTAATGCAATGGTTTCACATCTTGGTTAAGTGCAGAGTCAAATAATCAAAGCCAAGGAAGAGCAAGGGCTATTTCGGAACCATCCTTGAACAAAGGAACCATGAGGATTTTATTTGGGGGGAGCCTATATATTTGTTTAAGAAAGAATTTTAGGGGTGAACACATTCATGAGCATGCTCAGTTAAAGGTCAAAGTTCAAGAAGGAAAGCTAAAATGGAGAATTGTAATTCTGGGCATGTTTAGCTCAAGGTCATGGCACTGCACAGAGGATGAACTGGAGGACAGAGGGCTTTTCAGCCTGTGGAATAAAGATGGCAGATGGGTTCACATCTGGGCATGTCATCTGTGTCCTACCTTGTAGCTGAGCAAACGAAAAGGGCATTTTGAAGCTGTGTTAACCCAGGGGTTTGCCTCTAAAGGTTCCTGTCTCATTTAGTGGTTTACAGTTTCTCTACAATACATGGAAACACATTATCTGCTTTGCTCTTTCCATCACTATTTTGTCAGCAAATACTTTTCAACTAGGAGTAAACAAAGAGAATTTTCATTCAAGAGCAGCTAGTGGTCACAACAGCCAAAAGAGACTGGATTAGTGTTGTTGGATTGGAGCTGGCTCTGCTGGCCAGAATCTTCAGACACTTCCAGTCCTGGCTGTTGTGTCAGATCTTCTTTCCAAGTGGCAGGTAAAAACCCCACTGGTCACTGACCCGGGAGAGCTGGTCGAGATTTTAACAAGATGGCAGAACTGAGAAGCTAGTGATAAGGTTCAATATGTTCTGAGCCTACACTCCTTTGAATGGGACTGATTGAGAAGTCTTCCTCAATCCCTGAGTGCTCTGAGATGGTTAACTAGGGATGGCCACTCTCTTCTCCACTACTGTAGCATATTCCAGACTAGAATCATCTCTGACCCTGGAGACAGGCTCTTATGGCCATAGAAATAATAGAAATGAGACCAAGTAAAGAGCCATGAACAAGGCAGGCAGATCCATTTCCTGGGATTTCAGCTCCTACGAAGGAAGACAATACTGCTCAGAGGTGACTTTCTCTGTGAAGGAAGCAGCTTCTACCAATGGCTGTTGAGTTATGCTACCCATGGGCACAGTTTCAATGATGTTTTTCTTCTTGTGCACCAACATCCTGGTCTTGAGGTTTGACCAACTTACCCAACTTAACCCAGGAACCACTGAGCTAGCCTTCAAGCTAGTGTTGCTGTCTTACATAAATGTCCCGGTTTCCTGACTTGGTCTGGGCCTGGGATAAGGCTGGCAAGGCTGCATCTACTTGAACTGCTAAGAAAACACAAGGATGGGTGTGTGGTGGTTTGAAAGGAAAAGACCCCCAAAGAGAGTGGCACTATTAGGAGGTGTGGCTTTGTTGGAGTAGTTGTGGTCTCATTGGAGGAAGTGCGTCACTGTGGGGACAGGCTTTGAGGTTTCTTTTTCTCAAGTTTCCTTGGTGCGATTGCCAGTTGACTTCCTGTTGCCTGCAAGATGTAAGATGCTGGGCTAGTGCCCCAACACCATACCTGCCTGAACCCCGCCGTGTTCCCCACCACGATGGACTGAACCTCTAAATGTTTTCTTTATAAGAGTTGCTGTGGTCACGGTGTCTCCTCACAGCAAGAGTAAACCCTAATTAAGATGTAAGAAACATTTGCCAGCTCCAACAGGCCAGAGGACAACTTAATCCTGCATTATAGTCGTAAACAAAATACTTTTAAAGTGATCAACATGGCTTCACCCAGAGCTGAATAGAGTTTGACCCAAGGATTAAGGCAGGAAAGAAGACAGCCCGAATATGAAGATAGAGATGGCAACCTTTCATCACTTGCTGGCAGTCTGTAGAGGCTAAGTGACAAGCCATTGGCTTTTGGCAAAAGCAGCCTTCCACACTCTGCAAAGTAGCCATAGTATACAGCCGGGTATCGCCAAAGCAAAGTTAGTGGAAAACTAACAATGAGCTGCCCAGGCTTAGACATTTTTAACAACTTATTTATTTTTATTTTATATGCATTGGTGTTTTGTCTGCATGTATATCTGTGTGAGGGTGTCAGATCTTGGAGTTACAGATAGTTTCGAGCTGCCATGTGAGCACTGAGAATTGAACCCAGGTCCTCTGGAAGAGCAGACAGTGCCCTTAACCTCTGAGCCATCTCTCCAACCTAGCATTAGACATTTTAAACAAACTAAGAGAAAGTCCTGTGATTTTTTTTCCCCTGACAGATTGATAGCTGAGTTGATTCAAGGGGCCACCAGAGACATCTTAAAGTAACAATTCTCCCTATGTCTGTTTATTCTTAATATTTCAAAGGATTTGGGATATAAGAGAAGTCATTTGTGTGACGATTGAGATCAGATTGTGACCTGTTCCAAGTGACTCCATGTTTTGTAACGCTGGTTATGTTAGGCTGCACCTTGCCAGCATTGACTCCATTTGAGAAAGCACAGACAGACTCATTCTGCACTTTGTGCACATAGCATCATTTGGTCAGCAGCATTTACAAGGCCCAGACTAGCGAATAACCTGTCCATAAAAGCAAAACAAGTGACTCCCTATGCGAGCACAGGAGAATCTTAAAATCCTACCAGAAAAACTAGCCCTGAGAACTTAACCAAACGCACCAGGCCGATGGGGGTAGCTCACTCACTTGGACCCCACAAAGAGGTCACACTGTGATGGTGGTGCCCCCCACCAACCTGGTATGTATATTAAGGGACTAATAGGAACACAATGCTCAATGTTTCAGGGGTTTCTGTTCAGCTTGGTCCCCACTGCTCATCCATCCACAGTTGTTTGTCCGTCTAGACTTCTCATCGATCTACTCATCTGCCTGCTCATTCTTCATTCTTTTGGACCTGTCTTTAACTCCTTACAGCCTCTATGGTCTCATGCCTTACTTGGACAGCTCAGTGCATCCCCAAGGCTCCACTCAATTCTGACCCTAGAATGTGGCTAGAATGTGACCAGCACTCCCAAGTTAGAAATTATCTGGTCAACTGTAGTGACTTCTCTATATCTGTATCAGTCCCCAGTAGGCTTCTTACCCGGTAAGGACTATTTGGAGCTCTTGGAACTCTGCTGTAGCCCCTTTAATCCTTTGTGGCCATTCTGTAGTAACACATATACCTATATGCACACACACACACACACACACACACACACACACACACACTGTGCTGTGAATGTGATCTGATAGTTAATATTAATAATTAGAATTGGAATAAAAGAACCTATATTTACCTCAGCCAGGTATTGGGGGGAAGTTGAGACTCCTGGATAAATTGCAGCCAATGAAACCAATGTAGTTTGTGAATTTATTTATCAATAAGTTCTGATATTGTGGGGGGGACATAACTATGTCTGCCTGTGACTTTTGACACAGTGCACTCACAGCCAGGGCTGTCTTGAATCCACAGGTTTTGTGTTTGTCTAGTCCCAAGGGGCCCCCAGGTTGTCAGCATTTTGGCCTTATCTGATGTTTCATGGTACAACTGTTTGGTAAAGTACAAGGATGGATACAGAAGAAAACACACATCATGTTAAAGGTTAAGGGTCAAGAGCTTGCCTGGCGTTTTGTACCTCTGTAGTGGTCCCCAGTCACCTCATCTCTTCATTTCTTGTGACAGTCAAAACTGAGAAGGTTTTACTTTCCCAGTTGTCCCTTGAGAACCAGAGGCACCCTCAAGCCTTCACAATTAACGTCTCCATGCCATTTTTTTTTTTTTTTGAGCTGGTGACCCAAAGAAAAATCTGTCTACAACCCTGTGTTTCCTTTGAATCATTCTTCACTGGGCACAACAGCTTTCATAGAGGCAGCCCTTCAGCTGATACGGATGTTCTGTCTTTCCCACTAGTCAGGATCAGCAGGACTTCCTATGTGTGGGTTATGGAGGGCTCCCAGTGATCAGGGAGGAAGCTAACATCACCAGGAAACAGCTAGGAGCCAGTGCCCTGTGATAGAGGAAGTCACCAGCAGGTGGCAGGCATCCAGATCATAGATGGGACATGAATCCAAAGGGCTTTCTTCTTCAAACAGCCTAAGTCGTATCTGAGTTATATAAAACCCCAAATCTTAGAGTTCTCCCATACTTAAGCTGAACATCTGGCTGGAACTCATTTCCAAATCAGTTGGTTCAAAGTTAGCACTGAGATGACTGCTGAATATAACTTAGCTTTGTACCTGGTACCAGGTAGATGCTAGCTTCACACCTTACTGTTGCCATTTTTAGGTGGAAGAGAACACAGGGTGGAGAGACCTAGGTTTCCTACTGTCCGGGACAAACTCAGAACAACTGAAAGGTTTCTACTGGAAGTGGGAAATTTTCATTAACAATGGACCATCTCAAAGATGGGGACTTTACAGCAAGGGTCATGTTGGAACGATAGGGATGGTTTATGTTGGAATCTGAGAGACTGCATTAAGGGAGTTCTCAACTGTTGGGGCTCACGGTGGTTTATCAGAGCACAGAGCGCAGATGAAGCTCGCCACCACTATGCTTAATCTATATCTTTAAAAAGAAAATTGAACACACGCCTGTTTATCAGTTACTTTTCAAAGTTTTTTTCCCCAATTCTATGTTTATGGGTAATCTCTGAAATGTTTAAGTATTTGTGTGTGTGTGTGTGCGCACATCTGTGCTCTGCATGCAAGTGTACATGCTTGTGTGTGTACACATACATATGGAGGTCAGAGGTTGAGACACAGGGTCTTCTTAAGTTCTTCCTAACCTTATTCTGATAGAGTCTCCCCCTGAACTTGGAACTCAGCGTGTTCAGCTGGGCTGGCTAACCAGTGAGCTCCAGGGACCTGCTGTCTTCATCTCTCCAGTGACTATGGAGTTTACCATGTTCAGCCATTGTGTGTGAGATCTGAGCTCACATCCTCATATTGGGCAGCAAGCACTTACCAACCGAGTCATCTCCCAAGCCCCTGCTCCCTGCCCCGCTTTCTGAGACAGGGTTTCACATAGCCCAGGCTGGGTGAGGACGACTGTGAACTTGTGATCATCTGCATCCACCTCTAGAATGCTGATCATGCCCAGTTTCTGTGTGTGTGTGCGTGTGTGTGTGTGTGCATGTACATTACATTATATAATGTTCTCCAGAACAGTTCTAGCATCTGCATTATCTTTGTCTTCAAATATAAAGTGATTAAACCTTTTCCCCTAACATCTGCTGATTTCTTTATAAGACCATTTTCATAATTAGCATCTCTTTAGAGTGGAATGGAAGTGATTATGGTTAAATTCACAGCTCTTTTCTCTGTAATGGCTTTAACCAGGGCTTGCATCTCTTAAATTCTTAGGTTCAACAAATCCCAGTTCCTTTGTAATAAAGGGTGTCTTGATTCTTCTCCTCTCAGGAGTCTTCATCTCATCAGGGCAAAACCTCTAGGGAGACTCAGAAAGCTCTGGTCCAGCACTATCTTCTTCCTGAGGATTGGTTCAGATGGGGTAATTTAACAGTTCATGCTGATGCAGGGAATTATAGCATCCTCATGTAACACCAGCAAGACAGCTGAAAGTCACTGCTCTGTGCGTCTTAAACTGGAGAAACAGGCTTGCTGCCTCTCACAAACCCAACCAAAAGAGGGCACAGGACTGGGGGATGAGGCTTACAGAGCTTTGGCTCGCCTGAATACCCCTGCTCATGATTTTCAGTCTAGCATGGGGATCATGCATGTGCTCACTGGCTCTCGTGATCCTATGCCTCAGCTCTCCTTCAGAGTTCATCTCTAACACGATGGTTCCTTCAGAATTTTCCTTTAGTCTCCTCCTTTTGCCTTTCTGCTCTTCCATCATCATTTTGCTCCATCTAAGTGGTTAAGATATTAATGGCTAAATATTTCTTTAGATTTACAGAGTCCAGGATATTGGAGGAGCTTTGTAATGCTCTTCCTTCGGGTCTTTGGTTCTGTGTATCAACTAACACGAAGTGCACAGATTCAAAACATGGACAACAGGAACTGGTCCAGGAGCCCTTTGCTATGTGATGGAAAAGACAAAAAGGGAGATGTGCTTTAGATGTTGGAGACCTTGCTCAATATGAAGTCCTCTTGGATGCTCTTCCTTTCCCTTCTTATGAGAGCACTGTGCACTCTGGAGCTCTGGTGGGTGGGTGGAATGTTGAAGTCACAAGTTCTGCCACTGTCTCAAGATTGCTAACCCTTGAATAAATCCCATTCCTTCCATCCAGCTGTCACCGGCTGCATACTTATCCTTTGTGCAGTGAGCAGCCTGCTCTTTAATCCCAATGATACTCTTACACCCAAAGAAGGTAGTGAGAATGAATATTACATAGAACATGAAAAATTAAACTCTTCAGAGAAGCAACTGTGTCTAGAGAATGAAGTTCCGCTTATATTTATTTTGAAAGGTTTATTTATTTTTATTTGACGTGTCCAAGTGTTTTGCTTCATCTACATAAGTATACACATGTCCCCCTAGGAGACAGTCCCTAGGAGGATGGTCCCCTACGAGGCTTGACAAGGGTATTGGATCCCCTAGAACTGGAATTGCATATGGTTATTAAGTATCATGTGGGTGGGACCCAAACTTGTGTCCTCTAAAGAGTAGCAATTGCTGTTAGCAACTGAGCCATCTCTCTAGCTCATCTATTTATATTTAAACATGACATGAAGCACAAGAGGGCTCATGAAAATGTAGTCACTAGGTGATTAGGCCACACCCACTGGGTTTCTGAGCCAGTGTCTTAGATGAGGACCTAAAATCTGCCTTACTGAGTTTCTAGGTGCTGTCAATGCTGCTGGACCTTGAGGAATACCATGCCCAGCAAGGACAGGGTATTGGATTGTGGGGTGTGCTGGTTAGTTTTAAAAACAGGTATTGGGTTATGGATGTGTTGATTAGTTTTAATTAGCAACTTGATGCAACCTAGAGCCGCCTAGGAAGAGAGCCTTAGTGAAGGATTGCCTAAGTCAGGGCGGCCCGTGGGCAAGTCCATGGGGAGTGTCCACTGCTTTAATTGATGTGGGAAGGCCCACTTTAAATGTGGGTGGTACCTTCTGGTGGGGCACTGATAAAAGATATGGAAGAAGGAAGCTTTTTTTTGCTGTTTTGTCCACTTGACCTTTTAGGCTTGCTGGCCAGGCTATCCTATTGCTTTTGAGGATGGTTCCTTTGCCGATAGTAGAATCAGCTGCTTTGGCATGCAGAATAGCTCTCCAAGAGTCCCCTGGGCCTTTGGCACCAGACTGGGACTGCTGGGTCGTCCAACTTCAGGAACTGAGCACATATTCAGTTATTGGTTTCTCTGGTGCAAGGCAGTTGTTGACGGACTATTACCACGGTGTCACCTGAGCCAGTCTAATAACTTCCCCTTAACATATATTATTTCTGTTGGTTTCATTCTTGAGAACCCTGATCAATGCATAGATTGTTCTGGACTACAGTGACTTACAGAATGACTTTAGTGGAGGGATTGGTTAAGATGGGGCATCGATGGAAAAAATGCTGGAAAGAGGAGTTTGGATCAAGCCAGTCTTGTTAATTTTAAGGGGATATTTCCAATATATTTATCTTTACTTTTTGTTGTGCTGTGATCAGACCTAGCATACGCTAGGCAAATGAATTACCTGGCCCAATACCATCCTAAAAAAAGCTGTGTTTAATCCCATGATGCTTCAGTTAACATGAACAACTGGGAAAATGCATCTCTTCTGGTTTTAGATTAAACCCCTTCCTGTTTCCACTTATTCCATCATATGACTTCAGATTTCTTCTGAAAAGGGAGGGCACACTTTTCTTCCCCCTTGACTTCGGTTTATCTCTTTGCTTTCCTTTGTCACCAAGAATGAGGCAGAAGTTAGAGTGTCAAGTCCAAGTCAAGGGCAAGTGTCCTGTGCATTTCTTCTTCTTAGGCTTCAGTCACCAGAGGGCTGTGCCTAGACTTAGTCACTGGTCCAAGGAGAATGGCAGATTACTGAGCCTGGACAGACTCAGTCACCTGCTTAGGTCCTGTTATCTTTTGAAGGTGAAATGTGTCCTAGAGGCTCATGTGGGTGACCTCTTGTCCTCCATCTGCCGGTGGTGTTATGCAGGGAGGCTGTAGAGCCTTTAGGAGGTGGGGCTTGGCTGGAAGGAGTGGCCTTGAGGGTTATTGACAGGCTGTGTTTCTGCCTGGGTTCCCTATGCCTCTAGGACCCAGCTCTGCACTCTGCCACCACGCTTTCTCCTCCATGTTATTCATTAGCCCTTCCAACCTCCAGCTCAAATAAACCCTTGCTCCTCTAAGTTGCTTCTGTCCGAAATTCTGTCACAGCCATGAGAAAAGCAGCTACCGCAGCAAAGTCCTCCCCACCCCACGAGAAAGAACTGGGTGCTGTTTTCATCTACTGAGTTTTGGGATGTTTGTTTATCCTGCCGTGATTGACTGATTCTTCCTCTTCAGAAAACATAACCATTTGAATGAATGCCTTAGACCGTTTCATCAAAAACATCAGTCATTATTCATTTTTGTTTGTCTAAGAATCACAATGCAGAGTTGGTGATGGACTGCGAAATGCCAACTCCACCTCTACACGGTTCTTGTAGGAGAGCGTTGGCTGTAGCTCTGTTTTTGTTGTCGTTGTTTCCATCTTATCCTCTGTAGTTTCCTGGATCGCAGCTCGGGCAGAGTCCCATCCCTGGCTAGGGCTTATTGTTTTTGGAGGCTCTAACGAGCCTACATTATGCTGTCAGCTCATTGATTAAGAGCATCTTCAGGCTGAGAGATCATTGTTATGGAAATTGCCCCACTCCCATCTATTTCTTCCCAATAAACAGGATGAAAATGAGAATCTGAGGAGAGAGAGGACTGAGCTTTTAAACCAAGCCATAAATTCAAGCCCCATAGTGGTTTGCAATTTATAAAACATTTGCACCTTAATTTTTCATAAATAATACTAAGTTGATTTACCTGTGATTTGTATTCTGTTGCCGATTTGAGAGATCAGACTCCTATATTTGCTGGGAGTCTATTTTGGTTCCCAGGAGACACAGCCGAGAGCTATCGGGTAGCGAGATTCATTGTGGAAGCTAAAAGACCTTGACACGGTCTCTGTTCTCTTTTTAAATTAAACATTCTAGGTTTTATATGTGCATGTGTGTGTGTGTGTGTGTCTGGGGTGTGGGTTTATACATGTGAATACAGGTGCTGGTGGGATCCTTGACTCTCCTGGAGTTACAAGTGACTGCTGAGCTAGGGACACAGATGGTCAGAACTGAACTTGGGTCTTCTGCAAGAGCAGTACAATTCACTTAAACCACAGAGCCACTCCTCCAGCCCTATTAGCTCTGTACGGGTTAACACATCTCTGCCCCCTGCTTTTCACTTGAGTCTAGCCATGCCGACTAACAGCTTTATTTACTCCTGGGGCTTCAGATGCCTGAGTGAAGTGGAGTCATGGGCTAGATTCTCATGGATGTCCCTATCTTTAAGGGGCCGTGTGTCTCACTATGCAACCTACTCTTCATGGGTTCTGGTGGTGTAAAAAGACATATGCATTTGTCCTTAGTTTTTGTCATAGAACTCCTAAATTTCTTGGAATGGCTGGAATGATGACAAGTCACCTCTAATAAAGTGATTTGTGGCTAGAGGATCCTAGCTTCAGGGGGAGGACGGATCATGAGCTGGACTGGAGCATGATTGGAAGGTTGAGATTTTCATCGATTCCTTCTCTCCTATGCAAAAGATGCAGGTCGAGTTTAATTAACAGTGGTTTTTATTAATGATATTTACCTGATAAAAACCTCCATTAAAAATCCTGAGAAATGGAGTTTAGACATGAAGGTACCTAGAAGGTGGTTCCGGGAAGTAATGGGAATGCCATAGTCTCCAGGACCTTGCCCTGCGCATCCTTCCATTTGGCTGTGTCTGGATTGTGTCTCTTATAATAAACCAGTAAATCTAGTTGGAATGTATTCCTGGTGAGCTGAGGGAATGATTGTTTAACCTGAGGAGGGCTCATGAGAACCCATATCTGGTGGCTAATTTGTACAGAAGTGTAGGAGACCTGGGGACCAATACTTAAAACTGGTATCTGAGCCCAGGGCAGACTTGGGGGTTGAGTCCTGAAACATGTGGAGCCTGCCGGTAACTCTGGATGGAGAGTGTTAGAATCAGACTGAATTTCAGGATCTCTAGTTGATATGAGGGACCAACCCCAAATTTGACACCAGAAGTATTAAAGGAGGAAATAGAATGGATTGTCCTTTGGAACCTTTCCTAAAGCCCATTCACTTCCCATATCCTTCTACACCTTCCATGGACAGTTCCAGAATACTCACCTTAAAAATGTATTTTTCTTCGAAAACTTCATGCATTTATACATTGTATCAGGCCGTTCATCCATCATCATCTCTCTCCAGCTTCCCATGTGCTCCTTCCAATCTCCCTTCCAATTTCATGTTCTCTAATTCTTGTTGCTATTGACACCACACTGAGTCTGATCAGCCTTGCCCGTGTGTACAACGGTGTGGGGCCATCCACTGAGGCGTGAGAGCCTGCTAACAGCCATGTCCCAGAAGAATTGACTCTTTCTTAATAACTATCCACTTCCCTTGACCTTTCAATGTTAATGTGGACTAGTACCGTCCGGATGACTTACTAAGTCACACACCCTCCGTCTTATCCCACTCCTCCCGAGTCTGTTATGAGATGGGTCACAATCTTCATATTCACAATGAGCTCCCCGGTAGGGCTGAGGCTGGTTTTCAGATCTCACTTCAAGCAGCATTGCTCCACCTGCTTTTGAATTCTTTCCTTAAGTTTCCTATTGCTCAGTTCTCTGAACTGTTTTCTTTCCACTTTCTCCCAAGTTTTGTCTATCTTTGGGTCCACGCCTAGCATTGCCCCTCTTCTTCCAGAAGACTCGGTTGGCCTTTGGCCTTCTCTCAGTAAGCGTTGGGGTAAAGTTCTCAAGGAAACACTGTCCTCTGTAGGATGGATACCTTCATTGTTTTCCTGCTCTTAAGGGCTTGAAATCTAGATAAGACTTTTTGTTTGTTTTGTTTTTTGTTTTCTTGAGACAGATTTTCTCTGTGTAAGCCTGGCAGTCCTGGAACTCACTTTGTAGACCAGGCTGGCCTTGAATTCAGAGGTCCACCTGTCTTTGCCTCCCAAGTGCTGGGATTAAAGGCATGCACTACCACCACCTGGCAGGAAAACATTTATATAGACTGGTTTAACCTTGCCCCAACAAAGAATTGAACCTTGACCTGACCACTAACCTCCAACCAAGTCCCTAGGGGACCTGCTGGATAGAAGTGTTCTCACCTGGGTCCTTGGGTGATACCTAGTGGTTTGTGTTAACTGTATCTTTGTTCATTGTGCTACGTCAACCAAACACCTTGGGCTGGCTTGCTTATAAGCAACAGTAATTCCTTGTTCACAGCCCTGGGGCTGGGACGACCAAGGTCAAGGCATATTGGAAGACCAGGGAGTGCTGTCTGCTTCATTGATGGTAACTTGTGTTCTCACATAGCTGAAGTGATGGAAAGAGTCTCTCAAGCCACCTTTACAAAGGACAATAATCTTATACCTGAGGAAAAGCCTAAGTCAAAGCCACACCTCTTAATACTATTGCACTGGGGATTAAGTCTCAATGTATGAATCATGGGGTGGTAAGCACTCAGACCATAACACTGTGTGATTTATTTATTTACTTATTTAATCTTGAGACAGGTTTTCACTATGTAGCCCAGTCTGGCCTTGAACTTGCTGTATAGTCCAAGATGGATTTGACTTCCTGACTCTCTGACTTCTCACATGCTTGGATTACAGGTGTGCATCACCACACTTGGGCTCAGTGTGATTAATGATGCCAGTTTCAGGCTACAAAGTACTTTATTAGCTTGACTTCTGGAGGCACTGGACATGAAGGTAAGCCTCTCAGGTGTATATAACCGAGTTCCATTAAATCCTTGGCCACAGACTTGGGAGTTTCCCAGTTGCTAGTGCTTTCTGTAACCTTCCATGACCAGGAGAAGTGAGTACTGCCCGCGTGGCCACAGTGGAAGGCCAGCTGGAAACTCCTTGTCTGGCCTATCCTGGACTCAACCTTGGGTTTACTTTCTTTTGGTTAACGCTAACCTTTCACTTTAGTAAATTAGAAGTATGCAGATAGTGTCTTCTCTGAGGTCCATAAAACTTTCTGGCAGAGTTAAACCTGAATGTATGCTTAGAGATGAGCGTGTGATATTAAAGCATCAAGAGGAAAACACACTGAGGGCTGAGGAGAGGACCTGATTTCCCAGGTGTGTGAAGACGCCAGCGTTGGACAGGGAGAAGCTGCTGGTGTATGTGGGGGGCTTGCTTTGGAGGGGAGAGGACTTGAATCATATCTTAAAGGATAGGTGAGATTAAAAGAGTAAAAACAATGACAAGTTTTATTTTCCAAAATAATGTTTTGGAGACACATACAATTATAAAGAAAAAATGGAAATGAATTCAAATTCTAAAAACCACTATTGATTTAATGTTATTGAATTTTCTCTTCGTCTTTATATCAACATGCAATTGCTTTTAAGTTTTTAATATGGAAAATTCCAGACGTAAAAAATAAGGGAAGAATATAATGAACCTCATCTATGCTCCATGCAGTTATTAACTTATGGTAAATCTTATTGCTCTTTATACCTCCATTTATTACCTTTGTCTCCTGAGTTATTTTGCACTGAACCCCGATATCATTTGCTTTCATTTGCAAAAGTTTTTTTTAAATACATTTTATGGATGTATGTATGTGTGCATGTGTGCATGTATTTTTGTGTGCATGACTATGTGCAAATCACAGAGCACGAGTGGAGGTCAGGACAACCTGCAGGGGTTGGTTCTCTCCCTCTGTCCCATGATTCTTGGGGATTGAGTTCAAGTTGTCAGGCTTGGGGACACCCACTGAGCCTTCTTATTGGCCCTCATTTGTAAACATTTTAGGAAGTCTCACTAGGACATAATAGCTGCCCTTCTGAATGTAACACAGGATCATCATTACCCCACCCAGATCAGCAAACATAGCTTAATTTATAGAATAGCCAGCTAATGGCCACATTTCCACCTTGTCCTGTAAGGTTGTTTCTTATGGAAACTGTTTGAATAAGGAATTACCTAAGACCCAACCCTGTCATATGGGTAATATGCCTCTTAAATTTTTCTTTTAAATAAACTTAAGGAGGCCAGGAGATAAACTCAGCCAGAATAGAACTTGCCTTGCAAAATTGAGGATCTCACTAAGATCCCAATAACATATGAAACCAGCCAGGTGTGGTTACACTCACCTCTAACCCCCAGGTCAGGAAAGACCTTGTGTTGACTGGGGGTCATACACCCAGTCTCACAGCCATTCAACCCCAAAGAAACACACAGAGGTCTGCATTAATTATAAACTGATTGGCCTAGTAGTTTAGGCTTCTTATTAACTCTTATACCTTAAATTAGCCCATAATACTTGTCTGTGTTAGCCACGTGGCTTGGTACCTTTTTTGGTGAGGCAGTCACATCTTGCTTCCTCTGTGTCTGGATGATGACTGCAGACTGACTCTTTCCTCTCCCAGAATCCTCCTGTTCTCATTGCCCCACCTCTACTTCCTGCCTGGTCACCCCGCCTATACTTCCTGCCTGGCTACTGGCCAATCAGCGTTTTATTAAAATACAATTGACAGGGTAGAGACCGCTGTCCCACAGCAACCCTGCCACAAAAAACCAAGGTGAGAACAGCACCTGAGGAATGACACCCAAGGTTGATCCCTGGGCTTTACATACATGTTCTCATATGAGTATATGTACCGAAATACACATATGCATCTACACACACATACACACACGCATGCACAAACAATTTTAGGTGTGCAGTCTGTTGTACTACACCATCTTCATGACAATGGAGAATATTTCTATCTGTCTCAAACATTCTCTTGGGGCTCTCTGAGACTGAGTACTATTCCAGACAACCTAAGCTGTTTACAATTGTGTGTAACTCCAGCTCCAGAGAACCCTTCTTCTTCTGGACTCCATGGGGACAGGCACACACACACACACACACACACACACACACACACACACGTATACATACATACACTTCCCTTACACAGACATAAATTTAAAATTAGCAGAATTAATTGAACAACAACAACAACAACTCAACCTCCCTCAAGTGCCTCTGACACTCCCTTGTTGGTTTTGGTAGAGTAATTTGGAGTACTATTCTTGGGTGAGTCTCCCCAATTGCTTGTTCTCTGCTCTTGATCTTTCGCTCCTTGGGGCTGTGTGGCCTCTCAGGGTTAGCCTTACCTGTCTGTAGCCTTTGGGTGGGAAGTTCTTCGACCTGATCTCTGTAGTAACCTCAAGTGTCCATGTGCTTCCTCCAGAGAGATTTATTTATATTTTTCTTTGATGGCCTTTATGTTTTCCTGTGCTGTCTTTGTTTTGTGGAAAAATACTTCGAAAAATAGAAATGCTCTGGAGACATGAACAAGAAATAGCTTTTCTGTTTTTCCGTCTTCACCTCCAGTCATACTTTGTCAATTTCCTTTCCTGTCCCTTAATAATACAGGGCCAACTTCCAAACTTTTTCTTACTTTCCACCTTTCCAAGTCCAGGGTAAAACTGAAATCTGTAGTCATTGAGCTCTTCCTCCTCCTCTACCCTGTGAGTCTGATTCCAGGGCCTACATTATGGGTGCATTTTGGAGCATGTGATTTCTTCTTGGGCACGTGTACTCCTTCCCTAGTCTGGTTTTTCCTGAATTGGGAGCAGGAAGGAGAGGCAGCGAAGACAGATCTGCTGCAGCCAACTGACTGCCCATCTGACAAAGGAAGCTTCCTGCCTTTGCCCTCATTGCTAGGAAAAGTTCTGTGATGGAGGGTGAGTCCTCTCATTGAGGGGCTTCCTGGGAAACAGTGAGCACCTTAGGCTTCTGTCAGTCTATGCTGGCCTAGACATTGTGGCTAAGTGTGTGGGGGAAAAGGAGAGAGAGAGAGAGAGAGAGAGAGAAAGAGGGAGGTAGGTAGGGAGGAGGAGGCAAGCATAATTGCTCTTAGGAAATTCATGGTCTCAACATGAGGGCAAGACACATCTGTCAGACCTTGCCTTTTGAGAAGTAGAAAAGAAGTGATCCCCCCCCCCCAAAAAAAAGCCATGAACCTCCATTAAAACTACATCTCGCCGGGCGGTGGTGGCGCACGCCTTTAATCCCAGCCCTCGGGAGGCAGAGGCAGGCGGATCTTTGTGAGTTCGAGACCAGCCTGGTCTACAAGAGCTAGTTCCAGGACAGGCTCCAAAAACCACAGAGAAACCCTGTCATGAAAAACCAAAAAAAAAAAAAAAAAAATAAAATAAAAAATAAAACTACATCTCATCTACGCCCCTGAAAAGGGAGTAAATTCTGGAAAGGGAGCAAAAAGGGATTTAGATTTCTGTGACCTGCAGTGGTCTTTCTCTGTGTGCTGAGGGTGCCCTTCCTTTCTTTGAAGAAGGTGGTATTGGCTTGTAAAGAATCAGTGGGGATAGGATTATGGGAATCATGAAAGCTTGATGCTTATCTCGTGACTGGCCTTATCCTAATCCCTTCTTGGACTTGTTATTCCTAGAGTGACGATGTTTATTAACTCTTTACCGCCTCTGGGAACGCCCACCCTCCCCATCGTCCTCATCTCTCTAGCCTACCTCTTCGGATGTCCCAGAAAGAGACATCTAAACTTCTCTCCTGTTCATCAGGCTGCTGTTAAGTGAAGGATGAGAAGCCTGTGCAGCCAGGTGTATGAGCCACAGGTTTATCTCTTCTCTCCCAAACAAATTATCTTGAGATCCTTCAGTGCCAGGAACACATTTAATGAAGAATCTTGTCCAGATGGTGGAAGGTAGAGAGTTTCACATTCAAATGTTTTTTCATTATAATTGCAAACCCATGCCCAGATTTCAGCTGACACTTTGGGGAGTTTACAGAGATGTCTGGCGGTTTGCAGCCAGGCATCACAGCCTCTAGGTTTTATTGTCTCAGAAAAGGCATAATGACTGCTGAAAGGCTCTAATTGCTAGCAATTTGTCATGATGGAAGAGGATGGTCCATTTGTTCTACCCTGTAGACTCTTATTTCACAAAAACAATTAAAGGTCCATGAGAAAACAATCGCATATTGTTCTAATCTCAGTGGCATTTGCGAATTATGTCCTCTTTGTCAAAGGGCATTTTGAATACATTTTTTTTTTGGTATTTAAAATCCTCCAGTGAAAGTAATAAAATATCATGGAGGGGAGTGGACTGGGTTTGATTTAGGGCTTTATCCATCTTTTTCCAGGCTTGTAGGCAGTCAGGCAATACAGTCATCTCTAGTGAGCTTTCTTTGCAGTGACAGGGGAGCTGGGACTTGAGCCAGACAATTCCTAAGCTCTTGTAGCAATGAGAGGTGGATGCAGATGTTAAAAGAATTTATATGAGCAGTGATTTATAAATTAGGATAGCATCACAGCTATGTGGAGCTTAGTGTAAGTACAGTCCTGGGTTCAGTCCCAGTACTGCAAGGCAAAGGCCAAAGCAAAGGGCAAAGGGCAAAGGCAAAGGGCAGCAAAGATGGAAAGGTAAAGGCAAGGTAATAAAACCACTCAGACTATGGGATAGCACCAGAGAACTTTGTATGTGTGTAATGTCTCTGTGTGTTTGTGTATGAGCATGTATATACTGATGTGTATATGTGTGTTTCTCAGTGTTTGTGTGTGCATGTGTGTTTATGTATGCATGTGTATATATATGTATGTGTGTTTGTATACAGGTGTGTGTATATGTATGTGTGTATTTGTGCATGAATATGTGTGTTTGTATAGAAGTATGTATTTGCATGTTTTTGGTGCACCAATGTGGTGGACTAAATCTACGTAAAACAAAAAAAATCTTAAAAAATAACTCTAGACACAGAAAAACAAAGTTTAGCCTCATTTTTTTTTTTCAGCTGGCAACATACTGCAGCTCCCTTAAGGGAAGTTTTCCTGATTCACTGGTAGCAGGAGAGCATGGTGGATTCCTGCCTCCATACATAGAGATATTTCCAGGCTGCGCAGTGCACTGCAGGGCATATTTAGCTATTACTCAGATAAAAGGGTTTATGTGCTGCATGCTCATTCTCAGAGTTAAAGTATTGAGCATGGCTCCTACCTGGTGGCCCCAGAGCTGGCAGTAATGGCACCTCCACCATTTTGAAAGTGGAGAGAGGCAGAGCCAGCATTCAGAGCAACCACAACCAAGCTGCTTTTCATTTAAAAAGATCCTCAAGACACTAAAGAATTACAGATAATGCAATAAGGACAGATTCAGACATAAAAAAAACTCTAAATGGGTCACAGTGTTGGATAAATGTACATAGGCTTGGGAGAGAGAGGAGAAAGAGTATAGAGAGTTAAAAAAGGAAGTAAATTGTTAATAAAACAAAGTCTTTAAAGACACAGAATAAAGACAGTCATAGATTAAAGGAGTAAAGAAAAATAAGCCATGTAAAGATGGAAAGTACACAGAGAGTCTGGATTATGTATATTATTGTGTTTTCTTTGAATTTTTTGACTATGAAGAAGCTAAATACAGAGAGACATTTCATTGTATGGGTGCTAAACTAAGCCAGCATATATATTATAAAGATATCTTGACTTCAGAATTTGGGTCTAAGGATATGTTACTTTGAAAAAGAAGTTCTACTTTTGTTTCCACAGAGGATGAGAACCTGTGGATTCATTCCAGGCTAATATGGCTTGATGGACCAAGATCCCCTGAAAGGTCACTGTGAATACCCCCCAAATTACTTCACCCAATAAACAGCAGGAAGAAGTTTGGGCAGAACTATGCCCATATTCCCAAATATTGTCTATAAATGTTTGTTTACATTTAAAGGAGGATGTGCTATAGAGATTTGCATTGGTATGGATCTTGTTTACTGATATGAATTTAATGTATAATTAAGAACTATAGGTAAATAAAGAGTCATCTATAATTATTTCAGGTCTAAGCTAGCTGGGCGGCCAGGAACCAACAAGCAGCCTCCCACTACACATGTGTGTTTATGTGTGCATGTAGGTATATATGTATGTGTGTGTGTGTATATGTATGTGTGTATTTGTGCATGAATATGTATGTTTGTATATAAGTATGCATTGTCATGCTTTGTATATGTGTGTGTATTTGTGAGGTGTGTATTATGTGTTTTGAGAGGGTTCTACTATCTCATCATGTTTTTTACTTTCTTATTACTATTATAAAGGGAAGGTTTGCATTTTGTATACTTAGCTTTTATCCAGCTGTGCTACTGGGTGATTTTTTGTTCTAGTAGTTTTTTTGAGTTGAAGTTTCATTTGAGAGCAGAAATATATAAATAAAAATCTAGAACCCAAGTGTTGGAGAGTGGTAGCAGCAGCACTCCTCTGGGCTGTGAACTTTAGACTGTACTTTTACATCAAAGGGTTTGTTATTGCTTATGTGCTTCACCAAATTTAGGCATAAAATTTTAATTTTATACTGTTTTTCTGCCACCCATCAAAACAGATAACAAACTTTTTCTTTAACCCATTGCTATGATGAATTGCACTAATAGACTTCCTGGTGTTAAACCATTCTAAAATATAAAGTCATTCTAGAATCAGCAAAAGGCTATCTTTTAACTCAATATTATACCTCTTAAAAATTTAGATAAAAACCATGTATCTCCTCTTGTACTCTGCCTAATTTGAATATCAGAAATTATTTGATGTATAAAGGATGGCCAGATCTCTCTCTGGGAGACTTATACTACAGGGGTGTGGTGGTTTGAATAGTTATGGCTGCTATGAACTCATGTGTTTGAATGTTTGGCCCGTAAGGAGTGACACAATTAGAAAATGTGGCCTCGTTTGAGTAGGTGTGGGCTTGTTGGAGGATGTGTCACTGTGGGGGTGGGCTCTGAGGTCTCAGAAACTGAAGTCTTGCCAGTGTGTCATAGTCTCCTGCTGCCTGTGGATCAAGATGCAGAAATCTCAGCTCCTTCTCCAGCACCAAGTATTGCTGCTTCAAGGTCCAGCCTCTAGCAGCTCAGGGATTGGGGGAGAGTCAGGAGTCGGCTGACTCAACTTGACTTTTCTATCTGAGGAAGTAAAACTTAGCTCTCTGGGGCCAGTGAATAAGGGAACCCCCACACCTTTATCATCTTTTCTCTGTCTGCTCTTTTCTTGCCTCTATCCAGATGTATCCCTTCTATCTCTCTTGATGTCTTCCTTCTAACTTTTCTTTTCCCTTACAGCTTATATACCCCAGCAAAATATCTCAAGTAGTATAAAAATTACACTATGGTTACATTCTATTTTCAAGTGAATGATTACAACGAATAAAAGTAAAAGGCAGCATACTTTTGTCTCCCTTACATAATTAAATTTTTTATTTATGACAGGTGATAAACAAGTTGTCCCATGAACCCACATATATTCATACCCAAGCAACTTGTTATAGGTTAAGAGAGTGTAAGTGAGCGAGGTATTTTTCTCAGCTAGTTCTTTGGCTGGCAGGCTGCATTTTGTGGTTACAAGGAAAAGATCAATTATTTTATTATTTGTCACAAAAGGCAATCTTATAAAAAAATCTCAAAGGAACCAGAAATCTAAACTTGTATATATGAGAAACAACAAGTCAGCTCTATTTTAAGTCCTCAGGGTGCATACCTACTCATCCACAGTTTTTTTTTTTTTATTAAATCATATCAGAAAGCCGAGGGCAGAAGTGAGCACAAGGAATTAATCATCTTTGATTACCAACCCATCCTAACAAGAAAGTCAGGCCAACTAATAATAACTGGGCTGCTGTGTTCTTGTTCCTTGATCTCAGTGAGTCCCGCACTCAACCACGTGCTCTTCTAACCTTTAGATTGTTTCCCCAGGTTTTTCACCTCAAAACTATTAACAAAAGCATCTTAACCTTAAGTCATATTTAAAGCTTTGTTTCAGCTACGATGCACACTGAGACCCGTGAACACATCATTCAGTGTTAAGATTAAAAGAACTTGAGCCAACTTAGCTTCTGGAACTCAATTGTTTTTCTGAATCATTAACCTTAGCCACACAATCTATATGGCTCCTGAAGGGAAACTAGCTGGTGGCACTTCCTCGTGCTCATTTTTTCCTCCTTTTTTTATTGCTTTATAGATAATACCATTCAAAATTTCTGCCTCCTCCCCTCCTCCCACTTTCCTCTCGATCCCCCGCTCACCCTCCTCCCTTCCCCTCCAGTCCTAAGAAAGGGCAGGGTACCCTGCCCTGTGGGAAGTCCAAGCCCCCCCCTTCCCCCACTACATCTAGGCTTAGGAAGGTATGCATCCAAATAGACTAGGATCCCAAAAGCCAGTTCATGCAGTAGAGACAAATCCCAGTGCCATTATCATTGGCTTCTCAGTCAGCCCCCATTGTCAACCACATTCAGAGAGTCCGGTTTGATCACATGCTCATTCAGTCCCAGTCCAGCTGGCTTTGGTGAGCTCCAATTAGATCAGGCACACTGTCTCAGTGGGTAGACCAACCCCTCGCTGTCCTGACTTCCTTGCTCATTTTCTCCCTCCTTCTGCTCTTCATCTGGACCTTGGGAGCTCAGTCCAGTGCTCCAGTGTGGGTCTCTGTCTCTATCTCCATCCATCACCGGATGAAGGTTCTATGGTGATATTCAAGATGTTCAGCAGTGTGGCTATGGGACAAGGTCAGTTCAGGCACCCTCTTCTCTACTGCCCAAGGACCTAGCTGGGGACATCCCCATGGACACCTGGGAACCCCTCTAGAGCCAAGTTTCTTGCTAACCCTAAAATGGCTCCCTTAATTAAGATATCTTCTTCCCTGCTCCCATATCCGCCCTTCCTCCATCTCAACCATACCACTCCCCCAAGCTCTCCCCAGTTCTCCCCTTCTCCTTTCTCTCTCCCTCTCTCCCCTTCCCCCCACCTCACCCCACCCCTGTGTTCCTAGCTTTTGCCCGGCGATCTTGTCTGCTTCTAATTTCCAGGAGGATCTATATATGTTTTTCTTTGGGTTCACCTTATTACTTAGTTTCTCTAGGCTTGTGAACTATAGACTCAATGTCCTTTGTTTATGGCTAGGATCTACTAATGAGTGAGTACATACCATATTCATTTTTTTGGGTCTGGATTATCACTCAGGATAGTGTTTTCTATTTCCATCCATTTGCATACAAAATTCAAGATGTCATTGTTGTTTTACCACTGAGTATACTCTAATGTGTATATGCGCCACACTTTGTTCTCATTTTTCTATCCATTGTAGTCTCTGTTTTATCAGGGGCCTGGGCTAAACTTTAAACAGTAAAGCCCAAGAGGAAATCATCTCCATAATAATTCACAGGTAAAGTGCTCAGTAGAACAGGATGTTCCCATGAGATAATCACACTACATTAAAGTCAGTGGGGATCTCCCCGCATCCATTCACATCATGCCTGATACCAGAAAAAAAAAATGGCAGCAGCAAATGTATCAAGGCACAACAGTAGCAAAAGACATTCTGGGGCCAAAGCCCTCGGGGCCTTGCCTATCTAAGATTCACCTATCAGAGCTTTGTTTCTTGGTGGAACAACCTCTTGAACAGGACCACCTGCTACTCTTATGACATGGGCACCAAGAACCATGTCTGCTTGTAGGCCACAATGCAACCCACCATGTTGATAATGGACTGAACCTCTGAACTGTAAGCCAGCCCCAATTAAATGCCTTCCTTTATGAGAATTGCAGTGGTTATGGTGTCTCTTCACAGCAACAGAAACTCAAACTAAGACAAACTGTAAGGGGAAGTTGCTGAGCATTTTCTTCTATCTCCCACAATTCTATTTCTTGGGTTTTGGCCTCTTCTGGAGGTCATTGTCATGATTTCAATTTCACACTCACCGGACTCATTTTCAAAGACCCTATACTTGGTTTTCCTTAGAACATGGAATTTCAAACAGGAAAAGGAGTTCTTTTAGTTAGTTTTATATTACTGTAATAAGATACCACAACCTTGTGGTCCATTGTAGTCAGGGTATTTGTTAATGTCCATGGCCCATGTTGCCATCAAAGTCCACATGGATGCCAAGGTCTAGGCTGCCACATGTGACCATGTTGGTGTCTGAGTGCCCTGCTGCTGCCGGGACCATGCTGATCTGGGTGGTCTGTGCTGCCACCGAGTTCCATGATGACATCTGGGCCAGAGCTGTAGTTGAGAGCCATGTCTGGGTCCATGGCTGTATTGTCGCCAGCATCTGTGTTGATGTTCTTGATCTGTGTTACCACAAAGGACCATAAGAACCATGTATGATGAAATCTGAGAACCACATTGAGCCTGCTCTTCCCTTTGCTGGCCCTGGGGGAAAGCCACAATGTCCTGGGCACGAATGAGTTGGCACTGATGGCACGGGTATAGGAGAACTGACTCCACCCTGAACCTGAAAGGGGCGGCCCCAGTAGCCAGATCTGACCAGCTCAACTACCAGCCAGGCTCACATTCAGGGCATTGGGTTGGCCTACTTTACCTGCAGAATCTCCATGCCTCAGGGTAACCACAAGATATCTGAGAGAAGTCTCAGAGAGGGTCCAGTGATATGGTGTACCAGAAACCAGAGGCCTTGAACCAGACCAATGACTCAATGCAATGAGCATGTGCACGTAGAGCTGATAGGACAAAAAGGCACACTGTGTGACACAGCACGGCTACCAGTGCCACTGAGATGAATGAGGAGGTGGTGGAGAGGCAGGAAAGATGGAGCAGCAAAGTGTTTTGTTCTGTTTGATTTGGTTCTGATATTTATTTATTTATTTATTTATTTATTTATTTATTTATTTATCGAGGCAGGGTTTCTCTGTAGCTTTGGAGCCTGTCCTGGAACTAGCTCTTGTAGACCAGGCTGGCCTCAAACTCACAGAGATCCACCTGCCTCTGCCTCTTGAGTTCTGGGATTAAAGACATTTACCACCACTGCCTGGCCATTTTATTTTTTAAAAATTTTCTTTTTGGGGGGGATTCTGTAATGGTGAAAGGCGGATATGGAGGGACTGGGAAATAAGTGGAATTGGATTGCATGATGTGAAATTCCCAAATAATTAATAAATAAGTTATGTTTAAAAAAAGAAAAAAAGATAACACGACCAAGGTAATAATAGAAGAAAGAGTCTTTTGGGATGAGAGGAAGCTTGGTAATAAGCAGACAGACATGACCTTGGAGCTGTAGCTGAGACCTTACATCTGAACTATAAGCTCAAGGTAGAGAGAGAGAGAGCTAACTGACAATGGATTTTTGGGCAATAGGTTTTCAAAACTTCAAAGCCCACCTCCAGTAACACATCTTCTTCAAGGCCGCACCTCCTATGCTTCCAAAACAGTTCCACCAACTAGGGACCGAGTATTCAAACATATGAGCCTATGGGAGTCATTCTCATTCAAACCTCCACAAGTGTTAATATGTTTCATTTGAGGATGGGGCACAAAGGCTTTTGTTATGTTGCCTACGGTCTCCACCTCTGCCTCTTCAAAAGAGTTTAGAAGAGGAGCAATCCAGGACATGGAGGACACTAGCCCTGGCTGACTGTGGACCACATGGAGGATGGGGTTTGTGATTTTATGACTGTGGGATTTGAATCTGAATCCAAATGCGAGAGAGATGCTGTTCAGCATCACAACTGCATGGTACCATTGAGATGAAGACCTTGGGATTGGGCAGACCTGTGTTTGGGTCCTGACTCCATCACTCACAGATGGTGCTTCTGTGGACAGTCCAGTTCTGCCGCCTGGAAGATTCCCATTCTCTTTACCCATCTGCCGTGAATGACTACTGAGTTGTGTCTAAGGAATACACACGGGAGGCAGTCTTGGATGTAGATACAAATGCTTTCGTTCATGAATCCCTGAAATCCTGACTTCAGTTCCCCAGCACAGGTCACAGGGCCAAGAAACTCTGTCTCTTCCCATTCCCTTCTTTGAGTTCCCTGCAGTTTATAGCCGATGGCTACTGGATAAATCCCAAGCCACAGAGGTACATATAGTTCCATGTAGCTTCTAAAGGTCAACACAATTATTGCCCCATGACTTCTTGGGCAGACAGAGGATGCTTTCTATTTTATAAATGAAGACACTGAGGACTTCAAGGATAATAATTTGACCAGAATCACACTCAGAAATGAAGTTGAAGCTGACCAGGATTTTGATTAGGGTGGCTTCCACTGAGAGCATAGTTCCCCTCTGTAGGGACCAAATCCTAGCCATGAGAACCTGCATCTGAAAGTTCTTAAAGCATCCTGCTAAGACTTTGCTAGTGAAGGGTCTGACTAGGGAGTTGGGGAGAGGAGGGTATACATACACCATCTCCTCAAATCTCAGAGCTGGACTCTCTGTTGGTTGAACATCAGTGCTCTTGGTCTTGGTGGCTTCTCTGAAGTTCCCCGTGTAGTTTGATACGTAACATCCTCTTTCCAAAGAGCAGGAAGCAAGAATGTAAACTGTCATCCTCATTGCTTTAGACCCCAAAGAAGAGGTGGCATTTTAATGTGAGATAGAAGAGAAGCAGATGCAGGTGTGTGGAAGGGTTGTTTGTAAATCAAATGCTGTGGGTCTTTTTGAACAGTCTTTGGAGGCATGGAGTGTTTGCTGAGAGGGTGAGAAAACATCCTAAGTTGTTCCCTTCTGCTATCCTGAAGGATAGAGGATGCAGCCATGGTCTCTCTTAGCTTTCTTTCTGCCCCAGGTAGATGCTGGGCTTGCCAGAGCACAAGGATCACAGAGATGGTGATCCCTTAGAAAGGGGACATTTACTGGTTTATTTTCACAACATGAATAGAACATCGCTTTTCAGTGAGGATGACTTTGCCCTGTAGGGAGCATTTAGCAATGTCTACAGAGACTAGATTGGGGTGGGGTGCTGCTTGCTTACTAAGCAGCCCCCCCCCAACAAAGACTATTCCGCTTGCATATCAAAAGTGCTGAGGACAAAGAGCCTTAGGTCACCCAGACACATGCTATAGTTACTCTGGAGATACAGATTGGATGACTGTATATGACTGAATTTTGAGTAGGGCACCCCTGGTTATTTTGGGGGGGTATTCATTTTTCTGAATTTTTTGGCATTAAAAACTTCCACAAATGAGAAATAGCTAATTCCCATTATGATTCTACTGCACATGATTCAAACAACACAGGTTGATGACAGTGACATTTGTCTTCTCCCTGAACGAAGTGTTCTTCCCTCTGTTCTAGCCCAGCCTTCCTTTCTGGAGTTGTGCTTCTCCAGCTCCTCCAATGCCTTCAGTGTGTACACATCTTTGTCTTATATACATGAGATTATTTTGTCCATTCTGTATTTAATTTTTTTTGAGACAGGTTCTCATATGTTCCAGGCTGCCCTTGAACTTACTATATAGTAGACAACAACCTTGAACGTTTAATCCTCCTGCCTCCAACTCCCAAGAATTGGGATTACAGGTATGCACCACTATGTGGGTTTTATGAAATACTGGAGATCAGACCTTGATCCTCACTCAAGCTTCTATAACATGTTCTCATCACTTACTGTTTAGTGAGCAAGCTTCAGGGCTGTGCCCATCTTACATGAGTAGATGGTCTTACTACTGAAGCTGTAGAGGCAGCAACACTTTGTGGCATTTACTCTGTATCAGACAAGGCTCTGCAGACATTGCCACCTCACTGACTGAACCCTCACCCTTCCCATGCTGTGGATCCGGGGCCCGAAGTGTAGAGCCATCTGTTGAACCCTTCTGTTTCCTTCTTCATTATCTTTCCTGCCCACAGAATGATTGTCTGGGATCTGGGCGAACTTCTGTGACTCCCACACATTGCCACTGAATTCAGTCTTATGCTCAGCACAGGACCAGGCACACAGAAACCCTCGAGCTGAGAGTACCAGATGTGTAGGCAGCCAAAGGAATTCTCAGGAGCACAGCAATGGTGTCGAGTATGACAGCAACAAATTTTAGTGATCACTAAGTCTCTACTTGACCCAGGCTCTAGCTGCAGGGAGGACTCCAGAGTCACTCTGGATTCAAGATGGCCGGTCTTCAGTTCAGCCTTGGTGCCTGACTCTTGATGCTCACCTAATGATCATTCACTTCATAGTCTCGCTCAGGACCTTCACAGCGAGAGCTTTCAGGAGTCCAAACAACCCTGTGGGCTTTGTGAAACGGTGGGGCTAGAATGCCACAGTCTCAGCTTTTCATTTCCGTTTGAGAGGTGCTGCTTATGACTTCTCAACTTGCAAATCAGCTCCACCAACTACGTCTGTCCTTCCCTACCCTGCTCTGCAATATCATTTCACTTCATCTACCAAGAATGATTTCTCAAAGTTGAAGAGTGCAAAATATACAGACATCCGTAAGAATACGATGCAGTTCAAGAGGCCTTCGTTATTCTAGGTGGTGATATGCACTGTGACAGGTACCAGGGAGTGACTCATAGGGATTGTCACAATGTATGAGAGGATGGGGCAAATAATATAATAAAATAATATCATGAATAGTGGGTGTGGCTGCCAGCATTTGTTCATGC
Source organism: Chionomys nivalis (assembly GCF_950005125.1). Lineage (NCBI taxonomy): Eukaryota > Metazoa > Chordata > Mammalia > Rodentia > Cricetidae > Chionomys > Chionomys nivalis. Next base: position 68,008,147 of record NC_080093.1, on the reverse strand, counting down.
TCTGGAATGTACTGTGCAGGGGCAGAAACCATACCTATTTTCTTGTTTTTGTGCATGTATGTATGTATGTATGTATGTATGTATGTATGTATGTATGTATGCATTTGAAATAGTATCCCACTATGTAGCCCTGGCTGGGCCTAGAACTCCCTGTGTGGACCAGGCTGGCCTGTGTGGCGGTGCAAATGAATGCAGACAGATTATATAGATATATACAGCTTTAATAAGGAAATAGACTTACAGGACCACAGGTTCCCGTGGAGCACAGCGGAGCAAAAGAAAAAAGGGGCTGCTGGGATCACGCCCGGCAGATTTATCTGTAAACATTAGCTGAGGCGAACACGCCCCCAATGGGTGGGGCTATATCCCTACAGGCCTGAACACACACAGATCCGCCTGCCTGTGCCCCCTGATATCTGGGATAAAGAGCTTGCGCTACCGTGCTTGGCCTTCAATTTTCTTCTGACTGAAAAATTTCTGAGATGCTATGTGTTTAGTGCTAACAGTAGGAAAGTTCCAGAAAGTGGGGCTAGTTGTTCATTTTGTCACCAGGCTGTTCAAGCAAACAGGGAAGAGGCGATTATCCTAGGGTTCTTTCTCTCACCAGCTCAGTGTATTGAGCATATAAATAAAACTTAAGCCTTGCCTATCAGAAACTACCCACTTGCCTGCAGCTAGGAACTGTCTAGCAGATCAGACTTGAGTTAGGCACAGACTTAGCTGCGTCCAATGATAAAAGATTTTTAGCTTTTAGCACATGAGAACTCTCTGCCACACCATGAGGCAAGGCTTCATGAAATACTGGTTTTGGATGTTGCCTGATTAACGAATCCTCCCACGTGAACTGTTAAACTTCTTTTTAAATTATTATTTATTCATTATCATTTTTATTGTATGTGCGTTTGTGCTGGGTGTGTGTAGGTCAGAGGACAACTTTGCGGGGTCTGTTGTCTCCTTTTTGGGGGTTCCAGGATCAAGCCCAGGTTTCCAGGCTTGCATAACATGCATTTTAAACCTTTGATCTATCTCCAGGGCTCCTTTGAAGTTTACGTCGTCTAAAGTTTTTCTTTCAATCATAAGTCAATAGGAACATACCACTTCCTGTGACCACTGAGGCTGGATTATTTGACCACCAATTGTTTAAAAGAAAGAAAGGCAAAAGAGGAGAGAGCTCACATCATGGTCAGCAGGGAGCCAGAAAAGAGGGCTGAGATGTTCTTCTTATTTTCTCCTTCCTCCTTTCTTCTTTCTCCATCTTTGAGGCCCCCCAGGTATGTCACCACCCACATTCAGGTTGTTTCCCCTGTCAGTTCTTCTGGAAATGCCCTACAGCTACACTCAGAGGTGTTGTCTTAGTTAAGGTTTCTGTTGTTGTGGAGAGACACCACAGCAATTCTCATAAAAGATGGCATTATTAATTGGGGCTGGCATACAGTTCGGAGGTTAAGTCCATTATTGTCATGGTGGGAAGCATGGCTGTGCACAGGCAGACCTGGTGCTGGAGAAGGAGCCTAGACTTCCACATCTGGATTCTCAGGCATCAGCAAGAGAGAGCCACCAGACCTGGCTTGGGCCCTTGACACCTCAAGTCCCACCCACAGTGATGTGTTTCCTCCAACAAGTCCACACCCACTCTAGCAGGGCCACACCTCCCAACAGTGCTCCCTATGAGCCCAAGGGGCCATTTTCATTTAAACCACCACAGGTGTACTCTACCCATCTCCTAGGGGATTCTAAATTCTGTAAAGTCGGCAGTAAAAACTCACCACGGCCAGCATGTCCCACCCCGAGGACCAGCAGACTTAGGCATGTGAGTCCCATTGCTGTCCTCTGCCCACAGACAGCACTGGGTGCGCTTTTCTCTCCTTCAGCTACCCACTTCTGTGTGTTTAAGGCTGTTCATCAAAGCCCTATTTCATATAGGGCCCGAAGAACCTACTCATCTTGTAGGAGCTTAGAGCCTGATTTTTGAATGGTTTCATATGTACTTCCCTGAAGACAACAAGCCCCATGAAGCCGAGAAACAGATACATCTAACCTAGTCCTCTGGCCCCACTTTTCTTCCATAAGTTCTGTCAGCTCTCGGGTCAGGGGGGTTATTCTGATTATTTGCCATCATCTTGAAGAAGCACCAACACATTCCAATCAAAAGCTTCTCTGGCATTTGCTACATTCAAAAACGTCCCTTGCTGTTCTCTCTGGGCGCTTCTCTGACTGTCAAACCTACTTACTCCACAGCAGTTAAATGAACCCAGACTTCCAGACTTCTGTTCTTTCCCCAAGCCTGACCCTCCCTCTCTCCCTCTCCCCCTCCACTCTCTCTCTATTCAAATATCTGCTTCTAACCTTCAGGTAGGGATTTCATAGTTCAACTCAGAGGATGTGGGGGCACTTATTTAATTTCCTGTCCTGATGGACGACTGCCAAAGAGGTTTGGCTCATTTGCTGTCTACCCAACTTCCCTTTGCCTCTGACTCCTGCTATATCAGAAAGTCAAACCATGCTGTTTAAGAGGCTGCATGAGGCCCTGGATGCCCTTGAGTTTTTCACATATCAGACTTCCATTGAGGCAGCGTCCTTTAGCAGAATCTTCAGCTCTTAGATTGGGGCGCTTGATCTTTCCAATATTTGGGGTTATAAACCGTACTCTTAGAGTTTCTTCCTCAAGGCACGCTTGCTTGGAAAGGAAGTGTTTTCATGGAAGAAAAACACTTTTCAATTTTTGGCTGAGCCTGGAGCTCATGTGGAAGGAGGTCTTTATGAGATTTTCAGGCAAGGCTCACGATTGGGCCTCATCGACACAGCCCTGCTCCGAGCCCTGCAGGGCAGGTCCCCATCCAGGGAGAGCAGAGATAACCATCCTCAATTACAAACACTGCAGAGCTGGTGCCAACCTTTCCATATCTTCATAGACTGCTCTTGTTGGAAAACAATTCTCTGTAAAGCAGTTAGTGGCATTTCTGGGGAGCAAAGTTACTTGGTGGGGAGGTAACTGAGTCAGATCTCAAATCTAGGGTGTCCAATTGACCCCACTTTGCCGCCAGTCGGCAGATCCAAGCAGGGTTTTTCAAAAATTGTTTTCGAGACAGGATCTTACTACATAGTCCAGGGTAGACTTGCACTCATAACCCTCCCTCCTTAGCCTCCTGGGTACAGAGGTTATAGGTGTGTCCTATCACTCTAGGCTCTTACATATTCCTAAAAGAGTTCAGAACATGATCCCCTCCAAAAGAAGGATTTTCGGCACACCAGTTTTGAAAAAATCAGTTTACATGTATATGTGTTTTGCGTGATATATGTCTATGCACCATGTGAATACCTTGTGTCTGTGGAGGCCCAAGGGGGCATCGGATCTCCCAGAACTAGAATTGTAGATGCTTGTGAGCCACCCTGCAGGTGCTGAGAAATGAACCAGGTCCTCTCTGAGCTCTTCATCACTGAGCCATGTCGCTAGTTCCAAGTATGAATTATTTTTCAGCTGAAGGTATGTGTGAAGTAGAAGCTTCAGGGAAGGCTCTCAGGACTCCCTTTTCTTTCTTTTTTGCCCCCTTTCTTTCTTAATTTTTTTTAATTAAAAAAAATTTTTTATGTACTATTCCCAGTTCCCCCTCCATCTTCTCCTCCTGCTCCCCCAATCTTCCCCTCATCCCACCCTACATCCACTCCTCAGGGAGGGTAAGGCCTCCCTTGGGAAGTCAACTAAGTCTGTTCCATCACCTCTTTGAGTCTGGACCAAGGCCCCTCCCCCACCTGTGCCTAGGCTGAGCAAGGTATCCCTCCATAGAGAATGGGCTCCACAAAGTCCGTTCATGCATTAGATTTAGATCCTGGTCCCACTGCCAGTGACTCCACATACTGCCCAAGCCACAACATTGTCACCTGTATTCAGGGAGCCTCGTTTGGTCCTCTGCAGGTTCCCCAGTTGTCAGTCCAGAGTCAGTGAGCTCCCACCAGCTTGGGTCAGTGGGTTTCCTCGTGATGGTCTTGACCCTTTTGATCATATTATCCCTCTCTTTGGTTGTATTCCAGGAGCTTGGCCCAGTAGTTAGTTGTGGATCCCTGCATCTGCTTCCATCTCTTTCTGGACGAGGGTTCTGGCTTCTCTGGGGTTATAGACTGTAGGCTGGTTATTCTTTGCTCTAGGTTTGATATTCACTTATGAGTGAGTGCATATTATATTTGTCTTTCTGGGTCTTGTTTACCTCATTCAGGATGTTTTTCTTTTTCTAGTTCCACCCATTTGCCTGCAAATTTCAAGATGTCATTGTCTTTTGCTGCTGAGTAGTACTCCATTGTATAAATATACCACATTTTCTTTATCTATTCTTCAGTTGAGGGGCATCTAGGTTGTTTCCAGGTTCTGGCTGTTACAAATAATGCTGCTATGAACATAATTGAGCAAATGCTCTTGTGGTGTGAGTGTGCCTCCTTTGGGTAATGCCCAAAAATGGTATTGCTGGGTCTTGAGGTAAACTCTTCCTAATTTTCTGAGAAATCATTATACTGATTTCCACAGTGACTATACACATTTGCATTCTCACCAGAATGGAAGAGTGTTCCCCTTACTTCACATCCTCTCCAGCATAAGATGTTATCAGTGTTTTTGACCATAGCCATTCTGACAGGTGTAAGATGGAATCTCAGAGTTGTTTTGATTTGCATTTCCCTGATAGCTAAAGATGTTGAGCATTTCCTTAAGTGTCTTTCGGCCATTTGAGATTCTTCTGTTGAGACTTCTCTGTTTAGATCTGTACCCCATTTTTTATTGGATTGTTTGGTAGTTTGATATCTAGTTTCTTACAGAACTCCGTTTTCTATCTAAAGCCAGTTCAGAAAGTTTTCCATGAGAATGGAGCTTTTCTATATCAGGAAGTGAATTTTCTCACCTCTGAGGACTGGGAGTTGATACCATAATGAACCTGTACAAATAAACCTATTTATACCAGCAACTATGATCTGGTCTGAGGTGACCCTGAGGGCCATTGGAAGAGCTGGATTAAAAGGGAGGCCTGCCATCCATGGCTGCAGGGTGCGACAGTTGTCATGGGGCAAACTGTGTCACTGATCCCTGGAGTGAGAGACAATGTGTCCTTCATTTCTCTGTACAGCCTGCTTCAATCCTTTCACTCCTGCTTGATCAGGGCACAGATTTGAATTGCCTCCTGTCTACTGGCTGTTCAACCTTCAGCAAAGCTCTCAAAACCCAGTGTCACAGGACTGACTCTTATGTTTGTTGTTGGTGAGCCCTTTCTTGGTATCTTCATCACATGACCATCCCTGCAACAGCTCCTCCTAACACTTCCTAGTGACTGTCCCATGATCCACTTCACCTAGCAGCTTCAACTTCATTTCCTTTGTCTTATCTTTCCATGGCGATTAGTTTTCCTGCTTTTTGTCATGACCACTTCTTTAAAAGAAGTTACTAGTACACGTGAAATGTATAAAGTGAGGGTTTCATAATAACATTTTTCATCAAGTATATTATAGTATTGTTTTTTTTTTGTATACTTTGACTGTGCTCAGCCCTCATCACCATCTCCTGTCTATCTTCCCCTCTTGTGCTAACGTCATTCTTCCCAAATGGTTTCTCTTTTATTTTCATGTCAAAATCAAAGTTCAATATATGAGAGAGTATGTGATATTTAATCTTCTAAGCTTGGCTTATTTTACATAAGATGATGATTTTTAGTTCCATTTATTTTCCTACAAATGATGTAATTTCATTCTTTATGTCTGAGTAAATTCTATTGTGTTCCATGCCACATTTTCTTTATCCATTTATCTGTTGATGGGCATGTAGGCAGGGACCACATCGGCTATTGTGAAGAGGGCTGCACAGGTGTCTCTGTGGTGTGCTGCCTTAGGCCCTATTGGGTATATCATTGAGCATGCTATAGGTGAATGATAAGGTAGCTATATTTTAGGGTCCTTTTCTAGTGTTAGAGATTGAACCCAGGGGTTCTTACACACTATACAAACACTCTATCTTAGGGTTTTAGTGTCGTGAACAGACATTATGACCATGCATTTTTCAAGAAGGAATGCGTTTAATTATGACTGGCTTACAGTTCAGAAGTTTAGTCCATTATAGTCATAGTGGGAAGTGTGGTAGCACACAGGCAGCCATGGTTCTGGGGAAGGAGCTGAGAGTTGTGTATCTGGATTGGCAGGTAGTAGTAAGAGACTGAAGACCCTGAACCTGGCTTGGACCTTTGAAATCTTAAGTGTCACCCCTAGTGACACGCTTCCTCCTCCACCATGCCTCCTAATAGTACCACTGACTATGAGCCTGTGGGGAGCACTTTCATTCAAACCACAATATCGTCTATACTGAGCTACAATCCCAGTTCCTACTTTTAGTCTTTCGAGAACCCTCCTCACTTGTTTCCATAGTAGCAGCACAATTTTTCACTCCCTACAGTATTGCTTAAAAGTTCATCTTTCCATTAAGAAACAACCTTCCTCAAGACCCAGAAATACCATTTTTGGATATATACACAAAGGATGCTCAATTGTGCCATAAGGACATGTGCTCAACTATGTTCACAGCAACATTGTTTGTCATTGCCAGAACCTGGAAACAACCTAAATGCCCCTTGACTTAAGAATGTATAAGGAAAATGTGGTACATTTGCACAATGGAGTACTACACAGCAGAAAAAAATAATGACATCTTGAAATTTGCAGGCAAATGGATGGATCTAGACGATACCATATTGAGTGAGGTAACCCAGACCCAGAAAGACAAATATCATATGTAGTCACTCATAAGTGGCTTTAGACATAAAGCAAAGAAAATCAGCCTTTAATTCACAATCCCTGAGAACCTAGATAACAACGAGGACCCTAAGAGAGACATATATGGATCTAATCTACATGGGAAGTAGAAAGCTCACTGGGAATGGCCTTTAGAAACCTCAAAGCCTGCCCCCCAGTGACATGGTTTCTCCAGCAAGGTCATACCTTGTAGGTCTTTCCAAATACACACCAGCTGGAGACCATGAACTCAAACATATGAGCCTATGGGGTCATTCTCATTCAAATCACATATTCCCCTTCTGAGCCCCTATAGGCTTGTGACCATATCATAGTGCAAAATACATTTCATCCAATTTCAAAAGTCCCCATAGTCTTTCACAATCCTAACACTATTTAAAATTTCAAAGTCCAAAGTTGTTTTTTTTTTCTTTTTTTTCTGAGATTCCAGGCTTTATCTTAATGGCAACCCCAGTAAACTCAGAAAATAAATTACATATTTCCAACATACAATGACACAGAATATACATTACCATTCCTGAAGGGATGGGATTAAGGTACAGTGAGAAAATACTGGACCCAACAGGGCAAATCCTGTAGCTCCATGTCTGATGCCCAAGGACTTAGATGGCTCTGCCCTGAGGTGGGTCTTCTTTCTATGGGTTGCTTTCATTGGTTAATTAATAAAGAAAACTGCTTGGCCTGATAGGTCAGAACATAGGTAGGTGGGGAAGACAGAACAGAATGCTGGGAGGAAGAAAGCAGTGAGGCAGATGCCATAGCTCTCTTCTCCAAGATGGACGCAGGTTAGAATCTTCTCGGTTAAGCCACTACCTTGTGGTGCTACACACATTAATAGAAATGGGTTGAATTAATGTGTAAGAGCTAGCCAATAAGAGTTAGAACTAATGGGCCAGACAGTGTTTAAATGAATACAGTTTCCGTGTAATTATTTCGGGTGTAAAGCTAGCCGGGTGGTGGGACGCAGCCCACTGCTCCTTCTACACTGCCCTTTGCGCTTTGCTGCCTGGAACTTAATTCTCTCTCAGGCTCTTTCCATCCCAACCCGCAGTTCTCCTTGGCAAATATCCTATGGTTCAGGCACCTTTAACACGCTGGGGTTTCTACACAATCCAGGACTCGCTTTATAGCTGCATACAACGGACTCCAAGGGCCCTCATGCAAGGACTGGCCTGGCCCAGATTTCCTATCTTCATCTGCTTTCCTTAACTGTGGAGAAAGACTCCCCAGTGCCCTTACTTGTGTGTTCTCCATGAGTCTGTAGCTGGTGCCATGAGGACAGTACTACCAAGTTTGGCTGCCTACTTGGGGTGAAGTCTGACACTGCATCACATTTGCCTCAGCTTTCAACTTGTGATTTTAGGAGCCCACCATTTCTTGGGCTTTTTCCTTTCACAAGTTAGATGCTTAGCTGGATGGGGTTTTGCCATAAGGACGCCTTTCCTATTATCCCAGGCCTGGCCTCAAATTCCTAATCTCTTTCAGCATAAATCTTGGGTGTGATGATCATTTTCTCTCCAAACTGTACATCTTGAATTTCTTTTTGCTCCACTTGGTATTTTCATTGCGGAGCTGCATATGCGTGATTGCTGATAACCACGTGACAGAGTCATTATTAGACTGTCTTGAAATCTCCTCCACCAAAGAAATTAGTTCATTACTTTTTAGTTTAGCCTCAGGCGAGTTCTTTGAACATGGGCAGAAAGCAGCCACATTCTTTGCCAAAATATTCTAAGAATGGCCATTCGCTAGTTGCTAATACTATTCACCTTTAAAACCTCTTGAGCTGGGCCCCCACAGTTTGTCTAGCTCTCAGCACTACTGCCTTCCCAGCTTCTCCTAGGGTGCTCCATCAAGCTCCACCTTCAACATACATTCAACCTCTTCCCTAGCCCAGAATCTCAAAGTCTCCCTCCAAAAAACCACAGGGTCAGGTCTGTCACAACAACAGCCACTCCCTGGCGCCAGCTTCTGTATTAAGTTATTTTTCTCTTGCTGTGATAAGACATCATAAAAAGGGCAGCTTCTATAAGAAAGACTTCATTTTGGACAAATGATTTCAGAGGGCTAGAATCCACGATGGCTGAGTGAAGGTCTGGTAGTGGGAATAGCTGAGAACTCACACTTTGAACTCCTGCAAGCAGGAGGCAGAGAGAGTTTACTGGAAAGGCTGAAAGTCTTTCTTTTGAAACCTCAGAGCCTACCCCAAGTGACATACTTTCTCCAGCAAGGTCACACCTCCTAGTCCTCCCCAAATAAACAGCAGCTGGGTACCAAGTACTCAAAAGCCGGAGATTTATGGGGGACATCTCATTCTAACTACTACAGTTACTGTCATACAATTCTGAGACCTGACAAAGTGACTAGACCTTGACTGGACCCTGTTGGACACTTGTCAGGATCCACTGGGTACTGTGTTTATTTGGTGCCTTGTTGAGGATCTGTCAACTTCAGGAAGGGTGTGGTCACCTAACCTGTCCCTGATCCAGGTTACACACTTCCTTATCTATCCTGTGTAGCTGTAGCTCCACTCAATCTGGTGGCATAGTTGGATTTTGTACTGTAGAATATAGAAATGATTTTATGTTATGTTTTATATTTGCTGAATTTCAATAGACCTTTGACCTTGTATGTTGTGTTTTATGTTTGTTGAATTCCATAGACCTTTGCCCTTATATGCTATCTTTTATGTTTGTTGAATTTCATAGGCATTTGACCTTATATGTTATGTTTTATGTTTGTAGAATTCTATAGACCTTTGACCTTGTATGTTATACTTTGTTGAATTCCATAGACCTTTGACCTTGATGGAGTTCTGATTTCTTTTCACGAGACTCCTGAGATCGATCGCTCTGTTCTTGCAGAGTTTAAAATCACCTCTGACTGTCATTGTTCTCTTAGCCAACTTGTTTGTCTTGGTGACAGCGTGGAAGGCACAGCATAAGGTACACACTATAAACTCAGAAGGTGATGCTACGAGATTTAGAAGCAAAGCAGAGGCTTAATTGGTCAGATACTAGATAAGGGATTTATCCAGTGTGGTGTTTGTTGTGAATGGTTGGTGCCATTCAACCTGGGAACCTCAAGCTGATGGGTGGGGTCGGGGGGGCAGAGGGAGGTCAGGGAAGAAATAGGAGCCCTAGGAATGGTTCTTTGCTCATAAAGCAGTGAATGAACATCATTGATAAAAGAAGTCAGGAAAGATTCGTGACTACACATCACATAGGTCTGTCTATAGTGTCAGAAAGACCAAAGTTGAGCATGAACTGGGATTTGAAACAAAGATGCCAAGGTAGGGATATGAGGGCCAAAATGACAGGTGCAACTTGAGGCAACTATCATTGATACAGCAACCTTTAGGGGTTCCTGGAGGATCTCTGCTTCATCTATATCCCAATGTGAAGAGAACCAAAGGGCTCCTGGGGAATCCACAGGCTTTCTGGAGGAGAAAGACATTTAGATGGGAGGAATAAAGGAGTTCCAAGACTCTGACAAATCACCTTGCTCCCGGGGCAGCCATTTGGCTCATTCATTCTTCCTTTGCTGTCTTTGATGCAGTGCTCCTGGGTTAGTAGGGCTTGGGAGATGGGCAGGAAGCCCAGAAAGCCTTCATTCTCCACTGACTTCATGCCGACTCTGAAGGCTAAAAGTTTGTGCATTGCTCTGACAGTGATGTATTGCTCGCCCACGTCATGGGAAGGAGGCCAAGTGAGACTGCGAGGCTGTAACCTTCATTAGGGATAACAAGTGGACAGCCAGTGAGTCTCCTGTCCAGCTGGAAGTGAGCAGGATATAGGCGGGAGCCAGAAGGATACAGGGGTTAGCAGCCTGCCATTTCTTCCTCCCAGAGGGAATGATGGGCTGTTCTGATCATGCAGGTGATGGACATGACTGGTACAGAGAAAGCAGAAAGACTCATTTCCTTTCTTACTTTGCTCTCGAGTACAAGGTACTCAAGACAAGTGGCAGGATATAACTGATGAGAAAAGGGTTTGAGTGGAGTGTCTGAGAAGCTGTAGATGGTTTCAAGCATCTTGTGGCAAAGGAAACATTTCCCAGGGGCTCTTCAAGTAGGGCATCCTAGCTGCTGTGGATGGACCTGAGAAAATGTGGGTGGTGAGGGTGATAGGAAGTGGAGAGTTATGAGTATGTTTTTATTATTTTTTGAGACAGGACTCTACTCTGTAGACAAGGCCTGCCTGGAACTTACTATGTAGACCAGGCTAGACTTAAACTTCCAGAGACCCACCTGTTCTGCTTCCTGAGTGCTGAGATTAAAGTCTGGTGCTATCATACCTGGCTTGTTTTGACTTTTAAAGAGAGGAACACAAATATTTTTTTGGCGGTCTTCCATATGCCAGGGCAGCACTCTACCCCCAAACTACATCCCTAGACCTGAAAGGTTGCTTTCCTTCTGACTTACAATGTGATGAGCTTGACTACTGACAGCCATTGAGATTCTGGAATAAGTTATTAAGGGCAATACTTGTGATCATATAGAACTGAAAGAGTGTGTATTGGTTTCCTAAGAATACAACACATCTAAACTATTTCCTGTTTCCTAACAGAGCCACCAGACACAACTGTCAGTTATCTAGAGTTTTAAAAAGCACCTGACAAGAATACCATAATCTCCATAGTGAACAGAGTATTGTTAGGTCCAGACACTGTGATTAGGTTTATAATAGAAATACTACCCCAAAACTATTGATTAATTGATGAGGTCTTGCGGAAGATTTTTGATGTTGACCGTAGGACACACACAACACTGGATGTTGACCTTGGCATTTTTGATTCAAATATCAAATGTTAGAGTACCCAAATGCTAGAGTGTTCAAATACCAAAGGGGGTAAAATAATTTGGGAAAGAACCCATAGATTGGACTAAGATCAAAGTACTTACTGATGTGCATATATACAAGGCATTGGAAACTACAGACTTAAAATGATAAAATGGCTCAGTGTCATGATTTGGGTGTAAAAATGTCACCCACAGGCTCATATATTTGACTACTTGATCCCCAGCTGGTGGTGGAGTCTTTAACATGTGGGAACTGACTGTAGGAAGTAGGTTGCCAAGAGGTAAGCCTTGAGGATTATAGCTGGCTCTACTACTAGGCAAAGTTCCTTCTGCTTCCTGAGCTTCAGAGATCTAACAAGATGTGCTGGTTTGAATGGGAATGGCCCCACAGGCTCATATAGTTAAAATCTATTGATTTCTAGTTGGTACATTGCTTAGGAAGGACTAGGGGTTGGTCTTTTGGAGGATTTAGGCCTTGGTGGAGTAGGTATGTCACTGGTGGGTGAGTTTTGAGGTTTCAAAAGCCCACTCTAGGTCCAGTCTCTCTTTCTACCTCCAACTTGTGGTTCAGATGTGAGCTCTCAGCTACTGCTCCAGTGTCTTGCCTTCCTGCAGCCATGCTTCCACCGTGATGATCATAGATTAATCTTCCAAAACTTTAAGCATTTAAATTCTTTCTTTTATAAGTACTCTTGGTCATAGTCATAGTGTCTGTTCACAGCAATAGAATAGTAACTAAGACAGAGTAAAGGAGTTGCTTCAAGAAACGTGGGTATTACTGTGACAGGCCAGATTGTCATCTTACCTTCACTACAGCGGCTGTACTTTTTAAAACTACTATCAGTCGCTAAGGCCTTAGCATGGAGGAAATTCTGTTGCTCCAGACAATGGCTTTGTTGCTGCCACTAAAGGTAGTTCTAACTAAATCTCTATAGTTCTAATAAAACTGGAGATTCAAAGGCTAGGGTGAAAATCTACAAATTTATAGAGTTAGAGTAGCAACTGACTAACTTTCTCTCTTAGCTGGTGTCCCTTCCACACCGCCCCAACAACAACAAGAACAAATGCATGCTAAGCTCCTCCCTGCTACTTCCTGTCAGCTAGTTGTTAATCCCCTTCTCTGAGCCCAGGTTAATTATATTTAATTAATGCAAATGTAGCACATCTTATATAGCTAATAAATGCAGCATGAACACATGCAACACACCTTTCCATAGTCAACAAATACAGCATGGACAAATGTAACATCTTTGCCTGGTTAAACAAATATTCCACAACACCACACCATGCTGATATTTTAGATATTGGGACTTTGGACCAGAAAAGCAGTTGAAAGAGCTTCACCAGCCATCTTAGAAAGCAATGTGAATTATGGAGACCCTGCTTAGAGGGTTTCATAGGGGAGGAATATTGTCTGCAGAGCTTGAGACTGTTCTTGTGATAGTTTGGAAAAGAATGTGGCTGCTTTCTGTCTTTGTCCTAAAATTCTGACACAGGCTAAACTGAAGAGTTTTGGATTAGTGTAGTTGTCAGAGGCAATTTCAAGACAGACTGGTATTGACTGTGTCACATGGACATTAGTGAGCATTCTTCTGCAGATCTATAATGAAAAAGCAAACGGAGTGAGGAAAAATGCAAAATGTACAGTTTGAGGAGAAAGCACTGGAGCCCAGTTCTGCCCTGAGGGGATGAAAAGTTTAAAGAAAGGCCTGGTGCTAAGTGGAATAAAGGGAGTGGTACCCTCAGGGTACCCTGCCCAGCTAATCCTGCAGCCTCTGAAAGGAAAGTGGGAGTTCCTTAGCCTAAAAAGCACCAACAAGTCAAAGCTTACACAGATGTATTTCAAGGAGGGGTCAGATTGCCTTCCAGGCAACCAGAAGAACTTGGCAGCTTCAGCCACACAACTCTGGCTTTATCAAGAAGGATACAGGGGTAAAGAGGTTGTGAGTTCTTCCTCTGTGGCTAAGAAAATCTGAGGCCAGGTGTGTAGCAGGCGAGTCTCTGTATGGAGGTTCAGAGAAGCCATTTCATGGAGCTGTGAAGGTGAAGACTGGATGGCATTGGGGACCCCAAGACAATGGAGATGCCAGAGCCCATGGGACACCTGTCAAGGGGAGCTACAGATGGGTTGTGGTGCTTTCCCAAGAGAGAGAAGCAAGCTGCAGTTAACAAAGCTGGAAGGGAAGAGCCAAAGGGAAGTCCTTTAACATCAGACATGGAGTTGGAGGATTTGGAGTTTGCCCTGCTAATTTTCAGTCTTGATTTGGTCAGTGTTTTCTTACTATGCTCCCTTCCTCCCTTTTGTCATGGTAATATATCTTAAGTGCTATTGTATGTTGGAAGTATGTAATTTGCTTTTTGATTTTACTATTATGTAGCTCTAACTGTCCTGAGACTCTATAGAGATCAGGTTGACTTCAAAGTTACAAACCTGCCTCTGTCTTTGTCTTCTGACTGGCGGTAGGACTAAAGACATATGCTACTACTGTTTGGTTTCATCTTAATAAAAGCCTCTCCGCTGATGCAAGAAACTCCAATCAAACCAGATTAGGCCAAATTAAAATGCCCATGTTTAATAAACGCAGCACTCTCGGGTGGACCGAGACAGAAAAGCCCACGCAAACCTGAAACCATGTGTTCCTTTTTTCCGGTATGAGCCTAAATAGCACTTGGCAGGCTGGGAGTTGGAGTCCAGACCAGGGCCACTTCCAGGTCAGGGACTTCCAGGGACTTCCAATTGTCCCGACTTCTTGGATATAGGGGTGATGCCCCCAATTTGTGACCAACAGTTTAGGCTCTCTTTGGATAAAGGGGCGTTGGCTCAAGTCTGGCTACTTACTGCATGCATGGGGTGATGTCAGAGAGGGGGGAGTTGAGAATTGGTGTGCTCATGCCCAGCGAGAGAAGTGGCTGGAGCAGCATCCGGTTTGCTGTCATTCTGGAGTATGAGAAGGCAGGTGGCTAGGAGAAAAAATATTGTTATTACTGGTCCTATGCCTTAACTGCCAGAAAGAATGGAACAGGGAAGTGCCCTGGTTGGACAGGTGAGGCTCAGGTGTATCAGATACAACCAGATTTTAGTTGGTATGTGTCCTCGATCTAGGAGAGTTGGTACCAATGGTGAAGGCCCAGGAGCTGTTGAAGGTGTTTGGCGTTATCTGAGAGCACTTTGTGAGTTGGTCTTGGCCTAGGCAGCAGAGTGACCTGTAAAATATGCTTGAAACTGGCTGGGGTTAGTGTAGCAGAACTTTAAGAGAACTAGAACAGGTTTAGCAAAAGGCTATTGCTTTAGGTTAAAAGGTATGAACATTGTAGAAGACAATTAAAGGAAACTGGAAACTCTGAACCGCTGAAGACACATCTGAAACCTGTTAATCCTGGACTATGAAGCCTGTTAAAAAGGCATACCTGTTTGTATTTTAGCAGGAAACTTCATTAAATGTAACAGTACCTTAAGTTGTCAAATGCCATTAGATAGATCTGGGAGGGATAAATGAGCAAAAATGAGACAGCTTTTTGTTATGCAGGCAATCCCAAATCCTCTCCTTAGTCCTTGGAGAACACCACTCTTAGAAGCAGGGCTTGCTGTTAGCTGCTGAGTACAAGAGGCCCAAAGATTTTTTCTGTGGGGAAAAAAGTCCACCTGGTGGACTTTTAAATAATCTTGAGACTGTGAAGGACTATGGGAATTTTTGAAGTTGGGTTGAGTGCATTTTGCATTCTGATATGGCTATAAGCCTATGGAGATCAGGGAATGGAATGTAGTGGTTTAAATGAGAATGATCCCAAGAATCTCATATTTGAATACTTTGTTCCCAATTGGTACATGTTTGGAGATGACTAGGAAGTGTGATCTTGCCAGAGAAAGGATGAAGAAGAATTTGAGAAACTGATATTTAGCAATATCAAGAAGCTACTATCAAATAAGTGATAATGGTGACACAGTTATGCTTTTAAAAATGATGTCCTTCTCTTGTAGTGATCCATACTGAAGTATTAAGTGACATACTGGTACACATAAAGACATCACTGGTTGAACTCAGTGGATTATGAAAGTGTACATGATGTTGGGAAGAGGGATAATGGGGGAAATGAGGTTTCCAGTCTATATAACCCACACAGATATTGACAATAATATCAACATGCATTTCAGAATCATAAAAAAAAAACCCAGGTGGAACCTTACAAAGCAGTACTCCAGGTAAGGGTGATACCATCCAAGAAGGGCAAGCATCCCAAGATGAAATACCCCATATTCCAAAACATTAGGCAAGATCACCAGGTCCCAGAACCCTGGGCTCACCCACTCCCCTCGCTCCAATCTCCACTGTGATAACCAGCTTTAGAGATGCCCAGACCTGTTTGTCAGTAGGAACAGGTGTGTTGTCTTCCTATCTTTTTGAAATTACTATGTGTTTTATCAGCAAAGATAATTGTGGGTTGACTTTGTGTAGATTTGACTGTTAGAACAAAGAGTGAATGTTGTTACTCTAAGGCCTTAGGAAGGTCATTCTGTTGCCCATACAGGAGGAAGTTACACTGCTGAGGTATTTTGGGAATGAATCCCATTTTGAAGGGGAGAAGAGTCATGGATTCACAGGTTTTTACAGAATTGACAGCAACTATCCAAAGACAAGTGTTTCCAAAGCTCTGCAAACAGGTCCCCATGAGTGGCACACTTGTAGGTCTGTCTAGGAATCTCTCAGCTGTACACTCGCTGTATAATACTGTGGCTCCAACACTCTGTGGGAGCTGCAGTGACCCCTGAGAATGTATTAAATGCAGCTTAAATCAATAAAGGAGAAGGCAGGGCACTGTGTGTACCTTGGGTTCAGAACATAAAGCCCTCAAATAGAACTGTTGCAGACCGGACAATACCACTACTCCAAAACACTTCTTTCTCACATCCATTCAAGCTGGATCTTTTGAGAAATTGTAGACTTTGGAGCATTTCTGGAAGTTGTCCTTGGGTGAAGGAATTTTTCATTAGTGAAGGAACCAAGAAGATAGCAACAGCTTTCAATGTTTGAGAGACTTTTATCTTCACAAGAAGACCAGAGCCCTAGTCTGATGTTTTTCTGTCAGGTTGGCAGCCGCACATGAATCTCCTGATATTTAAATTACCATGTCTGGCCCCACAGCCCGGAAGTCAGTGTCTCACCAGCCACTCAGACTGTGGCCTGGCAGGGCTTCCAGTCCAATGCCATGATCTGTAGGTTTAAATGAAGTCTCTTTCATTCTATTTGTCAATAAGCTTCAGGAGTTAAAGTCTGAGGTAAAAACCTGCTAGCTCAGGGAGCTTGAGTAACAACTAGGTGACCTTGGTTTTTGGCCAGAGACACTGCAAGAGGCATGTCTCTTCCCTCCTTCCAGAGACCCCCCCAAAGGAAGTTCAAACTCTAGCCCCTGCCATTTCCTTCCTGTGTGTCTTCTCTATGCAAATGGCTGGCTTCTCTATGGCCAATTCTGGTCAACTTGGTGCTGGCTCTGCACCAAGGTTTAACTTTATTGACAAGTCTTGAGAGCGTCAGAATGTGATCAAAATATCCCACAACACTAATTACAGTCAACCAATTATAGGCGAATAAGGCACACCCACCTCCTTCCACAATTAGTCCCTAGGCCTCCTGAGAAGCCTCAGAACCCCATTCCTTTCCCTGACTCAGGATGATGACCAAGTTTCAATTTTCTGGATGCTTCCTTAAATTTCATATTTTTTTCTAGCCTCTCATGTGTTTGTAGGTGATTAAACATGAGTTTTTTCTTAATCAACTATCTTAGATTACTTCAATGTATATATAACCAAAGTCCCTAGCAGGGTAGAGTGAAGTGTAGATGTACACACTGTTCTGAGAGGCAGCTGAAGAGGATAAGATGCTTCATATGTTCTTTAGAAGGCTCAAGAGAAGAAGGATCCCCTGGTCACTCTGTGGAGACCACAGGATTGCTCAGCTGTGAGCTCGCCCTGTCTGTCTTGTTCCTTTCCAGTGTTGGTAGGATTCAGGCATTATGCTGGCCTGTCCTGTCACCTGGCAGGATGCACTCAGGCAGTACCCTGGCCAGCCCAGGGTCCTATGGCTGCTTCATCACCATGTAGTCTCTACACAGGTGCAAAGGTCCCTTTAAGAGACTAGCTCTGCCCATTCCTGCTCTCTCTCTTTTGCTGCTCTTCTGAAGGGGCAGGCAGGTCTTTGCTTCTCTGTCTCTGTCTGTCTGTCTGTCTCTTCTCTTCTGCCACTCCTGTCCCCAGAGGCCAGTCTCTTCCTTCCCCCTCCCCTTTTCCATTCCATTTCTCTCAATAAAACCTCCTATGTAAGCTCTGTCTGCATGGTGTGTTTGTTTCTCATCTGCCAAGGTCTCACGTGCACAGAATCATAACTGTTGTAAATTTAAAACTTTGTGGTGCGTAGATACAATAATTTGAGGGTTATAAGCCAAGAGTCACCAACGATGCCTTGGTGTCATGTTAAGGATGGAAATCAATAAAGCACTTCCTCTTGTTTTTTGACCAAGAGAAAGCCTAGTTTTGAATTCTCTATTTGTTCTGTGTCTTCTGTTGTCCCTATCTGTCTGTTCTGAGTCTGAATCTGTGCCGGCTTGAATGCTGTCTTAAGGATCTGCCTGTCCCTGTGTTTCTGTCTGCATATCCCTCACAAAGGACTCTGCTCTCTCTTTTATTAATAAATAGCATGGAAAGCATCACATGGGGAAGGGGTACTTTAGAGAGATCTTCAACAGAGGTTTACAAGGGATGACGTCACTGACTCCAACTGACTCAAGTGACAAATAGCATTACAAACATGATTGTTTATCAAGCATTATTTTTCTTATTTTCAATATTTTTCATACTTTTTTCAGTATTTGTGGATATACGTTTCATGAGATGGCTTTCAATTTCCATTTCTTTTTCAGAAAATGATTATTGCAACACATATAAACAGACATGTGGCATTGAGGTCAGGGGCATGGAAGGGTATGTAAGATTGCAGCCATTCATTAGCTAGGGTTGTAGAAGTTCTTTGCATGAGAAATAGAAGGCAAGTAAGATTGGTTGTTATATTGTTATCTTCAGGCAATTCAAACAAACAGACTGAGTATACAGCAGGATAGCAGTTTTTTGTCTTAGGTGATTTCAGGATGTCTTATTAACGCTGGCTGTTAGGTACAGCAAAAGTTCCCATCCCTTAGGATGTCAGAGATATCCTTTCTGTAATGCATTGCCACACTTTGGGGTTGGCAGGGCATGACCCAGCCACTAGAAAGCTCTGGGACTGACAACAGGACCTGATCTAATGCTTCACGGTTCTATGCCTTTTTGCAACCAGTTTTCTTTATCTTTAATGAGAGTCTATAATCCTTTGGCTGTCCACCTTGGGTGACTGACTTTGGAAGCACAAGGAATTGGTCTTAGATAGGAATCTCTGAAACCAATATTGTAATATTGTCCCTCTTTTTTTTTTTTTTTGTGCTTCTGAGTCTGCTGTGTATTGGGCAAATATAAGTATTCTAAAATAGAGCCATGTATTCATGTACAGTATTGCTGTCAGGTGACCCCAGTGTTTGTGATTTACAAAGCCTGATCCACTTTCTTGGGCTTTTGACAAGGCCAAACAGAATCAATGAGTCTTTAGGGAGTGCCTGAATGATTCTTCAGGTCCCGGTTGTCCCTTTAAGATTTCTTTTTGTTAGCCGGGCGGTGGTGGCGCACGCCTTTAATCCCAGCACTTGGGAGGCAGAGGCAGGTGGATCTCTGTGAGTTCGAGACCAGCCTGGTCTACAGAGCTAGTTCCAGGACAGGCTCCAAAACCACAGAGAAACCCTGTCTCGAAAAACCAAAAAAAAAAAAAAAAAAAAAAAAAAAAAGATTTCTTTTTGTTTCATCTCCTGACTAAGTGTAGTTTCCATGGTAAAAGCTGTCTTCTAATTCAAAACGTAACTTGGGACTGAGGAGATGGCTCAGTGGGCAAAGCACTTTCCATACAAGCATGAGCACCGGAGTTTAGATCCCTCGTACCCACGTAAATACCAGGTGGGGACAGCAGCTCACTGGAAATCCCAGTGTTTGTGAAGTAGGGACAGGGTTCTGTAAAGCAAGCTGCCTGTCCAGATTAGCCAAATCAGTGAGCTCTTGATTCAAGTAAGAGACCCTGCTTCAGTGTATACTGTGGGGCACCATGATGAAGGTCACCCAATGACAAGTTCTGACTTCCACATGGATGTGCATACATGTGCATGCGTACTCTCACCTGCACGTGACCAAGTTAACTGTTTAGAAAGTGAAGCAGAGATGAAGATCAATGTAATAGGAGTAAGCATGATTAAAGGGATTTTTCTCTTACAAACATCTGTTGCTGTAACAAAATAGTTGATATAATCAGTGCACAAAGAGGAAAAATCGTATTTTGGCTCTGTGTTTCAGAGGTTTCAGCCCAGATTCCACAATCGCCTTGATGGTACACCCCCCAATGACCTACACACCTCCCGACAGCCCTACTAAAGCTTCTATTCTTCCAGCTCCCCTGGGAACCACACTTTGTACATAGGCCCCGAGGAACTCGTTCGCAATTGAGTCATGACACACTGGAGTCACTCTCAAAGCATTTGTGTGCTCTTTCCTCCAATGTCTCCATCCAGCTGCTGCCACAGCCCCACCCGCTGCACAAGCGCAGTTTGCTCAGCTCTGCCTGCTATTGGCAGGTTGATATCATAATAAGACGCACCCCAGACAGGTCGTGGCAGTTTCCCGATTCTCCCATTTCCAGCTGTGGGGGAGTTCAGAGCAGATGGTGGGAGCAGGCTGATTCTGACCATCTGCTCGGGGCCTACAAGGCAGAGTTCTTGTCATGGCAGCAAAACTAGACAGCAGGGGACATGGTTTTAGTAGGGAAATACCAAACTGGGTCCATTTCCTCCCTGAATACGGCTAAGGAGAAGCCTATGGACTACTACAAGAACTTTAAAAAGAAAATTCCGATAATATTTTGTATTTCTATACCATAGTGCCCTCTAAGGAGTTGGTTGCTTGACTAATCGTCACAACCATTTGGTTGTAGGAGCTGAGGCAGCAGGCGGGATCATTTGTCAACTTTATTCTCATTATCAAATTTATATGAGATAAGGAACATTTACTGCAACTTATCCCAGAACCACCATTGCCAATGTTTTGAAGTACTTCCTTCTCTATGCATAAGATTTATGTTTTCCTTATGTGTAAGATTAGAAGCAAACTTGACGCTGGAGTGGGCTTGGTGGTTAAGAGCGCTTGCTCTTACAGATGACCACAGCTCAGTTCCATACTCAGCTCGCCACTGCTTGTCACTCATGCTCATAAGAATTTGATGCCTTCTTCTGGCCACTGTGACACCCACATGCATGCGCACACGGATGCATGTGCGCACACACACACACACAGACATACACATAAGCAATAAAATGTTAAGAATAGTTTAAAAAGCAATGGAAAGCAAATTTAGTTGTAGGCTGGGTATACAGTTATAGCATTCCATTTCTTGTCGTGATGTAATCAGCATCATGCTTTCCCCTGGTTATTGCATGATTTAAATTGTCAAGTTAAAAATGCTATTTAAATTGCTGATTAGATGGAATTGTTTTATTATTTACCTACATTGGAAATTTACAGCAATCTCTCTGTTTTTCTTTGAAGAAAACATACTTCGTATGTTTAGGGTTATTTTTCTGAGAGAAATTCCCACCGGCAGAATTTAGACCGGTTTCTAACTAGTGTCAAGAGCTTCTTTTTCGACATGACTGAACTCATTTCCTCTACTCTTCTTGGAGGAACAACAGTGATCTTATCATGTCTGCACCAGCCTGGCACTGGTTGATGTTAGAAAATTCTAGAACAGGAGGGTAAAGTTGAGTGTGCTGAGGAATGCCAAACCACCCCTCGCCTCTGAGGAGTGTCTCAGGGAAGGCATAAAATTTACTATGAGGAGGGGAGTCTGGAGATGTGGTCCTCCTCAGAGTAAGATCAAAGGAAGACTTTGAAAATTAAAACAATTTATTTTGTTTTCTACTTCTTGTTTTTCAGTCTCCACCCCGGTGGGCGGGGGGAGGGGGGATGGTCCCAGATGCTTTTGAAGAGACACCAGTAAGAGCAAGCATTCTAAAACTGTGACCCAAGGCTCCTGTCATATCCTTCTCCACTCACATTTCTTCCCCAGGTTAACACACCATATACTCTGAAAATGACACACAGGGAAAGGGAAGGACAGGGAGATCCTAGGACCTTCTTCCAGTCCCTCCTTATGTTCCCAAAATGGCTGCAAGGAGTGCTGGGATGGAGTCCGGTCTTTCTGCCATTTTGGAGAAGCAAATCTGTAAGTCTGTGTGAAGCTTGAAGCACAAACTGTGCAGCTTTGGAGACAACAGACCACTTGAAACATCTTGTGTTTATGTCTAAAACCAGCATTGTACATTAAAGAAAAGAACAGTGAAATTCATGGTGATAATTTAAAACCAGCATTGTACAGGATAGAAAGGAACGATGAAATTCATGATAATTTTCAATTTTGTTTCCTTTTAGTTTTCTGTTTAGAATGACATTGAATAACAAATGTAAAACTCTCTGACAAGGATGCATTAGGGTAGGTATAGGGAGTGCTTAAGAAAGGGACACCAGCTCATTCTTGGCAAGAGGTCTAGGGGTGGCTCATTCAGCTTAATGATGATGTCTAAAAATGGTCTCTGGGTCAAAATACATTGCTGTGGGATAGTGCTCCTGTACATCTTAAAGATTTGTCATTCATATTGGTTTAGCAAAATGCTGATTGGACAGTAGCCAGACAGGAAGTATAGGTGGGCCAACCAGACTAGAATTCTGGGAAGAGGCAAGGCAGAGAGTTAGATGTAGAAGAAGCAAGATGAAATGCTACACTGAGCAAAGATACCAAGCCATGCGGCTAAACATAGACAATAATTATGAGTTGTAAGAGCTAGTTAATAATAAGCCTGAGCTAATAGGCCAAAAGTTTATAATTAATATAACCCTCTGTGTGTTTCTTTGGAACTGAACAGCAGCAAGACCAGATAGAACAGAAACTTCTATTTACAATACACATTAGACCATTATAGGAATGATAGTCTCTGATGGAGGGACATGAGGGACTAAGGGTGGCTTTGTGCTGTCTCTTGACTAGTTTGGAAAGAGAGGAGACACATTTTTGTTCACATCAATTGTACATCATGACAAAGCACTTCTTTCTAGGCTCCGTGGGATGCATTGGATCAGGTCTGCCGAGGCCTCCTGAGGCACAGGCTGCCGTGTAAGCCTTCTTAATTAGCAGCGTGCTGTATCTTACTTTGTCATGGGCTGTTCTCAATTCTTTGGGTAAGTCTGTATTCAAGATTCAAAAATTCAAGTTGTAAATCTGCTTTTTTTTTAATTCCCATTTTTGGTTAAGAAGTAATTTGAGTCTCTGAAATGTGCTTCATAAACATGTGAACGAACCCCAGTTTAGTGATGGAAAGACAAGATCATTAAAGACACTTCGCAGTTGTCAAACAATATGGCCCTATCAGGATATGGGAAGATGTTATGGTGTGACTTCCAGTCTCAAGTCTAGAAGGAGAATGAGCCGTTGGATCAGTAGATTTAGGGTCACAGCCCTTGGACAGGTTGGGCTGAGGTGGTGTTTCGCTTGTCTTCCAGCTGCACATGTTGGACACATTGGAGGATCAGAACACTGTTATTCAGCACGTGGTGGGGGCTGGCACATGGTGGATGTTCCATGATAGCCACGCCTTCCTCCTCTGGGACCTGACTTCCAATTTTCACCTGATTGAGAGTTATGAATTCCAGGGATTGGTGTGAGGTTAGTTAGTCTCTTCCTGGGTGGAGGCCATGGGTAATTCCAGTGATAGAGAAAGCTCTTGTCCCGTTGTCCTTCATGGTGGATGGGATGATAGCAACAATGTCCAGCACACCAGTGCCCTGGTTCCAGGCAAGCTCTGGGCCAATACGCCCTGATGTATTAACATCCTTGAAATTCCAAACTGATCCCCCTGTCTCTGCTCTCCTGCAGCCCAGTGTCCTGACTCTTTGCTTGTGCCAGATTTACTTCTTTGGTGACATGATGACCCATCAGAGGGGACAGTGTGTCTTTCTCAAGTGTATTGTCCTGGGAATTCAACACAGGGCCAGGTCCAAAATACACATTCACTGTAGACCTGGTGGGAGCTGGTCTCTGGCTCGCTGATTGATGGTTCTCGAGAGCAGAGCCTGTGCTCAGTTCTTTATAAGCATAATTTTATTTCATCTTCTAACAGCCCCAGCCATCTTTAAAAAACTTGCATCAAGACCACATGACACGAAACCCATCAGTCATTTAGGTGTGTGGTTCACCGGTGTTTGGTGCATTCAGGCTGTAATGCAAGGGAGTTTTTGGAACCTTCTCATCTTGCGAATTTGAATCGTAAGTTCCAAAATCCACTTCTGTCAATCTGCCTATTCAAGATGCCTCACGTGGGTGAACATATGCAGCTTTGTATTCCTTCGACTGGTTTGTTTCGCATAATATAATATCCTGGAGCTTCATCAATGCGATAATTTCTTCCTTTGTCAAGGCTGAAAATTGCCCTGTTGAATGTCTGTATCATTTTCTGTTTATCTATTGGTGGCCATTCAGTTTGCTCCAAGGCCTTAGCTATTTCAAGTTTACCTGCATTGTGTTGTTCTGGACACGAGTGTGCAAATTGGAGTCTTTTAGTCTAGACTTTGTGTATACTGGTCCGAAGATCCAA
This sequence comes from Chionomys nivalis, assembly GCF_950005125.1. NCBI lineage: Eukaryota > Metazoa > Chordata > Mammalia > Rodentia > Cricetidae > Chionomys > Chionomys nivalis. Next base: position 67,983,807 of record NC_080093.1, on the reverse strand, counting down.
AAGGTTTACTATTTGCCCAAAAGTCCCAGCCAGAAAGTGACCAAGGAGGTATTTGAACCTGGATCCATCTGACTCTACAGCTTATCTTGCCCCCATCAGGATACACACTTTTATTCAGGGAGCTCCTGAGGGTTGAATGGAGAATCTTGCAATAAAAAGGGCTAGAGTTTATTTGTGAGAACTTTGTATCAGGCCTAGGGACTTTTTAATTGTATCGCATGAGGCAGATTGGGGATGGTCTAAAGTAGAATTGACACAGATCACTGTCTAGGTGGAAGGATGATGCAAGGAAGAAGCAGAATTCAAAGAAAGTTCTAGAAGTGAGTCTTGCTTCTTTTACTTTTATTTTTCTCAAGATAAACTCTTGCTAAGTAGACCAGGCTGGACGCAGTCTATTTACTTCCTTGCCTTGCAATTTAAAATCATCAACAACAACAACCAGATCCAAAACCCCAAAGCAAAAATCCATTATCTAAATGCACTCTGGTGGTCTTGGTGGTGAAGGCTTGTAATTCTAGCCACTTAGGAAGCATAAGCTGGATTTCTGAAAGTTTGAGACTAGCCAGGGCTACATAGCAAGACTGTTTCAAAAAAGTATATTGGAGAATGATCCAGAAAATCACCTCTGGCTTCATATGTACACAGGTATCTAGGTGTTTTTTCTTTTCTTTTTCTTTTTCTTTTTTCTTTTCTTTTTTTTTTTTTTTTTTAACTCTTTGCTCTTTACTCTTTGGGGCCCTACCACCCAGCTCCCAAACAAATACAGAGATTCACTCTTATGAATGCTGGACCTTAGTTTGGCTTGTTTCTAGACAGCTTTTCTTAAGTTAAATTATCCTGTCTACCTTTTGCCTCTGAACTTTTATCTTTCTCTATGTATATATCTTTCTTTCTTCATACTCTGTGGCTTGCTATGTGACTGGGTGGCTTGCCCCTGATGTTCCCTCTCCTTCTCCTTTTCTTGCTCCTCCCCCTTCTTCTCTTTTTCTACCTCTATTTATTCTCTCTGTCTGGCAGCCCTGTCTGTCCTTTCTCTTGCCTAGTTATTGGTCATTCAGCTCTTTATTAGACCAATCAGGTATTTTAGGCAGGCAAACTAACACAGCTTCACAGAGTTAAACAAATGCAACATTAAAGAATGTAACACATCTTTACATCATTAAACAAATGTTCCACAGAATAAACAAACACATCTTTAACTAATATTCTACAACACAGACACACACACATAAACTTATACATACATCACACACCACACACACACACACACACACACACACACACACACAGTGGGGCTGGAAGACAACGATGCAGCATTTTTTTCTATCATTACTGAGCCTTAGGCTTTGCAAACACTAATAAAAACCAAAAATAAAACAAAAGCTTTCCTAATGGTTCATAGACAGTGTTCACAGGTGCACACACATTCTTTTTTATCTGTGGATACATTGTAAACAAGTTTGTGGGTTTAAGAGACACTCCAGATGATGAATGGCCTGTTTCTGTACATCGCAGGCAATCATACCAAATTGTTTAGACAAGTTTGCTAATAGATATGATCTATTTAGCTAAACAGATATCAATTTTCCAGCTCCTTGAGCCACTGACAAATTAAATCCCATTGGAGCTACATCATGACAGATTACAGTAAAAGCCGAGGTTGCAAATGATTGCTGAGGCAGTTCAAATGACATGAAGACTTGTCACACAGATCGTGACAAGTTTAGATGAGACGCACAATGTCAGGTTAGAGGTTGGTGTAGTTTCATCTCCTGTGGCTGGGATAACATGGCCCTAACAAAAGCAACTTAGAGGGAAAAGTATTTCTTTGGCTCGTAATTATAGGTTGCAGACTACCATTGTAGGAAGCCAAGGAAGCAGGAACCTGAAGTGGCTGCTGACACCCGCACGTAAGGGCAGAGAGAGAATGAAGGCATGCTTGGTAGTGCTCAGTTAGCTCTCTCCACTCTTACATAGTTCAGAACCAAAATCTAGGGGATGGTGTTGCCCACCGTTAGGCTTGGTCTTCCCACATTAATTAATGTAATCAAGATAGTCCCCCATAGACATGTCTATGAGCCAACTTCATCTAGACAATTCCTCATTGAGAAATTCAATAGAATTCTTCCTAGACTATTCTAGATTGTGTCAAATTGACAACTAAAACCTACAACCACAGAGATGATAATCTATATACACGTGTTTATGAAGGCTGTTTTCTATTTACAAACAAATTTAATACAAATCAGTTTGTATCAATCCAAATGGATCATCAGCCATTTATTATTTCTGGTCCAGGTAGCAGAATTTTTGCCTTTAGAAATGATGCTGTCTCTAGCATGTTTTCTGTAGATGCTTTGAGACTACATAGCTGGCTCGAAACATTGATAGGCTGCAAAACACAACCGTGCAGGGGTGGTCTGAAGTATACACCCCTATTGTGTGATGTATAGCCGTCATTTGGGGGTGTCAGTGTTTAAGAAATTGCTGTTGCTCTCAGTAGATGCGTTTCCCATCTGTGAAATACTGATTTCTGGGGCATAGCTCAGGTGGTGAAGCACAAGGACCCCAACCTGAGTCTGGCTCCTCACAACTCAGGGAAAAAGCCAGATGTGGTACACACCCCTGCAATCTCAGCTCCTGTCCCAGGGAGCTGGAGACTGGAGGATCCCTTGAGTTTAGTGGCTAGCCAGCCTAGGTGAATTGGTGATCACCAGATTCAGTGAGAGACCCTGCCTCAACGAATAAGGGGGAGAGTGATGGAGGGAGATACATGATGACCTCTGACCTCCTCATTCACATGTATGGGCAAGAGTATCCACATGCACATGTATAGCACACACATTATTGGTACTCTAGACTTTTTTATTGTGTGAATCTGTCCTAGATTGCTGGATGTTTAAGGCTACCCCTGTTCTTTGCTTATGAGATACCAACAGCACTCCTTAGCTGAGACAGTGATAAAACATCTCCAAACATTGTCCAGACTTCCCAGGGGCCAAAAATCGCCTCCCTGCCAGGTGCCTGCCAACTTCTCCATGTCGCCCTGGTTTTATGGATGGTGGCAGGGGATGTCACATGGACCCTGCTCTTTTGAGCAGTTATTAACATAAATATTCTTTTTTTTTTTTTTTTTTGTAATTTTGCTAGCAGCCTTGCAAGAAAGATTAATGGAGGGGGGAAAAAGCAAAAATATCTTCTTGTGGTGTTGCAATGCACTGAGTTACATGCATGAGGTGCCAGTAAAGGAATTAATAAATGCAATAACCTTCCATTGAAGGCTGTGTTCCCTGAGGGTGTCCGCTTCCTGTTTTATAGTGTCCCCTAATGATAGCCTATCTTTCTGGATCAGTTAATTGTATGTTTCTTTCTACCCTTCGCTGATATCACCGGTAGTTTGTTCCCTAGTATTTCATTGTTTCATTATCACTCACCAGTAAAGCACTGCTCCCCACTCATCACTCACCGTGCCCGTTTGTTTTTCACCCCATATATCTGGCTGACTTCCTGCTCGGATGGATGGAGAAATCCATTAGACTTTGATGGAGCTATGATTATGTTTCTATTGATCAGTGTCGTTTGCATGGTAAATCTTGTTGAAACGAAACCGTCGAATTCCAGCCTGTGCAGGTGAGCGATAACACTGAGGACGGAAGGTAGCACTCCACTAACAGGTGAGCGCAACCTCTTCAGATCCATTCCAGCATATACCAGGTAGGTTACATCACGATGTAATATGACTGCGAATAAAGGAATTTTGGATATTTTAAAAAAGTACTCTAGTCTTCTCACTTTGTACATGGAAAAGCTCTGGTCAAGAGAAGACAAGTGATGTCACCGAGAATGTATGGTAAGATGGGAGCTGGGGAGAAGCTCAGTCAGTAAAGTGATTGCTACACAAGCATGAGCTCTTGACTTCAGTTCTTAGAATCCACATAAAGAACTGGGCATAGTGGCATGTCCTTTAGTCCCTCCCAGTGCAGGGGAAGCAGAGAGAGATGGCTTCCTGGAGATTGTTGATCAGACAGACAGAACAAATCCCTGGTTCCTGTCTAGTAGCAGACCCTGAAACTAGGTAGGTAGAATCTTGAGGAATAATATCCAAGGCTGACCTCTGGCCTCCTTAGGTACATACACACATGTATATATGCACCAGAACCTACATGTATAGGCCTATAAACATGAACACACACACATGCACATACACACACATACACACATGATTATACCGTAAAACAGATAGTTCCAGAAATAGGACTCAAAGCCTTTGTGAAAGATTTAGTAATTGTCTTTATTCAGGAGTGATGAGCTGCAGTTCTCAGACAACCTGCTTGCTGCCCGTGTTTCTAAATAAAGTTTTATTGGAACATTGTTACAACTTATTGTTGTTTTCATTCCACAATTGTGGAGATAAGGAGTTGCGGCATTTTGAGCCTCATGAGGCCTGGACATGAGGCCCAGTGTAACTTCCTAAGCCTAACTTGAGTTTGGTGAGGCCTAGTGTAACTTCCTGAGCCTAACTCGAGTTTGGAGACCTGTCTCTGGCTATTTGACCTAGGCCCGCCTCTGCCCAGCCACCATTAAGTTGGCAGAATATTATTGGCCCTTGTTCCTTACTCTTTCTCAATCTATCCCAAGCTTCTCCACCCCCCATCACAACCCTATATAAGTCCCTGCTTGATACCATTAAACGAGATCCTGCTTTGAGAGACTCCCAACTCGGTGGGTGTGTTTCTCCCAGGTAGCCAGGGGGGAGGGCTGGGTCATTTGATGCTCACCATCCTGCTCAGCCCCAGGGAGAGTCCAGGGAGAGTCTGGCAGGTCCGGCTCTGCCCCTGCCCTTTCTGCCAGAGAACCCTGCTGTGGCAGAGATGGTGTAGCTTACAGAGCCAAACGTGTTTTCTAGACAGCCTTTCATGAAAAGTTTGCACATAGTGACCAACCCCCCACTTTCTTTATTTTATAGTTTGAAGTGTCCCTGTCATGGTCAGAGGGCTAAATGCCCCTCCCAAGCTCATGCATTTGTACTGTTGATCCCCAGATGGTTGTGCTGTTTTAGGGGTGTGCTGGATAGTTTTACATTAACTTGACACAAGCTAGAGTCATCTGAGTGGAGGGAAGCCCAGTTAAGAAAGCACTTTTGTGAGACTGTGCTCTGGGCAAGCCTGCAGTGGATTTTCTTCATTAGTGATAGATGCGGGAGGGCCCTGCTCATTGTGGGTGGTTCCGTCCTGGGGCTGGTGGTCCTGGGTTCTATAATAAAGCAGGTTGAACAAGCCATGAGGAGCAGGTCTGTAAGACATGGTCCTTCCTGCTTCCAGGTTCCTGCTGTGCTTGAGTTCCTTATCCTGGCTTCCTTTGATGATGAACTGTGATGTAGACGGAGAAGCCAAATAAACCCTTTCCTCTCCTACTCACAGGTTGGTGTCAGTAAGTTGTGGTGGACTCAAGGAGGCAGTGACTTGACGGCATATCCCCAGTCTTGTGAAGAAGTTGGTATCGTCATCTGTGGGACAGGCTAGGGCCCTTCTGGCAACTTATCTGAGCCATGGACTCCGGGTTATATCTGGGGAACTCCTAGGTCACTTCCAAGGAAAGCTAAGAAGGTGTGTGAGGCTCTTAGGAGCTATGAAGATAAGAGGCCAGAGGAGACGTAGGAGAATCAGGGGACGTGGTGGCATTGGCCAGGGGGTATCAGAAACCATCAGAGGCAGTGTAGAGGCCAAGTGCAGGGCCTGGGGGCTGAGTAGGCTGAACTTTGTATCTTGGATCTTCTCTTACTTGCTCTGTGACATTGGATTACTTATTTCACCTCTCTGGTTAAATAGGGCTAACCATAGAACCAATCTTTTTTTTTTTATTTTTATTTATTTTTATTTTTTTATACTACTACCACTGTAAGAACCAATCTTTTTTAATTTATCTTATTCTTTCACAATTTCTCTCTCTCTCTCTTTCACATACAGACACACACACACACACACACACACTATTCTTTGATCATAGCTTCTCTTACTTCTCTTATCCCTTCTTCTCACCATTGAACTTTACTTCCCAAGCCTGCTCTCATTTTCCTGTCTTTTCCTGTGGCCACTGCATTTGTCACTGCATTTAATCAGGATTGCCTGCATGTGCATGGGTTGAGAGATATTTACTACGATGAGGCTAATAGTTGAAAAGAAGTAACATCATTGTTGAACTTAGTCTACAAATTTAGGGCTGTGCTGGTATGCCGAAGCCAAATGTTGTCTACTCACATTAACACACACTATACAAACCTAGCATTTCTTTTTTAATTTTTTTATTGATTTTATTGAGCTATACATTTTTCTCTGCTCCCCTCCTTACCTCTCCACTCCCCTTCAACCCTCTTCCAAGGTCCCCATGCTCCCAATTTACTCAGGAGATCTTGTCTTTTTCTACTTTCTACTTCTCTGGGATTGTGATTTGTAGGCTGGTTTTCTTTGCTTTATGTTTAAAAACCACTTATGAGTGAGTACATGTGATAATTGTCTTTCTGGGTCTGGGTTACCTCACTCAATATGGTGTTTTCTAGATCCATCCATTTGCCTGCAAATCTCAAGATGTCATTATTTTTTTCTGCTGTGTAGTACTCCATTGTGTAAATATACCACATTTTCCTTATCCATTCTTCAGTTGAGAGGCATTTAGGTTGTTTCCAGGTTCTGGCAATGACAAACAATGCTGCTTGAACATAGTTGGGCACATGTCCTTGTGGTATGATTGAGCATCCTTTGTGTATATATCCAAAAGTGGTATTTCTGGACCTTGAGAAAGATTGTTTCTTAATTTTCTGAGAAATCGCCACACTGACATCCAAAAGGACTGAACCCATCTTGCATTACCACCAGCAATGCAGGAGTGTTCCCTTTACCCCACAACCTCTCCAAAATAAGTTGTCATCAGTGTTTTTGATCTTTGCCATTCTTACTGGTGCAAGATGGAATCTCAGAGTTGTTTTGATTTACATTTCTCTGATGGATAAGGATGTTGAATATTTCCTTAAGTGTCTTTCAGCCATTTTAGATTCCTTTGTTGAGAATTCTCTGTTTAGGTCTGTACCCCTCTCCCTGTTTTTTTTTTTTTTCTTTTGATGACCAATTTCTTGTGCTCTTTGTATATTTTGGAGATCAGCCCTCTGTCTGATGTGAGGTTGGTGAAGATCTTTGCTCATTCTGTACAAATCTAGCATTTCTTGAAAGGGCTATTCTGAGACCATGGTGGGCTGAGCTTGCTTAGCCAGTATTTGTGCCTCAAGGGCACAATATTTTGGAAACAGATTGAACTAGCCAAGATATAATAAGTTCTAGGCCTGGTGATACTAAATAAAAGCATGCCCTGTGGGGGCCCTGGAAACCAGACGATCTTATTTGAGCCCGCCTGCACGGCTCTGTAATGGGTATGCAAGTGCTGGCTCATGGCATTCTAAATCTCTTATCCCAGAGGGGCTTCAGTGTGAACTTGAACTCTCTTAGTGGCCTTAAAATTTTTATTTCTTTCAAGGGGAGAATTGGAGAGGGAGGATTAAAATTTCTTAAGTTATTCTCTGGTCGCATAAAGGTTAGAAGCCTACACAGATTAAATTATGTGGCAATTTCCACTTCTACCTGGGCAGTGTGAGCAATTTAGGGATCATAGAAAAAGAACAACTAGGTTTTACGCAGGATGGACGTGTTCCAACCAAGTACCTTTGGTTCCTTCTTTTAATTGTTAAGTGCCTTGGGGGTTTAGCTTATTGGAAGATCAGGAAGCAATTTATAAGTGGGCCAAGTTCCAGAAGTTGGGGACGAGATCAGGAAAGCCTTGCATTTCCCTGGCAAACAGGAGGGACAGGAATAAATCACCCAGCTTGGTCCTCAGTGTCGACTAGCAGATGAACCCAGCTGGGCCTATTGCTGGGAGGGCACAAAAGTGGCCCCTATGGAAGGTTCTGAGTTGGTTCTGAATAGCTACCAGTGGACACCATTTCAAGTTTACAATTATATTTTTGGTAGCAAAGTCATAAATGACTTAATAAAGGATGTTGCAGAGTAAATATGCTTGGAGCTTAGATAATGACAATCTGAATTCATTTACAAGCATTTGTTCTTTCTGTGGGTATTACTCTGTGCCCGAGTCAGGCTATAAAACTTAAAGGGCCCAGACGATAAAATGAAAAGTGTTTGAGATAGTGGTGCTCATGGAGTGGGCTCTGTTTGCACTGGAAGTGCTTGGGTCCGGAAGATTCCTTGAGGATGCTTTCAGACTAGATGCTAGAATGCCTTTATGTTTTGCAGAGATGAGCAGATGCGGCTCTGTTGTGTACTGTGTTCATCAGTAGAGCTTCGACAAAACAAGTTGTTTTCTCATAGGAATCCAACAACTATTGTAAAGTCGGATAAAAAATTGTAAGCAATTGCCACCATATATGACTCTGCGAGGCAACTTTTTATTTTTTTCTCCTTTAATGGGACTTCACCTGTATATCATTTTAGTTGTTTTAGGGGTAAAGGATCTTTTCTGAAATATTTTTTCTAGTTTTGTTTAGGGGGATCCTTGGGAGGATCTAGGAGTAACTCACATTTTTTTTTTCTGGTTTCAGAAAATGGAAAGGATGCTTTAGCACTGTTGTGAAGCCCACTTAACCTGCTTACATTTCTTTTCAATTCCAAGCTAAAAGTGACTAGATAAGTATGAGATAGTGAGTCAGACTCTTGGCTCTTACAGTTCGGTGATGTGTGGGTACCAGTCACTCCAAAACGGAACTGTTTACACACCCAGGTCATTACAGTCTACATTACTGCCCAGCAACTGAATAGATAATGAAATGTGGTAAATTTGCATAATGGAATGTTATTTAGCTGTTAACAATGAATTCATAGGTAAATGGGTGGAGCTAGAAGAAGTTCATCCTGAGTGAGGCAACCCAGACCTCAGAAGATGAATATTACATGTTTCCTCTTATCTGTGAATATGAGTTTTCAAGTATTCAGCTAAGTGTGCTACAGTCTAAATATCACAGAGGTTATGTACTTAGCAAGGGACTACGGCAGAGGAGAGACTCTTAGCAAGGAGAGGGAAATAGAATATATTGTTATAGAGAGATGAAGGGGAAACCAAAATAGGAAGATTCAGTAGGTCTGGGAATGGAAGAGAAGGGTAAAGAAGGAAATGCTGGGAAGGACAACTAACACTAAATGTCATTTGAAAACCATTTGGAAACTTATTACTGTAGAAGCATCCTAAAGTATATACATAGATGAAAAAAATCTAATGAAGTCACCAAATAATTGGTTAAATAATCTCCCATCTAGACTTTGTATGTCACCAAGTAAAAACTCCAGTGCCAGGGATGGGTTATATTTCATTGAGTCTTTGGCTAAAGGGTACCCATGGAAACTTCCAAATACCACAGGCTATTACCAAGTCTAACTGGTTACTCTCTACAACCCGATGGTAAGGTTCTAATGCTGAAGATCATATTGATATTTTTTGTTTAATACGAACAAGTCAAGTCGATGCTCAGCTAGATACTTCACCCCACTGACTAGCATGCAGGAAGGAAAGGTAGTCTGCCTGCTACCAGAGGAGAAAGGTAACCATCAATACTTTCTAGCTATAATCCCCGTGGCCTACAGAAGTGAGCTACCTTCAAGACATACTGCCGCAATAGTGGCACTAGTGTTACGGGAGTAACCAACTACTTTATGCTTGGATTTGAGACTCACTCCACAGCAGGGAGCCCATGTCTGACATTGTTCAAGTGGCCAAGAACCTGAGAATAGGTAGTTGAAGAGCTTAGGGGGAAAACTAGTACTATGATTTGTTAAGGGAACAGATAACTGCTGATGACATATTACTGCAACCATGCTCAGCTGTCATCAGAGAAGGTTCTTTATGCTGCATATGGGAATCAACCAACACTATGAAGAAAATAAGAGACTTTGGAGTATGTAGGGTTTTATCAAAGCCTCTCCTTAGGGCTTAGGGATTTATGTGGAAGAGGAGGCAGAAAGAGTGTAAGAGCGAGAGGGGATGGTTGGTGACACCAAGGAAACCTTGTCTTCTAGACACAGCAGGACTGATGCCGTATGAACTCACAAGGACTGTCACAGCAGACATCAGGCATTCATGGGTTCCCACTTCTAACCAAGAAACTATCTCCAATGATAACACTGGCAAAGAAAAAACTCAGTCTCATTAGTTATATTAACTTCGCTTCAGGACAGGCTCCATGCCCAGGAGTTGTTGGCTAACACAAAATGAATTCACTGTTATTTTTATACTTTTTGTCTCATTTTGCTTTGTTTGGGCAATTTTTGTATCATTCATCTTTTACCAATTTATTTTGATCTTCATTTTTTTTGTGTGTGTGTTTTGTGAATGTGTTTCTTGTTTCTTTGTCTTTGTTTTTCGTTTTTGTTTTGTTTTGTATTATTTTGTTTCGAGACAGGGTTTCTCTGTGTAACCCTGGCTGTCCTGAACTCACTCTGAAGACCAGGCTGGCCTCAAACTCACAAAAGATCCACCTTCCTCTCCTCCTGAGTGCTAGGATTAAAGGTGTGCACCACTACTTCCTGGCTTGTTTTTTTTTTTTTTTTTTTTTTTTTGAAAAAAGAACATAATCATGATATGGGTAGGGAAGTAGGGATGGTCTGGTTGAAACTGAGGAAGGGGAAAATATGTTCAAAATATATTGCATGAAAAAATCTATACAAAAAGTTTTAAAAAGAGGCATTTAGGTAGAGATGACATATCTATAAATTGCAAGTGTAGGGGCATTGCATTTCTGACCATAAATGTGCAGGAGATAATGAACTGTAAGCAGGTGTTTGCTAATCAGAGTCTCTGCCTAATTAGTGACCAGATCTCCTTTGATTGCCATTGCGAACTTCCTTTTCCAATCCCATAACTAATCAAAGGTCAAAATTTTCTTTCCCAGTGGAGTGGCTCTGGCTGGCCCAACAAGGCGTCCCACAGGCTCACTGCAGAGGCACCGACTCCACCGGAGGAAATCAGCTGGCATGTTTGGGGACCTGACATCTTCGTGGTTGAATTTTATTTTTCCAGTCTTTGAACCGTCTCAAAAATGTTTCTTAAGCAATCTTCTCATTTTCATCCTCCTGTTAGTTGGAATGAGATCGGGTATTGGCTGGTCTATGACATCGTTGACATGATTTAAACACTGTCGAATGTTGTGAATCTAGGATAGACTCACTGAATTGCAGGGGGAGATTTTATTTGCTCCTGTGATAATTTGAGGGTTTTTCACCCTATGACCAGATTTTTTTCCCCCAAAACAGTATTTTATTTATAAAACAATTTTACCCTTGAGACATTTTTATTTGAGGATTATTCTAGTCATCACGATTCTAACTGATTAGATTTTACCTTTCTGAGGGCAAAGACACAACTTTAAATTCATTTTGGGAGCAAGGTGACAAGACATAAGTGGGGAATATTTTTTAGCACATATTCCATAGTGTTATTCACAATTCTGGGTCATGTCAGACATCTAGGAAAGAGTATTTAGTGCGGTGTACATGACCTGTGTTTAGCTGTTTTGTTTCACTTAGGTTCTGAAAATTTTCTAGCAGACTTGAAATCAATGGATTTTAAATCTCCTAGTCTTCCTCTCTCTCTCCCTTGGTTGATGGGCACTGAAGAGACTTGTTACGGAATAGACCTTCAATGTGACAAGGCTAGCTATTCAGGCAAGAAACTGCTCTTGCCTGGACTGCTTGATGGTATGCTGTATAAACTGGATATGCAGGGCCCACAGAAAAATGACTGCTGAACATGCCAAAAGAAGGTGAGACAGTCCTTCAGGGTTCCTGCTTCATGAAAGAGACTGCCAGACTTTCTGCAGGACACACAAAAATGTGCCTTACAAACTGCTAATATAGGCAAAACAGTCCTTCAAATTTCCTACTTCATGGAAATGTCTGCCAGATACAGATGGGCCTGTAGGCTGAAGATGGATACCCCAATGTTACAAAAGAACTTTGGGTGACTGTCCAGGCAGCGAGATGTCTCTGTCAATTCTAGAGTTTTGGAAGTTGCTTACAATGCACTTCTTGTTTACTTAGGTAATTTTCTATGCTTCTGGGTCTTTGATGGAGTTGAAGACAGTTACAGTTATAGTTTTCCTTAGTTATGATAAATTAGATATGCTCACAAAGATAAAATAGATGATACAAATAAACTAAATATTGTAGCTGTAATTCTTTCTTGATACCTGTTTTTTTATATGTAATTTTACTATGTTAAAGTTAAAACCTTCCTTTTTTATTTAGACAGAAAAGGGGAGTTGATGTGGGATTCCCCTCTGAATGCTATGAATATGTTTTTTTCATATTCTGGTTAATAAAGAAGTTGCTTTGGTCTAAGGCAGGGCAGAATATAGCTAGACAGGAAAACTAAAATGAATGCAGGGAGAAAGAAGATGGAGTCAGGCAGATGCCATGTAGCCATCCAAGAAGCAAGATATGAGGTAAAATATAAAGTAATAGAAATGGGTTAATTTAAGATGTAAGATCTGGCTAGGAATACACCTGAGCCATTGGCCAAACAGTGTTGTAATTACTGTAGTTTTTGTGTGATTGTCCAGGTCTGGGTGGTCAGGAAATGAAAGCATAGTCTCAATTTACACTCCCTCTTTCTAGTATAATCTCTGCTTTATAGAACTTTGCTGATCCCTGCCCGAAAACGCACATGTGCACACTTACACATACACACCATAGTGAGCGTCTGAGGAAGCTGCAGGCTGGACTGCTCTGCATGGGCTCAATGTGGTAAATTTCAAGACTGAGTAGGATGGGGTGGGGTGCCAGGGCAACAGTATGGCTGTTGGGCAGCATGCAGGAAGAAAAGCTCAGAAAGCAAAGCAGTAAAACTGATCAATTTGTAATGTACTCTAGAGCACTTCTTATTTTTTGAGACGGGGGTCTCACTGTGTAGCCTTGGCTGTCCTGGAACTCACTATGTAGACCAGGCTGGCCTCAAACTCACAGAGAACCACCTGCCTCTGCCTTCCTGAGTGCTGAGATTAAAGGTGTACCACCGGACAGCATCCTCTTTTTAATATATGAAATTTAATACCTGGGCTGGTGGTCCTGGGTACTCTAAGGAAGCAGACTGAGCAAGCCAGGAGGGACAAATAGTAAATACCACCTCTCTTTGTGGCCAAACCTCCAGGTCCTGCTGGGTCTGAGTTCCTGCCCTGGCTTTCTAAGCTAATTAACCCTTTCCACCCTACGGCTTCGGCCATGGTATTTCATCACAGCAACAGTAACACTAAGACAGATAGGAGTGGGGGTCACTAGGAAGAGTTGGAGGGAGGTAAGGATAGACAGATATAATCAAAACATATAAGCATAAAATATCTTCAAGGAGTAAATAAAACATTATCTTTTTAAAGATTGAGAGGCTATATCTGGTAATAACCTTTTTGCTTGCAGTCCTGGGTAGCATAAGAACTCACAAAGCCCATTTGGTTTTGGTGCCCTGCTTAAGGTCCCTTTACTAGTGTACCACCCATAATTTTTTCAGAATACCAAGATATTATTTTAAAATTTATTTTATTATAATACCAAAATACTATCTTAAAATTTATTTTATTATAATACCAAAATACTATCTTAAAATTTATTTTATTATAATATCAAAATATTATTTTTAAATGCCTTTAATTTATATACTATTCTTTAAAAATTTGACTGGCATATTATGGTGGTGAAGATAGGCAATATAATATCTTACAGGTGGCTAAGCTCCTTAGTAGGTACAGGAAGCTGTTTGTGTGCCAGAGAATCTTTTTTAGGGGTTCTGTGGTGTCTGCACTGGGGTAGTGTACTCCTGAAGGTGACTTGGTCACTCCTAGCTGCACAGTAGGAACAGACAGATTGTGTTTGAACTCTGAGGACATGTTAGCTGATGTGATTCCATTTCTAATGCCTGTGTGCTGGACCAGTGGAGTGTGAGTTTAAGTTCTCGGTCCAAACAGCTCTATACAGCTGCAGAAACCCACTTGACTTAGGAACGGCCATTAGTTTGGCAGATGATACAGAGCGCCTTGTCTAGAGGAAGTGATCTTGGCAGCCGCATCGGTGACTAGACTCAAGTGTCCTGGAGCTCAGTCTCAGGCAGACTTTTGTGTGTGATTGTTGGTCACACAGTCAGCAGCAATGGCTTTGTGTTTAATCGAATCTACCTTTCTTTTTTATGTCACGAGGGAAACAAACAGCCCATGCATCTAGTTATGTTCTTTGTGAACCTTCGATTTTAAGAAAAAAAGTAATTGTCTAAAGAAATTTTCCTTCTCATTTTGTCTTCCAGGACATTCGTGTGTATAAATGTTCCCTGTAGACTAGTAAGATTAAAGGTCTAACTTGTGGATGTAACTGTCATTCCTGGCCTCTGTAGCCCCCGTCATCCCCTCCAACTATAAAGCACTTGCAAGTGTAGCTTAGAACTGCAGAGAAATGGAGGAGTCTGTGGAAAGCGTGAAGAAACAGGACTGTGTTTGCATTCCACCCCAATTAGGGAGCACTCGCAGCCCAGGGTGGGGTGGGGTGGTTGACTTTCTCAGTCTTTGAGCACCCTGTAAGTGTATCATCGGAGATGTGATATCAATACCCAGCGGTGAACAGGAGTGACCATCCAAGCTAAGGAGGCATCTCTCTCACTGAGCGAATTGTTGAATTTGGCTTAGGAGACACACGCATTCGATTGCCTGGTGCTGTGACTTCATTTGCAGTGATTGCTTGTTTGCCGAGCTGGCGAATTCTGCGCTTCACATTCGCTATGCCATCTCACCACTGGGGAGAGCAGACGTGGAGATCCACGCTTGTTCCGAGGGTGGGTGAAACTGCCCTTCTCATCCAACACAGGGCTTTGTGCACTGAACGTTTGTTCAACCACTCTCTCTTGGTTCCCTGGAGGCAGCCACTTGCCTGGCTTCTCATGTACTGCTTTGTGAGATGAATGTGAATGCACACATCGACCCCTTCACTTTATTCTCATCTGAGGAGGAAAAGATTCAAGGTTCTGGAAGTCAAAGAGAGCATGGAACACCCCTTCTTCTGAAACCCAGGCTGGGCTCGGCTGCTGCTGTGAGACAGGGCACTAGGCCTAGGGGTGTGTCAGGAGGCCGAGTTCTCCGTTGCTCACTGCGCACGTGATATCTTCCTCATTCTGCACAGACTGAGATGTTGGGGATCAGCAGACTGGGTCCTCCAGATTGGAAATAGCACAGAGACTCAGATGAGAGGGGTGGGAAGTGCCAGTTTTGGTGGCCCATGCGAGTAGGATTTGCTGAAGGAGGCAGAGGCAGGAGGATCACTAGAGGGGTCTTTATCTCCCAAAGAAATACACGACTCTTTCTCTTCCCCTCATTTTAGAACTTGACTTTAAAAGAAAGAGAAAGTTTTAACAGTGTTCCATGTGGGCTACCATTCTGGGACGTGAACCCTAGCTCACGGTCTTCCAACTCACTCCACCCCGCCGCTTAGCATCTCGTATGCTCTCACTGACATGACCTTTTCTGACCTTGCTGGCTTTAGCAGCTGTAAATTCCATTGTGTTCCTGAGACTTTCCACAGCAGGGCTTTGCTGTTTCTCTCTGCAAATAAGTCAGCAGGATGTTTACTGAGCCCCAGGTCGTATGTCAGAGAAGCATATTCCTCCCACACCTTTAATTTAGTGGCTCCATCCCTTCTCGAGCTTAGCTCTGGTACAGTGTGACTTTCACTCGCTTCCATTCATCACACACTTTTGATTGCCACAAATGAGGAGATGCTGCTGGTGTGAAGGCCAGGGATGCTTTCCAACATCCTCCTGAGCCCTGGGGAGTCCCCACCACAGAGGCTCATCTGTCCCACAGAGTCAGTAATGCCAAGAAACCTGCTCAAATGCACAGCCAAGTCACAGTTTGGCATTTGGGGGAATCCCGCGGTGCAAGGCATCTTAAGCATGTGATGTCTATACTGCTCAGCCTGGAGCTGAGCCTGCAGTGAGATCCTAGCGATGCTCCCTCTTTTAAGGACTCAGTAGCTGCCTCTGTAACCTACAGGCACATGTGAAACTCAACCTGATTGGTGGAGCTGAGTCCTTCATGGTCTGTGGAAACAGGAAGCAAGATATTTGTTGTTTTTCCTTCAAGGTTTTCTTTCCTTTCCTTTTGTACTAAAGGTGTTGACTCTACCCATCAATGAAGCCAAGAGCTAGGAGATCCTGCTGGGAAAGGTTTTTCTTATTATCAGCCGTGTTCAGAAAACTGCCAGGAGCTATAGTTTAATAAGAGACTGGCACACAGCTCTGACTTTTTTTTTAACCTAAAGTTTTTCTCTGAGAATGCAGAGTGCTCGGTCTCTGAGAAGGTCTGATTCTTTCTGGAAAAGATGAAGATGGCCCACCTGTACATAGGATGAGGGGAGTAAATAAAAAAAAGGGGAGGTGAGATGTGTGAAGATGCTATGGGGGAGTCAAAGGGTGCAGAGAAGGGGGGACCTTAGTGAGGGCTTAACAATCACTCTGCATGTGAAGAGACAGCTTGTAGAATGGACAAAACTCGTTCCAACTGCACATCTGACAGGATTAGTGTCTAGAATCTAGGGAGGACTCAAAAAATCAAACATCCCCTACATAAACAATAAATGTGTTAAATAATTGAATAAATAGTTCTTAAATGAAGAAATATAAATGGCCAAAGCTATTTGAAAGTGTTTCATATCCATAGCCATCAGGGGAATGCAGATTGAAATTGCTCTGAGTCCCTGTCTCAACCCAGTTAGAGTGGCCCAAACCAGGAAACCTACAAGTGTTGGTGAGGGTATGGGGTTAGAGGGACCCTTATACACTGCCTATGGGAATATAATCTAGTACAGCCATTATGAAAACCAGTGTGGACAGTTCTGCAAAGCTGAAAACACATCAACACATGCCCCAGCTCTATACCACCTCCGAGTATATACCCAAAGGATCCGGAGTCAGCATACTGCAGAGACATTTGCAGGCCCATGTTTATTGCTGAACTTTTCACAGTAGCTAAAATAGGGAAGCAGTCTGTGGTAGTTTAAAAGAAAACGACCCCCAATAGGGTTGGCACTATTAGGAGGTGTGGCCTTGTTAGAGGAAGTGTGCTGCTGTAGGGGCAGGCTTTGAGGTCTCTTTTGCTCAAACTTTGCTCAGTGTGATGGACAGCCCACTTCCTGTTGCTTTCTGGTCAAGATGTAGCCAGCACCATGTCTGCCCACACATTACCATTTTCCCAGCCATGACAACAACAGACTGAATTTCTGAACTGTAAGCTATCACCTCAATTAAAATTTTTTTCTTTATAAGAGTTTCTGTGGTCATAGTGTCTCTTCATAGCAGTAGAAACCCTTCTAAGACAGAAGTTGATACCGTGGACTGGGGTATTGCCATGATAGGCCTGACCACATTTTGTTTGGAGGAATTTGGACTTAGGTCGTTTGCGGTAGGAAAGCAGTAGAATGCCTTAAGCACCAACTAATGGGCCATACTAGTAGGAGCATGGAAGGCAGCGGTGCTGAGAATGATGTGAACTGCACAGTGCTGGAGAAGAATTTTAGTATGTGCCCTAGAGAGCATTCTTGTGATATTTTAGTGAAGAATGTGGTTGCTATTTGCCCTTGTCTGAAGAGTCTGCCTGAGGCTAAAGTATAGAGTTTTGGATAAATTCTGTTGGCAGATGAAATCTCAAAACAGCCTAGTATAGACTCTATTGTGTTGTTATTAATGGTAACTCTATTTATTTATTTATTTATTTATTTATTTATTTATTTATTATGTATACAATATTCTGTCTGCGTGTATGCCTGCAGGCCAGAAGAGGGCACCAGACCTCTTTACAGATGGTTGTGAGCCACCATGTGGTTGCCGGGAATTGAACTCAGGACCTTTGGAAGAGCAGGCAATGCTCTTAACCACTGAGCCATCTCTCCAGCCCCCTTAATGGTAACTCTAATGAAGATTTATTTATAATGAAAAAGAACAAACTGAGATGAAAGGACTAAGAAATGGAATAAAGGGAGTGGTGACCTCAGGGCAAGATCCCACCCAGCTAAGTTTCCCACTTGTGAAAAGGAACTAAAAAAAAAAAAAGCTTAGAGTTGGGTATGGTGGTACATGCCTATAATTCCAGCACTGGGAAGGCAGACGCTGGTGAATCTCTGTTTGAGACCAGCCTGGACTAGACATCCAATTTCCAGACAGCCAAGCTTAGGCAGTGAAGGACAAAAAGTTGGTGAAGATGTAATTGAAGGAGGAGGCCATGCTCCTGCCCCAGCCAGCAGCAGAACTTGTCAATTTTGGTCATATGGTTCTGGCTTTAGAGTTAAGGATAGAAGAAAGGGGCTATGAATTTGCACCTAATAATAAAGAAAGGCACTAAGGCCAGGTATGTGTCAGGGGTGTCCCTGAATGGAGGCCTAGAGAGGCCACAATGTGAAGCTGTGAAGTTGAAGCCTAGATTGCCTGGGAGACTCCAAGATGTTGGAGATGCCAGAGCCATGAGATTTATGCCAAGCAGAGTTGCTAACAGGGAGTGGAAACAACCCAAGAGAAAGAAGGGTGTTGCAGTCAACAAAGCTGAAAGGAGTTGGAGATCTGAAGAACATTTTAACATTAGACGTGGAGATGCCAAGTTTGGAGTTTGCCTATATAGTTTTCAGTCTTGCTTTGGTCCAGCATTGCTTCATGTGCTCCCTTCCCTACGTTTTGGAATGGTAATGTATATCCTGAGCCATTTTATGTTGGAAGTATGTGAGCTGCTTTTTGATTTTGATATTACAGGGAGATTATAGTTCAGAGATTTCCATGAGTCCCAGAAGAGACTTTGAACTTTGAAACAAGTTTGAGATTATTATAGACTTGGGTACTTTTGGAGTTGGACTAAATGCATTTTTGCATTATTATTTGGATATAAGCTTTTAGGGGCTAGGGAGTGGAATGTAGTAGTTTGAAAGAAAGTAAGCCCCAAAGGGAGTGGCACTATTAGGAGGTGTGGTCTTATTGAAGTAGGTGTGGCCTTGTTGGAGGAATGTGTCACTGTTGGGGCGGGCTTTGAGGTCTCTTTTGCTCAAGCTTTGCTCGGTGTGACAATTTATTTCTTGTTGCCTTCAGATCAACACATAGCCAGCACCATGTCTGCCTGCACACCATCATGCTCCCTGCCATGATTATAATGGACTGAGCTTCTGAACTGAGCACCACCTCAGTTGAAGGTTTGCCTTATAAGAGTTGCCATGGTCATGGTGTCTCTTTACAGTAATAGGAACACTAAGTAAGACATAGCCTAACAGCCTATCAACAGATGAACAGATAAGGAAAATGTGATTTTTGGAGCCTGTCCTGGAACTAGCTCTGTAGACCAGGCTGGTCTCGAACTCACAGAGATCCGCCTGCCTCTGCCTCCGGAGTGCTGGGATTAAAGGCGTGCGCCACCACCGCCCGGCGGGGATTTTTTTTTTAGCTGTAAAGAAGAATAAAATGTTGACATTCACAGGAAAGTGGATAAAGCTATTGATTGTTAACATGTTAAGTGAAGTAAATCAAGACAGATCTTGCATGCCTTCCTCTTCTTTTTAAAGGCAGGGTCTCATGTATCCCAGGATGGCCTCAATCTCTGTGTAACTGAGGGTGACATTGAATTTCTGATTTTTCTGCCTTTATCTCCCCAGTATTAAAATGACCACACCTGCTTTATGCTGGGGGAAAACATCTAGGACCTTGTTCTTGCTGGATAAGCACTCTACCATTGAAGCCACGCCCCCAGCCTCTGAAGCCCCGCCCCCAGCCTCTGAAGCCACGCCCCCAGCCTCCCAAGCCCATATCTTGTAGCTGTCACCATCCTTCTCCTTAGGGTCCAAGGCCCTGGCAATCACCAATCTTTCTGTCCTCATGGACTTGCTTATTCTGGACAGTTCTATGTGATGGGATCATAAAATGTGGCTTTTTGACTGGCTTCATCTGCTCGTCATGTTCAGGATCCATCACATTCTGGCACATTTGGTACTTTCTTCCTTTTTAGTCAAATAATATCCCCTTGAACAGACTGAGTATGTTCTGATAATCTAATTCTTTAACTGACTGGCATGTGCCCAGTGGTTGCTCAGACACATCTGTTCATTTAATCCGTATTTACTGATAACCTACTGTGTGTCCTATGGTATCCTAGGGTTGGGAACATTGC
Organism: Chionomys nivalis; assembly: GCF_950005125.1. NCBI lineage: Eukaryota > Metazoa > Chordata > Mammalia > Rodentia > Cricetidae > Chionomys > Chionomys nivalis. Next base: position 67,963,592 of record NC_080093.1, on the reverse strand, counting down.
AGTGAACAAAATAAAGCTTCTGTGCTAGACCTTGTGGTGCAGTGGGAAGGACAGGTGGGTCATAGATGAATTAGCGATGTGTGTGTGTGTGTGTGTGTGGTAATTCCAAGAGGCATGAAGAGTGAGGTGTGGATGGAACTTGGAAGCCTCGTGATTTTACACATGACCACATGGTTCGTTTCCCTTGCATTGACCCAGACTTTGCATAGAAGAATGAAGAAGCAGGGGTTGGTTCCAGGAAAGGGGCTGACCCACGATTACTACAGGAATTAGGTTTATTAGGAGGAAGGACCTCAAGGGTCTGGGTGGCCTTGAGAGGGAAGGGCATGGGAAAGGAAAGAGCAATGTATTAGAACTTTAAAGGCAGAGAGAGGATGGGCCAGAGGGATGGCTCTACAGGTACTTGCTAAGTCTGATGACCCTAATGTGATTCCTGGAGCCCACATGGTAGAAGGAGGGACCCAAACCTGGCAAGTACACACATGTACACATACACGCATAGTAAATGAATCTAAACCTTTCTTTTAAAGGGAAAGAGGCTTCCTTATAAAACCTAGGGTGGGATAACTTAAAAAAATGGGGAGGGGGCCAGTGGACAGGATGGCAGATGGTAACATGGCCCACCGGAGTCTTCAGAGAAAACAAGAACAAAAGAAATAACCAAGTTTTATAACTGACATGGGCTGACAACAAGTTTTACCCCATATGGTTTAATTTAGGATAGTCTACATGACGAAGGACATGGACGAACTAGGTACGTAGAGTAGGAGCTGTTAGGTCGCAGAACGTATAGCTTCTTCACTCTCAGGGTGAAAGCTACTGAAGGTTAGAGGGGTGGGGATGGCCTGGTGTCCTCAGGCTGTGGGATCTGGCCTGGGAGAGTGACGGGCATCTTAAAGGAACAGGCTAACACCGGATTCCAGTGCTGCCCAGAGAAGTGGGGGCAGGGCCTGTTGAGAACCTGGATGTCAGGCGAAAGCCTAGGGCTGAGGCAGAGTGACAGAATATGTGTTTCTCTGTGCACCCCACAATTGCAGTTGTCCCCAGAGAAGGCTATGTCTTGCTGTTCCTTTGCTGTGTGCCACACAGATGTCTGAAGCTGTAACTAACACCAGCAGGAAGCTCGCTGTCATTTCGCTACCTTTTGTTTTGTGACCATCATGCATTCCCCTTTTACCCAAGGATTTCACTTCTGTCGTCAGCTGTGGAGAAGGCTCTGTGGCTCCCATCTGAGCCTGGGACTGGAGGAGCCCCTGCTCACTGTGTGCTACGGAGCAGCCGCTCCAATGTCCTAGAGAATGCTTGTTTTCTTCTTCAGCTTCCCGTCCGTGGCAAAGCTAATAATCGGCTTTTTAAGAATCAGGATGGGGAGTGCAGGAGAGAAGTCTCAACTCTTGAGACCACCTGCTGTTTTTGCAGAACACCTGGGTTTGGTTCCTAGTACCCACATCAGGTGGCTCACAATATGCTGTAACTCTCGCACCAGGGTATCTGACCCCTTCCGGCCTTTGTAGGCACCAGTACATACATAGCATACTTTTCCTCCCTCCCTCCCCTCCCTCCCTCCCTCCCTCCCTCCCTCCCTCCCTCCCTCCCTCCCTCCCTCCCTCCCTCTTTCCCTCTCCCCCCCCCATGTGCAGAATTGTAGGTCTGATATATTTAGAAGTGGGAGGTTGAAGTTCACTTAGAAGAAAACCCTTGGTCACCATAGCATTATCTTTTTTTGTCTGAATATTTAAAGCAGACTCCTCCAAGCCTTCGACTTGTAACAGGGCCTTTATACATTATGACTTGGGGGAAGGTGACACCTGACACTCTAATGAGCCCCCTCTGCTCTGTAGGATCAGATCATAGACTCTGCCCTGAGCTCTGAAGTCCAATTGGAGAGACCTGCTCTCACCTTCTAGGCAGTCCGTGGCAGGAAAGGGCACTCACTGAGGTAATTTATTCATCCAAGTCAAAGCTGCTCACTGCCTCAGGGAGAATGTAGGGGCTGTGGTAACCCAGCGTCCAAAGTGCTCGGGAGCATTTGCTCCTTAATGAAATGGTTAGCGTCCTCGGTTGGGAAGAGCAGCTGGGACTGGGGACAGCATCCAGGGTGACCACACCTCAATAAAAGAGCAATATAAAATGGTAAGAAATCTATTTGCTAAATTTGCCTGTTACGCAATCTTTATTTGGAGCTTAGTTTTATTTCAATAAAAGACATCGCACAGGAAATGATGGGGTAACATAGATCTGTATTCCCAGTATTTGGGAGGTTGAGGCAGGAGGATTGTGAGTTTGAGGTCAGTCTGGGTCCTGGGCTCCATAGTGAGAACCTGTGTTAATAAAACAAGTCAATAAACCAATCAATCAAAAACAAAAATAAAAGTTCTTAAAATTGCGTAGGTTACACATGTTCATTAAAAAAAAAACCATCCAAACGGAGCAGCAAATGATAAAAGCATGAAGCAACTTCTCCCTTTCCCTCCCAGTTCCCAGTTCTCCCCAAAAGCAGAGCAGTGTACATTGTGTTCCAAAGACACAGTCTGTGCTTGTGTCTATACACGTATGTGCACATGGAGGTCCGAGGACAGCCTTGACTTTTTCTCAGGTGCTGTCCACCTTGTGTTTTTAATTTGGGGGGGGGGGGGATGTGTGTGACAGGGTCTTTCACTGGCCTGGGCATGCCAGCTGGAACAGGTTGGCTGGCTAGCCTGCCCCAGGGATCTGCCTGTCTCTGCCTCCCCAGGGCAGGGATAACAAATGCATATCATCACACGTGAGGTTTTTGTTTGTTTAAATGTGGATCCTAGAGCTTGAACTGAGGTCCCCATGCCTTCAAGGTGAGTATTTTACTGAATGGCTCTATCCACAGACCCCCTTGTTGCAATGATATTTGATATAAATGTTTCCCAGCATTGCAGAACTTTCTCAGTGGTTACCCGGAGACAGCTGTCAGGCCAGGATTCCTGCTCTGCGCTAGTCAGTTGGTGGTGGCTATTCTTATCTGTCAACTTGACTACGGCCAGAATGAACTACAATCCAGAAATGGAGGGCACATGAGCTTACCAGTTGCTACACACACTGGGGCACATCTGCGCCCTTGGGGAGTCTATCTTCTGGGGTCTGTTGGCACCTGAGCAACAGAGGGTGGGGTGGAGTAGGGGATGAGGGGTTAGGGTACAGGGTGGGACAGGGAGACTCCTGCTGTTCTCAGGATAAGAAAGTCAGAGTTGTAGGCACACTTTGACCCCTTCTTAGCTTCAGGCCAGCCCCCCAGTGGTGCTCACCTGCCATCCCAGCATTTAGGAGGGTGAGGCAGGAGAATCTCAAGTTCAAAGCCTCTCTTATACCATACAGGATACCTCATCAAACAACAAACAAACCTGAGGGAACCCCCTCCCTAAATTAAAACGCTAGCACTTAGGGCTTTAGAGATGGCTCCTACGAAGGTTTCTGGTGTGCTATTTCACACGTTTTAGAACTGTACTTGTTTAAGGGTGAATAAACATTCCTTCGGGAATGACAGATGCAGGAACAATACATGCTGTGAAATGTGACCCATTTTTGTACATTCAAGAAGGAAAATATAACAGACCCCAGGGGGATCAATATGCTACCAAATTTTCGAAGACCTTTAGGCAAGGAAGCTGTGAGAAGGATGGGCCTGGAATAATAACAGCTTCAATAAGTTGAAAGTTTAATGAGGCAAAACACAGATTCCATTTCAAGTTACTAACTAATTTATCATTGGTTTGTTCAGTAAACTTAGGTATTGCAAAGTCAAGATTTCCTTCTGCAGGTGGAGCTTGATCATCCTGTCCCTAACTTATCTAAAAGCAAAGCAGACAGTATTACCAGCATGCCCATTGTTAATGGAGTACAAGAGTTGTACACATATAGTTAACTGTTTAAGAGTTGGTTTGGCAGGCTAGATTGACAACAAATTCCTGCCAATGTATTATGTACATAAAGAGTCAATAAGTTGGAGATAAATTTATGTGATGAGAAATGAGCCATAAATTCTCCATAAGCAGTAGCAAGTTACAATAAATAAAAAAAGCCTACAGATTAGGTATTGACAATCTTTTGTTTCATTGCAGTAGCTTAAACAGACTATTTTTTTGGTTTTGAAATATGTAAACATTATTGTGGACACATCTTTGTTGTTCCAAAACCTTTTCCTATATTAGGGGTTGAACCAGGGCCTAGTCAATGCCAGGGAAGGGTTCTGCCACTGAGCTATACTCAAGTTCTTGCTGCCTTAGTTTGATTGACACTAATAGTTATGTAGTTACAGCATGCATTCATGGAGCAAGCACAGCAGCTAGCTAAGTAGAGATTATATAATGAGCAAGTCTAAACAGCAGATTCACCACCTTAAATTTGTATCATTTCTTTGTGGCGAGAACATTACAGGTATTTCCCCTTTGAAGCACGCACTAGTCCGTTTGTAGCTATGGACCCTCTGTAGTATGTTAGAGACAGTTCTTCTGTCTAACAGTACCTGTTCCCACTGACCATCCTCTTACCCCGTGTCCATGACTCCACTCTCCAGCTCCACAACCACCATTCCACTCTCAACTTCTAGATGACCTTTTTGAGCCTCCACATATGAGAGAGATCATAGAGTAAATTATATCCCAAGATGAGTTATAGCTCCCCACATGATTTTCCTTGGATTATCAAAATGCTTTATGAAGTTATTCTTTGACTATATAAAATAAAGAAGCTGATCCAAGGAAGAAAAAAACTTAGTAACAATGAAATCTGAAATGCATCTTTCCTGTTTTAAGACTTAAAAAATTTTGAAATACAAAGTTTTATTAAAGGAAATGTTATGTGAACTCTAATATTACATATTAGAATGTACTAGCTGTATAAATATAGTAAACATTTACCAAAGAGCGGATTTTCCTAAAAAACCGGCAAGGGTAGAAGGTAGAATGTTGCCAGCTTCGTGAGCTTCACTTGCCTACCTGACTTCTGCACAGCTTTGGGCTGGTCCTTAGAGCATCCACAAATCTGAGAAAATTCCCCATTTTTCAGTGCATCACCCGTCCTTTCCCACTAGATCCTCTTGGCATTTGCACCATAAAGTTCACGTCACTGTGTTTATAGCTTATTCATAGTGTTTGGTTGCCAGGGAATGGGAACATTTTAATAACCAAGGAATGGCTCTGATAGGGTCCATGGCCTCCAGGGCCCCTGAGATAGGCATCCAACAAGTTCAGCATAGCCGGCCCGCCACTCAAATCAAGAAAAACTTAAGTACTGTTCAAGAGAGCAGGCCGTGCTTCAGAACCACATAGACTCATTGTCAGCAGTGTCCTCCAAAATCCCAAAGGATGACTTGATTATCACTAAAAGGAAAGACAAACACGCGGTTATAAAAGAACAATGTTGTTTTTATACCAAATGGTGGGTAACAGTAGGAGAAATGTCAAAAATTTATTAGAAGGGATTAAGGTTAGAGACACGCGAGAGCCAGTCCAGCACAACACAGTGGTGGACCACCAGGGCCTGAGCCCGTTCTTGTAAGACAGATTCACAGGGCGGAGGCGAAGAGGAGGGAATGAGGTGTAGAACAAGGTCAACAAGACCGGCTGTTAGATACCGGCTCACGGATCTGGTTAGTGTTTTCCTTAAAGCACTGCTTGTTCTGCCTGTTTACCAACCATGACTTCACTGGCTCCCTGGAACAGAATGACCTGGAGAAACAGCTGTAACAATGGGTCGTTGCCCTTAACAACCTGCTGGCTGCCACATGCGTGGCTGCAAACCTTGCTTGCTTGCTCACCCCCGCCTCATGGTTTTAGAGCATAAAATGAGAATTCCAATGGACCCGACACTGAGGCCTTTTGGGAGCTGTCCTTTCCAGGGGGCTTTGGCCCACTGGTGATGCCTCCTTGGTGTCGGAGTGCTTGTTCCAGAAAGATTCCTGTAGCAGTGGGAGGCTTTTGAGAGAGGAGAGGGAGAAATGATGTTATTATATTACAATCTCAAAAAGAAAAGAAAAGAAAAAATGAAAAAGAGTAAAATAGTAGTCTTACATAAATGTTCTGAAACGGAATAAGAGAGAATACTCTTTTTTTTTTTTTTTTGATGTCAGAATAACTTTGGGATGCCAAAACACACAATGAAATGAAAAAGAACAAAAACAATCAGTCAAGAAACAATTTAATGATCACACACATAGACATCTTAATACAAAGCCAAATAAGTCCTGTGCATTTTCAGCTATTTGTATCTTTTTTTTACACATAATAAATACAATTTAAGAAACCCCTTTAAAAAGGGGCACAAAGGAATGGATCCAGAAAACAAGCCGCTGGTTTCATCACTAGTTGCGCTGGGACGGCAGTCGTGGCAGAACAGACTTGTCAATCAGCCTGGAATCACCTGGAGACTATGAGAAGCAGTAAAGCCAGGGTCGTGGGTCTGTGGGAAGCAAGCCCAGCTAGGGCTGTTTCATCTCCTTTGAAAACAGCAGCCAGCCACAGAGGCAAGCAGTGGGCAGATTGGCATATATAAGCACACTTCAGTAATGCTAGATTACCTTTAACTCCTTTTGTCTAAATCAAGAGGTAGAGAACGAGAAATTTCATAGCCATGGTCACATTGACACTGGAACTGGCTCTAAAGGACCCAATACTGTGCTTCAGTGAGCCGAGCTCCGAAAGCTGCCAAATGGTGCTTTGGAGAGTCAGTCAGTTAACAGTGGGCTTACTCCACTGAGTGTGCTCCTAAGCCCCAGTGCTTGGAACCAGCACAAAGCCCCTTTCTAAGATTGCTGTCCACTCGTTCCTGCCTTGCCTCCAAAACTCTGTAGAAATGGAGCGTAGCCAGGCTACCTGTGGGTCCTGCTGGTCCCTCTGGGTGAAGCCTCCCATGTCCAGTGTGTCCCTCACTCACCGAAGTGGGTGATGAACTCCCATTTTAGTTGCAGGTTTCAAGGGATGGCCATCCTATGTCAGCCTTTAACAGATTCTACCAGACTCAGTTCCAAGATGCTCACGGGGAAGCAGCCATGTGTTTACTGGTCTACTAGGGCAGCCGTGTGTTTACTGCTCTACTAGGGCACACATTTTATCTGTTCTTTGTATTTTCTGTCAGGTAAGTCTGTCTTAACAGTGATTTCAGCTATGACCTGTTTCAGCTGGTTCTCGTTGCTGAATTTGTTATCCCCTGCCCCTTACCAATCTTTGTTGTCCTAATGAACTTTAGTTGTTTCATTTGTTTTGATATTCTGTGATTTGTAGCTTAGGACTTATTTAAGGTAAGATCATTATCTCTGTTGTGTTCTACAATGTCACTAGATATTTTGATTTATAGGCATGGAATTTGTTTTAAAGAGCTAGATCTGTGTATACATATTAAATTAGTAGCAGTTTTGAACTGCGTTGATTTGTTTGACTGATATTTTTATATTGACCTGCTTATTCTTAGTACTGCCTGATTTGATTTTACAATTGCTTGGGGTTGTGTGTGTGTGTGTGAGTGTGTGCACGCGCGCGATGTTTAATGTGTTTTTGTAATTTCCTGGATTCCCTCGTGTTTATTGAAAGCTTGAGGAAGTGGTCCATAGAAAACAGCATGGGTGTAAGCCAAATGTATCTCCCATCCAATTGAAAGCAATCTTGATACACAGTGGAGGTCTCTAGGCCAGTGCCCGTTCACGTTAAGGGGTCTGATCAAACAGCATGAGGTCCCCTTCAGAGTCTCCATAGAGACTCTCTATGAAGTCAGCTGGAGATTTCTTTGTTTATTACATCATGTTATTCTGGTTTCTGATACAGCAACAAATGCCTGAGATAAATCAGCTCATAAAAAGACAAGGTTCCTTTCCGTTGGCTCATACTTTTAAAGGTTCAGTTTATCATCAGGCAGACATGTTCCTGTAGGCCTCCAGTGTACTGGGCACACCACACCCTGGCAAGTGTGTGGTAGGACAGAAGGCCAGAAATGAAAGATAGGACTAGGAAGGCATGGTGTCCCACCAGTCCCTTCAAAATCACGCCACCTTGGGGGGCAGAGGCAGGCAGATATCTGTGAATTCAAGGCCAGCTTGGTCTACAAGAGCTAGTTCCAGGACAGGCACCAAAGCTACACAGGGAAACCTTGTCTCGAAAAACAAACACAAACAAAAAAAATCACACCACCAATGACCTAAATACCTTCTGATGGACTTCACATCTAATAGATCCTGGTACCTCCAAAGAACGTTATGCTGGTGAACAGACCTGCGAGACCTTGGCCCCTACAAACAGGCTTAGCACATACTCTATTAGTTACCTGGTGCCTGAATTAATGACCTCTTTCCTGTTGGTGAATTTCTCCTTTCCCCAAGAACAGTTTCCTACAGGGAGCTGAGCTATAGTCATAACTGTTGGGAAATATTATTTTCAGGTGTATGGCTTTTGTTTACGGTGCATTTGTTTAACTCTGTGAGGCTGTATTACTGTGCCTGTCTAAAACACCTGATGGTCTAATAAAGAGATGAACAGCCAATAGCAAGACAATAGCAAGGATAGACAGGGCTGGCAGGCAGAGAATAAAAATAGAAGGAGAAAACTTGGAGGAGAGAGAGGAATGAGAGAACAAGGAGAGGAGGAAACCAGGGGCCAGTCACCCAGCCAGTCATGAAGTAAGAAGGAAAATAAGACATACAGAAGTAAGAAAGATAAAGGCCCAGAGGCAAAAGGTAGTGGGGGATAATTTAAGATGAGAAGAGCTGGGTTCACCTTCTTATTTAGCTTCTCTAGAATCACGAATTATAGTCTCAATGTCCTTTATTTATGGCTAGAAACCAAATATGAGTGAGTACATCCCATGTTCCTCTTTTTGGGTCTGGCTTAACTCACTCAGGATAGTGTTTTCTATTTCCGTCCATTTGTATGCAAAATTCAAGAAGTCATTGTTTTTTACTGCTGAGTAGTACTCTAATATGTATATATTCCATACTTTCTTCATCCATTCTTCCATTGAAGGGCATCTAGGTTGTTTCCAGGTTCTGGCTATTACAAATAATGCTGCTATGAACATAGTTGAGCATATACTTTTGTTGTATGTTAGGGCATCTCTTGGGTATATTCCCAATAGTGGTATTGCTGGGTCGAGAGGTAGGTTGAACCCGACTTTCCTGAGAAACCGCCACACTGCTTTCCAAAGTGGTTGCACAAGTTTGCATTCCCACCAGCAATGGATGAGAGTGCCCCTTTCTCCACAACCTCTCCAGCAGAGGCTAAGCATCCTCCTGAATATTAACCTTCATCAGGCGATGAAAGAAGACAGAGACAGAGACCAACATTGGAGCACTGGACTGAAGTCTCCCGATCCAAAGGAGGAGCAGAAGGAGAGAGAGCACGAGCAAGGAACTCAGGACCGCGAGGGGTGCACCCACACACTGAGGCAATGGGGATGTTCTATCGGGAACTCACCAAGGCCAGCTGGCCGGGGTCTGAAAAATCATGGGACAAAACCGGTCTCGCTGAACATAACAGACAATGAGGACTACTGAGAACTGAAGAACAATGGCAATGGGTTCTTGATCCTATTGCACGTAATGGTTTTGTGGGAGCCCAGGTAGTTTGGATGCTCACCTTAATAGACCTGGATGGAGGTGGGTAGTCCTTGGACCTCCCACAGGGCAGGGAAACCTGCTTGCTCTTTGGGCTGAGGAGGGAGGAATACTTGATTGGGGGAGGGGGGGAAATGGGAGGTGGTGGCGGGGAAGAGACAGAAATCTTTAATAATTAAATAAATTAATTAATAAAAAAAAAGAAAGAAAGAAAAGAAAAAAAAAAGATGAGAAGAGCTGGCTGGAAACAAGCCAAGCTAAAGCTGGGCATTCATAACTAAGAATAAACCTCCATGTGTGATTTACTTGGGAGCCGGGTGATGGACTCCCCAAAAAACCATCCCACAGCACATAGCTTTTGTGCTTCCCTTCGTAAATGGTGAACATGATTTTGCTCCAGAATAACATTGCCCATTTGGGTAAGCTGTTGTTATGTCTAAGTCAGTGCACATGTGAAGGACTCTGGGGTGGTTAGAAAGTAGTGGTAATTCTCTGGCTTTAATGGCTTTTCTTTAAAATGGAAAAGCATTGAGAAACATTGACTCTCACAAGACAAAACCCTGAGTATAATTTTATTCTATTTTCTCAAAAGCAAAACAAAATAAAACAAAACAAAAACAAAACTCCAGTCCATTCCTTTTTCTATCACTGGAACTCTCCCTCCATCGCCCGCCCCTGCCCCTTTCTTCCCCGGTCAGGAGGCTTTCTTCTCTGCTGCCCCATCCTCTCCTAAGTGAAGCATCCTTTCTTCAGGGTTTGTTTTTCTCAACAGTAAGACATGTCTGCTTCTGGCAGCACTGATTACTTCAGAGAGGTTTAAGAGCATTGAAGAATCTTCAAAGTGACAAGGCTAGCCATTTCAGCAAGAAACTGCTCTTGCCTAGACTGCTTGATGATAAGATACATAAACTGGACACACAGGATCCACTCACAGAAAAGTGACTGCCAAACTTTCCAAAAGATGGGATGGTCCATCAGGGTTCCTGATTCACAGAGGAAACTGCCAGACATTCTAAAGGACAAAGAAGAAAGTGACTGGCAAAATGTCATTATAGAGAAAACAGTCCTTCAAATTTCCTGTTTCATGGAAAAGTCTGCCAGGTACTATATGGGCCTGTATGCTGAATAGAAATGCCCCAATGGTACAGAAGAACTTTGGGTGACTGGCCAGGCAGCGAGATAGATGTCCTTGTCAATTTTAGAGTTTTGAAAGTTTCTTACAATGCACTTCCTATTTACTTAGTTAATATTATGTCCTTCTGGGGTCTTTGATGGAGTTGAAGACAGATAGTTACAGTTTTCCATAGTTATAATAAAAGATAAATTAGCTATAAAACTTTAGACTCACAAAGATAAAATAGATGATAAAATATTTTTTAAAAAATTTCAGATACAAATAGACTAAATATTGTAATTGTAAATCTTACTTGATACCTCTTTGTTATATGTAGTTTATTATGTTAAAATTAAAACTTCCTTTTTATTTAGACAGAAAAGGGGAGATGATGTAGGATCTTCTTCTGTATGCTGCTATTGATGTGGGAGGGTCTTCTATCTATCTGTTGTTTCATTGGTTAATTACTAAAGAAAACTGCTTGGCCTGATAGGTCAGAACATAGGTGGGTGGAGTAGACAGAACAGAGTACTGGGAAGAAGGGAAGTGACGCAGACGCGATGGAGCCAGCTGCCAGGTCAGACATGCTGAATCTTTCCCGGTAAGCCACCACCTCATGGTGCTACACAAATTATTAGAAATGGGTTAATAAAGATGTGAGAGTTAGCCAATAAGAGGCTAGAACTAATGGGCCAGGCAGTATTTAAATGAATACAATTTGTGTGTTGTTATTTCAGGGCATAAGCTAGCCAGGTAGTGCGGAGCCAGGCGGGATGAAAAACAGGCCTGCCTGCAGCTCCTCACTACATGCTATGAATATGTTTTATTACCATTGGTTAATAAATAAACTTCTTTGGCCTATGGCAGGTCAGAATATAGCCAGGCTGGAAGAGATATAGGGAGATAGTAGTTGGAGTCAGAGAGATGCCATGTAGCTGCCGAAGGAGAAGGATGCTGAAACCTTGCTGGTAGGCCACAGTTGCATGGTGATACATAGATGAACAGAAATGGGTTAATTTAAGATGTAAGAGCTAGCTAGGAATATGACTAAGGTATTGACCAAACAATGTTGTAATTGATACCGTTTCTGTGTGATTATTTGGGTCTGGGCAGCCTGAAATGGAAAAGTAGTCTCCTTTTACAGGTTTAGACCTGAAGTGGAGAATCTCATCATGAGTAAATAGACTGAAGTGGGAAAGTGCCAGTTTCAATGAGCTCTCGTGTTAAATGATTATATTGAAAAGCAAGTAAGATAGAAATGCAAGCAGCCTTTTGGATTTTTAGCTATAACAATCAGCCCTTCAACCCAAAAAGGACAAAATAGTATAAAAAGTCTATGCATAATATCACTGGGGATACTTTTGAAAGGGGGCATTGGAAGAACCAGTGTCCTAGATTACCAAACTGTGTCAGACATCCTAACCCTGTCCAATGACATCATCCAAGGGCAGCATCAGACCACTCAAGCTCCTCTTGATTCTCCTAGACTTCCAAGGAGAAGTCAGAGATGCAGCTTTCCTGTTGATTTAGTGGTTACCAACTGCTCCACCCTGTGCACACTTCCTCAGAACAAAAGCTCTCTGGAGTCACCCTGGACAGTGCTCTGTAAAGCAAGGTGACAAACTGGGAGAGGGTGAGTGAGACGGCAGACAGCAGTTTGATGTTGGAGGTGTCTGGGAATGCCAACATGAACAGAGTTTAGAAAGGGAACTGAGAAGGTAAACTAGAGGAACACAGGACAGAAACTTCTCTTACCTTGGTTCACCAAAACCACCCAAGTAGTAGACATTTCTATGGCTTGAGCCCTGTCTCATGTTCTACCTGCTGTTTCAGGACCCAATTCAGAAGACTGTCATGGGACCTCTATACCTGTAACAAGGGGTCCATTTTGAATGTAAAAATTACAGGATAATGTCCTAAAGAAGACTTGCTTTTAGCAAATTCTTAAAAGTTTTAAATATTTGATTAGATTATAGTGGATCTGAGCAGCAGAAACTACTTAGCCTGAGAAATAGCTGACTTGTCAATTATTCCTTAGGGTCCAAGTCTGCATGACAAAGGCAGAAGATAAATAGGCTCTCGAAGTCCAAGATAGTCTTTTGTATAATCTATTTTCCCATATACTATAAATCTACATGAGATGCTTTTTAAAGATTTATTTTAAGTTGTATGTGTGTGTGTGTGTGTGTGTGTGTGTGTGTGTGTGTGTGTATAATGCACTTGTGGGTGCCCATAGAAATCTCTCCCGCTCCAACCTCTTATACAAAAATGTTAATCTATGTGTAGAGGTACAAACTTAGAATTACAGACACAAAATTCTTGTTTTCCATAATGGCAATTCCCTAGGCCAAGACTTATCTTGCTTACCTTGGAACACTCAAAATGTACCCAATAGGAATCAAAACATCTTCCAGTCTTGGACAATATCTGATAGAATCATCCTGGTGTGTGGGAACTTAATTTCCTATTAGTCAACTAATTACAAATCATTGCTGCTTCCCCATTTTGTGCTGCTAGACACCAACCAGTTGACCATGTTTTGTGTTTTTGTTTGAGAAATGTTCATACCCAGATAAGATCCACCAGACTCTGACATAACATTACTAGGGTAAATTATCTTTTTTAAAAATTAAAAAAAAATTTTGGGGGTAAATTATCTTAAAAAATGAAAAGGGACAATACATAACTGGATAAGCAATAACTATCTTATATTCTTGTACCATCGAACCCCTTACCCAGATGGCTGGAGCTGTGGTCCTCTCTAGGGCATGTTAAGTTACTAAGTCGGTAAACATAGCCTGGTATCTGGCTGGACAATGAAGGAAGCAGCGAGTGTTACTTTGAGGCTGGATGGGTAAAGATGGGGAATCTTCACTCCATGTTCTTTCTTTGGTTTGAAGCAGGTAAGCACAGTGACTTTAGAAGCCACAAATTTGCATATTGCAGACCCATGAAATGATGGAGCCTAAGTACTGTGTCAGGTCTGGTCCTGCTGGAGCTCGAGTGCTAAAAGAAACAGAAGGATGGGAGCATTGAGGGACATGGCTAACAGGGACAACTTTCAGGTGGGACTCTGGGTCTGTTATCTGTAGAAGCTGAAGGTTCTGGAAGGAGGACTAACCCTCCAGTTTACTTCTCGGCTGACCAAAGGGGTGTGGGGCATAGATAGTCCTAGGCAGAAGGTGGTGACCTGATTTCTGAAGATTTCACCAGCAGCAATCTAGAAATTTCCACTAGAATGAGTCGGTTCTCAGACCTCAGGTTCTCTCTTGGGCTAATCCTGGTATTCCCTGTACTGGCTGCAGGATGCATAAGGCAAGACAAACCAACAAGTATATAGGAGGTTTGTAAGGGGGTGTACCAGTGAAGGGTAGGGAGTAGAGACAGGAAGATGTACAGGGAGAACCTCTCGCATTGTGGTTGGACCTTAGGAAAAGGGGAAGGGAGGTGGCTCTGTAGGATGAACTGCAATCTGCAGTGCAGCTCTGGGAACTTCTCCCCAGGGGGGTCTTAGGATGAGGACTGTCCACGGACCACACTGTGCCAGGTTGGGGGCGATGAGAGAATTCCATGGCTTCAGTCCTTAAGTGGAAGTGTGTCTAGGGGAATGTGGCTCAGTATAAAAGATATGACTTTTCAGAGAAACAGCAAATGGAAGCTGTCAGCTGAGTCCACCCCACATAGCAGGTGTTCTCACGTAGTGTCACCTTGGTGGTGGCACTCTTGTGTCTTCCACCTTCTTGGAATCGTCTGGGAGGAGACCTGGCTACTGAGCACTGCACCCACTTTAAGGTGAGCAAGAGATAGATACTCCCTCCCTCCCTCCCTCCCTCCCTCCCTCCCTCCCTCCCTCCCTCCCTCCCTCCCTCCCTCCCTTCGTCCCTTCCTTCCTCCCTCCCTCCCTTCGTCCCTTCCTTCCTCCCTCCCTCCCTCCGTCCCTTCCTTCCTCCCTCCCTCCCTTCGTCCCTTCCTTCCTCCCTCCCTCCCTCCGTCCCTTCCTTCCTCCCTCCCTCCCTTCGTCCCTTCCTTCCTCCCTCCCTCCCTTCGTCCCTTCCTTCCTTCCTCCCTCCCTCCCTTCCTCCTTCCCTCCCTCCCTCCCTTTGTCCCTTCCTTCCTCCCTCCCTCCCTTCGTCCCTTCCTTCCTTCCTCCCTCCCTTTTTCTTTCCTTCCTTAATTTCTTCCTCTTTACCTCCATCCCTCCCTCCCTTCCTTCTTTTCTTTGTGTGTAGATGTGCACATTCATTGTGTGTTTCCTGTGTAATACACAGTAGCATGTGTCACTCAGAGAATGACCTCAGGTGCCAGTCCTTGGATGCCTTCCACCTTTTGTTCTTGTTGGTTTGAAATGTCACCACAGTGTCTAGACGAGCTGGCCTGTGAGCTTACAGTAACTTTCCTGTTCCTGCCTCCCATGTCACCGTTACTGCAATTACAGTCGTGTGACACTATGGCTGCTTTTTCCATTAGTTCTGGGGATCTGAACTCAGGTCTTACAAGGCAAGTGCTTTACCTGAGCCATCCTCACAGCCACGCTTTAGTTACTTTGAGGGTCTGAGGTTTATTGGCATCTAATTAATATTTGTATGGAGAGTATCTACTATGCTTCCCTGCCTTTGGTGTCATGTCTTCACACGCGGATTGAATCTTGACTCACTTCTAATACTAGAGTATGTCAACAATAGTGAGCTGTTCCTTCTGAAGGAGAAAATTAAAAGCTGTTACTTCTCTCATCCTCTGAGTCTCACCAGGGTGTGCGTGTGTGTGTGCGTGTGTGTGTGTGCATGTGTGTGCGTGTGTGTGTGTGTGCATGTGTGTGTGCTGTGAGAAACCCCAAGTTGTCAAGGTGTTTCTAACCAGTCCAGGACCTGGGTTTTGCCACAATGAGAGAATCTGGAAGTGGATCATCTGGGACCTACCAACAATCAAGTGGGTGACCTTAGGACACAATACAGTTCATGGCTCACTACTGAATCTCACACATAGATCTAGAGATAAGGTCCCACCTGGCCAGCATTCTACCAGAGCCGTGATAGACTCAGAATCCAGGTCACGAGTGAAGCTCAGAGGCCTGTTCCTTAGAATCTATAAGATAATATGTGCATACTGGTTCAAATCTCTAAGTTTTGTGGAACATTGTTACTTAGAAATAACAACAAAAAAATACAAGCATGTGGATACTAGTTTGGTGGGATGAATTCCTACGAAACATCTGGCCTGGAGGTTACTATTGAAGGAAAGAGGGGATGACAGGATCTGAGGTCAGCAAGGAACTTAAGGGCTGTCTCCTCCAGTGGTCCTCTACCTAGTCATACATGAGGATAATTAATGAAATTAAAATAAAGAGATCCCATTACTTAGGTTCTTTTCTGACCAATTAAATCCAACTGTCTAGATGAGATACATAGCTATTATTGTTTTGAAAAAGCTTTGGTATTTGAGATTGGCAGTCAGAAATGAAAACTGCTGGGCTTCTTAACCTGTACTCAAGATTTAGTGTAGCTTGCAATTATCTAGAAGATGGTTCACTAAAAATGTATGTTTCCAAACAAGCCCCTCTCCTCCCAGGTCGGGTTCAGTCACCACAGGAGGAGTCAAGCTATTTCCACAGGTCACCCACTTCCAGACAATTCTGGTAAAGATTTCTAGGAACTACACATTGGGCAATGGTGGGTGTATGGGAAGTGAAGTCATTTGGAGACAAACCAGGTTTGTTATGTGAGAGTGTTGGTGTTACAAAGGAAATGAACTTGTGACTCAAGAGACAGTGAAAGGCTTGTAGGCAGGGCTTGGTGGTCATCTGGGTGACGGAAAGGAAGCGTTCGTTGATGACTTCTGAATTGTCAGCCTGGTGACTGGACGCAGATGGTAAATGATATTTTTGGGATTATTGGGAGCACAGAGAAGCCAGCGCAAGAGAAAGATGAAATGAGCGGGGTGGGGGGGGGCTAAAGGGCAAACAAATAGGGTCTACTGTGTCTGTGGTACCAAGTAATCCAGGTATCGAAACAAGGATGGGAAAGCTGGGAAGGAAATTGAAAATGACCTTGAGGGGAAAATAGCACATCAAATGTAGCTTAAAATTATCTAAGGAGAACATAGAGCTTTCATGGAGTCAGAAAACAAGTTAAGGCAAAAGATCTAGGAACGAAATCTAAAAACAAAGTCTGGGGATGCTCATAGTTAGGTAAATAAAGGCTTTCTGCTATGGAAAAGAAAAAGTTAAGAATCAGGAGAAGGAAACAGAAGCAATCACCGACCGCTGTAGTATTAAAATGAAAACTAGCCCCTGTTTTTAGAAATGTTGGAGTTGTAGGAAGTTTGGGAAGGAGCAGAGAAGCGGCCGTGATCTCAGCCTGAGTATTTTTCTCCTTCTGACACTGCATGCTGTTCTGCAGTATTTTGAATAATTGATGAGTTGTCACTGGTGCTATTAACTTAGTCCATCTTTTAAAATGTATCATCATGATTGTCATGGTCATCATCACCGTCATCATCATTTGCCTGCTTGTACATGGCATGTGTATTCCACGGCAACTCTCAGAAGTTGCTTCTTTCCTTCCGCAGTGATTTCTAGGAATCAAACTTTATCCTCAGGTTTGGGCAGTAAGTGCTGAGCCATCCTTGGGCCTAGCTAGATTCATCTTTGCTCAGATTTCCCATAATTTGACCTAGTTTTTTCATATTTAGGACCCCACTCAGAAGTCCACCTTACACATGTTTCTCATGTCTCCAGTGTTTCTCCAGTTGTGGACAGTTTTCAGGATCTCTTTTGATGTGGACTTCCCTCTGTATGCTGTGAATATGTTTTATTGCCGTTGGTTAATACAGAAGCTGCTTTGGGCCTATGGCAGCACAGAATAGAGCAAAGTGGAAATTCCAAGGAGAGAGAGGAGAGAGAGAGAGAGAGAGAGAGAGAGAGAGAGAGAGAGAGAGAGAGAGAGAGAGAGAGAGAAGAAAAGTAGGCAGTGTTGAGGAGATGGAGATGCCATGTAGCCACTGAAGGAGATGAGACAGACTCTGGACAGAACCTTACTGTCAGACCACAGTCATGTGGCAATACACAGATTAATAGAAATGGGTTAGTTTAAGATGTAAGAGTAACTTAATAAGAAGCCTAAGCTTTTCTCACTGTCCCTGCTTTTCTTGTGCATGTTTTATGTTGTCTCTTTTGCCCAAATATTTCCTGAAATTAACTTTGGAGATCCGGAGCCTCTTTTTATGCAGAAATATTATTTTGTTTCATATTACTGATTCTATGGATTTTGTTTAATAGCTTTGCTTATAGATCTTATCTTTGCCTTTGACTATAAGCAATGACTTTTAACAACCTGAACTCCAGGGGCATTAGTTACTAAAGTGCGCATGCACTGTTGAATATAATCCCAGGATATTGTTTAAAAACTAAGTCAAGCTTCTACCAAAAAAGAAGTATGGAGCACATTCTTGTGCATGGATTCTAATAAGTCTTAATAAAACCCAGAGATAGATATTAGGAGGTGAAATTTGAGAGATCAGAGAAGCAGTGCAGCCTGCCACTAGAGAGACCTTTTACCTCTACTGAATTCTCAAACCAAAAGGGCGATTCTGTCCTCAGACTGCCTCGTTAGACTGCATCTCCAGACTGCACCAAGCTCCTGCTTCCTCCCACCTTATATTCCTCTCTCCACCCAGCCATATCACTCCTCTTTCCACCTCCCTACTGCTGGGATTAAAGCCATGTGACTCCCAAGTGCTGAAATCACCTTTGTGTGAGCTCTGTTTCTCTTTTGACAGATTCAGTCTCGTGTAGCCCAGGGTGGCCTTGAACTAACAGAGATCCATCTGCCTCTGTCTCCGAGTCCTAGATTAAAGGTATGTGCCACCATTGCCTGGACTCTAGTGGCTTAGCTCTGCACTCTAATCTTCAGGTAAGCTTTATTTGTTAAAACACAAACAAAATATCACTGCATTGCCTCTTATTTTTATTTATTTATCTTTAAGCATCTTTTTAATTGAAAAAATTGTCACAGAATACATTTTGGTCATGTTCCCCCATTTCCCAGTTCCTCCAAGATCCTCCACATCTCCCTACCCCCCCCCCCCAACTTTGTACTTCTCGCTCACTCTCTTTAAAGCAAAGAAAAGCAAAGCTAAACCAAAACAACAACACAAGAAACATACCCCCAACTGGTGTAGGAGGTCCTTTTGTTTATATGTTGTTTTCACCCACACACTGAGGCAATGGGGATGTTCTGTCGGGAACTCACCAAGGCCAGCTGGCCGGGGTCTGAAAAAGCATGGGACAAAACCGGACTCGCTGAACATAGTGGACAATGAGGACTACTGAGAACTGAAGAACAATGGCAATGGGTTTTTGATCCTATTGCACGTAATGGCTTTGTGGGAGCCTAGGTAGTTTGGATGCTCACCTTAATAGACCTGGATGGAGGTGGGTGGTCCTTGGACCTCCCACAGGGCAGGGAAACCTGATTGCTCTTTGGGCTGAGGAGGGAGGAAGACTTGATTGGGGGGGGGAATGGGAGGTGGTGGCGGGGAAGAGGCAGAAATCTTTAATAATGAAATTAATTAATTAATTAATTAAAAAAAGAAATGGGTTAAATCAAGATGTGAGAGTTAGCTAATAGGAGACTAGAGCTAATGACCAAGCAGTGTTTTAATTAATACAGTTTCTGTGTGATTATTTCGGGGCTAAGCTAGCCAGATGACCTGAGTGACGGGCAGGCCCTCATACAACACCCAACACATAAAAATAAATGTTAAAATGAATAAGCAAAAGACCAATAAGACAAAATGTCTACAAAAATATAGCTGAGTTCATTTTGTGTTGGCCCACTACTCCTTGGAATGGGGCTTGCCCTGAGGTGTAGTTAATATATCCAGCGAGACTCCACTGGAGAATACAGATTGCCTGTTTTCCAGAGGGTGTCAATTGAAGATAGACTCTTGGTTGGGGTGGGAGCCTACGTCCACTTCCCTCTCTCCATGCTAGGTCCCTGTCTGTCCAGGCTTGGGGCACGCTGCTCCTGCCTCTGTCAGTTCACATGTGTTCCAGTCCTGTTGTGTCTGGAAGACAGTTTCAGAGCTCATTCTTTGAGCTAAGAAAATCCATATTTTTTTTCCTTGCCTCCATGTGTGCCATGAGAATAGCATTATACAAGACATCAAAGGCAGCCATATTTTTTTGAGGCTTGCTTCTGTTGAACATTCAATACAATCCTACAGTCATGAAATATGATATAGAGTGGGACTAGGGGAAGTTTGAGCAAATCAAGGAAAAAAACATTTACTGAGCTCAATACTTTGGATAAGCATTACAACTATTTTTTTTAACATTTAATGTGTGTGTGTGAAAGAGAGAGAGAGAGAGAGAGAGAGAGAGAGAGAGAGAGAGAGAGAGAGAACGCATGAGTGAACACACACAAACCATGCTGTGTATATAGAGGTCAGAGGATTACTTGAAGGAATTGGTTCTCCTTTTTCGCTCTGTGGGTCTCAGGGACTAAGCTCAGGTCATCAGCCTTGGTGGAAAGCACCCTCACCTACTGATCCATCTCACTGGTCCCACAATTATTTTGAGAAGGATTTTTTTCCCATTGGTTATTTTTAAAGCAGCAGACTTGCAATGTTCTTCCTACAGGTCAATGCATTCCTCCCTGGAGCCAGTTTCTTATATAACATGGTCACCATACTATTGTATAACTGCTGAGTTTTGAAGACAGGTAGGTAATATTGCATCTCACTTGGAATACTTATTTTAAAAAGTGTGTGTGTGTCTGTGTGTGTGTGAGTGCATGCATGGTTGTGCACGTGTGTGAGCATGTAGCATGTGTGGCGGTCAAAGGACAACTTGCAGCAATTCCCTCTTTCTATCGTGGGTTCCAGGGATCACACTCAGGTAATTCATCTTGGCAGCAAACACCCTTATTCACGGACCCATCCTACAGACCCTCAGTTGGAATCCTTGTGACTAGAAACTCATTGAGTAAGCTGATGACTATGAAAAATGTTTTCCTGCCATATCTTCAGGGACTGACTGTTCTTTGCTAAGGCACAGGGTCATGCTGTGCTGTTTAGTTTTCTTTTCCCAGAAGGGCATGGCAGAACTCTCAACACCTAAAATGAAGACACCATTCTGAGAAAAAGGAACACTGTGTGATTATCACTAGTCATATTGTGTCATCTTTAGAGCTTACCTCAGACACATTAGCAGAAAATTTCACAAATATGGCCTGTGCTTTTTGTCATTTTTGAAGGCTTATGAAGTAAAATAGACTTTAGAGATTAATGTGCATGAATCATGCTACCCAGAAGTGTACACCGTGGCATGTAAAATTAAGACACTTCAACAAAACATTAAGATATATAAAGACTTGATTTTTTATTAGGCATGGAATGTTACTTACAACTTACCGGATTCTCCCTTTCTCCAGATTTCTTTGTTTCATAGAGGAAAATATCTAGGAACTAATTCTTAAATTGACTATTACAAGTAAATGGTGTCATGATCGCTATTCAAATACTTTTCCCTGAGCATCATTAGGCACTTTTAAATGCTGTATTTTGTGTAATTATTCTAAGTATATTTTCCTTTTTAAAAGTCTTATTTTTATTACTTCATTGAGAATTTCATGCAGTGTATTTCTGATCGTACTCCCCACCCCCATCCAGTTTCCCCCAGATCCACCTCAACTTCCCTTCCCTCTCAACTTTGTGTCCTGCTTTTGTTGTAACATAGAGTCCAATTTGTGCTTCCTGAAACTATTAAGTGTCGGCCATCCCCTGGAGCATTGCCAACAGATCAGGGGTAATATCCTTATGGGGAACTGGCTGTCCATCTCCCTTCAGCTGTCAATTTTCAGTAGCTCCTGGGACTGAGGTGGGACTTTGGGTTTAATTTTTGTTGAACTTGTAGAGATCTTTGGCGTGCTGTCAGAGCCACCAAGTTCATGTGCGCAGCTGCCCTGCTGTGTCTGGAAATCTGTTTTGTTTTAACCATCCACTGCCCCTGGCTCGTACATTTTTCTTCATTCCCTCTTCCTTGATGATCTCTGAGCCTTGTGGGGAGGGGTGTTTGTTGACAATAGGTGTCTGTCCTGCCCAATCCTGTAGCTGTTCAGCCCCAAGGAAGCACACAGAGGCTTACATTAATTATAACCTGGTTGGCCTATTAGCTCAGACGTCTTACTAACTTACATCTTAAATTAGCCAGTATTTCTTGTCTGTGCTAGCCATGTGGCTTGGTACCTTTTATCAGCGAGGCGTAATCATCTTGCTTTCTCTGTGTCTGGGTGACGATTGCAAACTCAGCCTTTCCTCTTCCCAGAATTCTCCTGTTCTGGTTGTCCCACCTATACTTCCTGCCTGGCTAGTGGCTAACCAGCATTTTATTAAAGCAATACAAGAGACAAATCTTTATAGGGTAGAAGACCATTGTTCCACAGCAGGTGTGATGTGTGCATCCCATTTGGGGCTGAGCACTCTGTATTTTCTTATTTACTGCATATTGATGGTTGTGGGTCTCTGTGTTAGTTCCCATCTATTGTAAAAAGAGGTTTCTCTGTTGAGGCTTGGGAGATGCAGTAATCTGTGGGTCCATTGATGTTATTGTAAGCTGGTCTAATACTGTGTCTGTTTAGCAGAATAATAACAGTAGGTTTTCCCTTAGGGCTTTAACCTATCTATCCACAGGTTCTTGGCTGCAATAATGGTGCCAGGTATTGGTTTCCTCTTTTGGAGCAGGCCTTAAATTCAATCATAAAGCATTTACTTATTTCCATAAACACCCATGTCGCTATCACACCAGTAGGCACATCTTCTCAGGAGGGTTGTTAACTAGCTCTCAGGTTTCCAGAGTCGGTACTGATGCTCACTTTTCTCCCCTGGTCACATGTATAACACTTTCTTTCCAATACCGCAGAGACTTGCCGGGATGAGGCTTCAGGGTCAGAGTCAGGATGATTTCTCCATGCACTGAGTCAAGTAACACACACATACATACTCTATGACTCCAGTATGTGGTGTTGTAAGCAGCAGGGTCTGGAGGGAACCAGGAGAAATGGCAATGTTTATAATGTTTCGGCGTCTATGGGACCTTATTGGCCAACAGATCTAAGGGGGTACAGTTTTTTCTTTTTAAATGACAACAAATTGTATGTATTTCTGGATTACAGGGTGAGGCTTGAATACCCATATACAGTGTTTGCTGATCAGATTGGGGTAATTGGCCTTTCGCTTTCCATTGCCTTTTTTTCTTCACAAAGATAATGCGATTCTATCATGTCCTTTGACCATGTTCATCCCATACCTCCCCTTCCTGTCCCTTCTCCTTTCCCCTTCCTGCCACCTTCCTCCCCTCCGTAGTCATCTGAGGTTGCAACCCTCTCTGTCTGTCCTCATTCTGCTTTTGGAGTAGGGCACTCCCTCATCAGGGCCGAACACCCCAGAATAGGCTCTGGACTCTCTCCTGTAGCTGAAACTTGTGTTCCTTAAAAATGTAATCACCCACTTCATAGGATCCTTTTTCCCTAGTAGCCCCTATCTATTCCCTGTAGAGGATAAAAGTCTCCGTGTGGTTGTCACCTGCTCTCTTTCTTCTTGTTATGATTAAGTTTTGACAGTGAGATCACCTAATGTGCCTGAACATTTTATGAGGACATATGGAGGCCTGAGAGATTCCTGAAAGGAGAATGTGAGGCTTAGTCTTAGGCAGGGCTGTTCATGGGTTCCGTGTGTGCCCTGCCCTTGCTGTCCCCCCCGCTGGTCTCTGTGACTTATTCAAGTGTCCATTCACATCTTCTCAGCTCAAATTTTTAAAATTTTATTTGTGGAGGAATATCCTGACTCATTTTCTTTGGTAAAGAGCATGTGGAGAGTCTAAATAACTTCAAGTTCTCCAGTAGACATTGACTTCTCTTTTTTATTCTAAATTTTTTATTTGTTTTACATACCGACCACCGTTCTCTCTCCTCCTTTCACTCCCCCCCCCTCCACTCCTCAGAGAGGGTAAGACCTCCCATGTGGAGTCATCTAAACCTGGTGTACTGGAACTTTCTTTTAATGCTGACAAATTGCAGCCTAATAGAGGTATCTGGGCTGGAATCTCTTCCCAGGTGATGACAGTGGTACTTTTAGCAGCTGCTCCTAGTGGCTATTCAGAAACCAGGCTATTATTATAAAGAAGTGTTTGCTCATACTTTGAACCTCCGCTATTCCTCCAATTAGAGCCACCGAAATACACTTCCCACTAAGGTACAAGGTGAATCTGAATCTGGCCCCTCTTCAGGGCTTGCCGTGTTTGGTTTTCTGCTTTTGTTTCATGCCTGGTGGTTTTTATATAATAGCGTTCCAAGCAGAAGGCTAGAAAGCACTTTACTATGCACTGCTCAATTTCATCCACTCATTATGTGTGTAATTTGAGTTTCAGGGGCTACGTTAAGGAGAAGGGATGAGCTGTGAATACGGCAACATATGCTCTCAAGGAGCCGTGTCTGTGAGGCGGGCGACCACATGACAATTCCAACAGGAGAGAGCGAACAAATTCAAGTGTGTGTCTTGATTATAATAATTATTGCTGACACACCTAATTTCAGGAGAGACAGCAGGTCTGTAGGGCTTTGGAACAGCTGCTTCCCCAAAGTCATATACTTAACACATGCCACACATGGGCCCCGAGCCCAGCTTCCTGGATGGCAGAATCTGTTTTGCTAGCGCATCGAGGCCACGCTTTATTCAGCTTCCCAGGGACAACAGCACTCCTCTGAGGATGCCTGGGGTTCTCTCCCAGGCTGGTGAAAACTGTGGGGTCGTGCTTGCTGCTGGGGGCTTATGCTGCACACTCTTGGTATCCAATCGATGAACCGTCTTAGCGCTTTATTTTCCTGGAACCACAGAGATTGGCGGACTCCTTGTGTGAGCCGGAGGATGCCAGTTACACCCCCAGAGTCTTTTCTTTGTTATTTTAGAATTCAGCTTCCAGCTTCCTGATGGCTGGCTTTCAGCACCAGGCTCAGGGGACCCCTCGAAGCAATTCCCCAACAGAGGCCATCAAGCATCAGTCTGATATTAAGCACAAACTTGGCAAAGGACAGATCTTCAAGGACCTCCTGAATTGCACCCAGGAGTACCTGTCAGTGTCTCATAGCCTTCAGGGACCAATTCAAAGTACGGCACCAGGCTTGCATTTTTGCTAGGAAGTGAAGGAAGCAACTCAAATGGCCTGAGAATAAATGTTATTTATTAGCTTTCTTAACTCTCCAGACTTAGAGCAAAAGATTTTTGGTCTAGCTTAGGCAGAGGCTTAAATAAAATTGCCAGAATTCTCCCACTGCACAGACTGGCTTCTCTATATGATGAATAAGGTGACCGCCATGCCCTAGACTGTTGGCTTACTGGTTCCTCAAACACATGGTGTCATCCTCTCTCAACAAGCTGTGGAGACCGATTTCCCTGACTAGGTCTGTGTTCTCCTTTGGGGCTGAGTGAAGGTGTCACTCAGAGCTGGAGTCTCCTAGATGGAAGAGTTTTCAGACAAAAGGAGGCAGTGGTTCGAGAGAGACAGAAAGATCAGGGTCATCTGTAGTTGGCTTTTCATCTTATAACCCATAATGATCCGGGACCTGTTGTAGGGCAAAGCTATTCTATGTAGTGTGCTTCTAGGGGGCTCTGCAGAAAGCCCTATGCCCTCTGTTCCACTCCCCAGCAAACAAGTGCCAGGAACACTTACAAACTAGGTCCCCAAAGGACACAAAGCTCCTCTAAGTTCTCCAGGATCATATGCAGATATAACTCTAGTGTTGAGTTCTACTGGTCACCTTATCTCCTGAGGCTCACAGTGGAGTCTATACCATAATGGCTCCACAAGATGTGAGGTAATTTTAAAGGACTAACCTAACCACAATAAAAGGGCCCCTTTCCTTATTTGCAAGGAAATAAGATCCGTCTCTCACTTGGGCCATCTGTGGGGAACTCCTCTGTGACCCTAGTTTTACTTGGATTTTAAAATTCATAGACTTCCCTACTTCCCAGTTTCAGTTTGGGAGTGTAACAGGTGCGGGGCTCAGCACTGCAACCTCTGCAGCAATTTCTCTTCTCCATTGATCATTATTAACATGATACTGTTATATAGAGGCAGTACCAAGGTGTCACAGGCTTAATTCAACTTTGACAAATAACAAGGCAAGTAAAGCTGGAGTCTGAAAGCTCCTCCATAGTCAAGACCCACACTGAAGACGCAGGGCACTGTGGGAGATTTTTCTCCCACCATTGCTTAATAATAGAAACGAGCTTAGTCTTATGCCCAGTGCCAGTGTGGTTTGCTGTGGCCGCTTGATTCTTACATTGCATTGATTTGGTAGGTTCCGGTTTTGTTGAGGAAACTTTCCTGGCTTCCTGCTATCACCTTCTTACCAGAGGATGTGAGGATCTGATTGGACAAACCTGCCTCAAACTGTCTAGTGAGGTTGTAAGGATTCTACAGGGTCCCAAGAAATAAGGGGGAGAGGGGGACTTGGAAAAGAAATAGAATCCCTTCCTCCATCTTGACCTACCCTTCCTCCTCATACCCCTAGCATGTTCTAAGCATGCTATCTATCATGGGACTTTATCCCAGCTCTAGTGTTGAGTTCTATTGGTCACCTTATCTCCCCGAGGCTCACAATGGAGTCTGTCCCATAATGGCTCCACAACACTATCCCAGCTCTAGTGTTGAGTTCTATTTATCACAGTGGCTCTCCTGCTCTTCTCAGTCTCTTTCTGAACCCCCCTTTCCCTTCCTTGTACTTGAGGATCAATAACCCCCAGACCCTATTCCATTTCCAGTGTCATCCTCTCTGTTTTCAGGGTCAAGGTATCCTCATATGGTCCCCCAGGAAACCCCAAGTGGAGCGTCTGATGGTGATCACTGCTTAGACTCTTGTCTTTGTTTCCTGTAATAAAAAATAACTTCTCATGAGGCCTACAAACTCCCCCAGATGCGACTTTGTCCCCCCTCAGGTCCCGTCTTAACTTTTAGCCTGTGGTCACTCTGGCATTCCTACCAATGCCCGCATCTTGTTCCCACCTTGGAGCACCGAACTTACTCTTTCTTTCCTGGCATCTGACCTCTGGAGACTCACACGTCACTCCTCAGTTCCAAGGTCACCTCTTCAAGGAGGCCTACTCTTGACCCAAAAGAGCCTTTTAATCCCTGACTGTCCCATCACTCTGCCTTGTTTATTTGTAAGTATATCATGTACCCTATTCTCCATGAGAATAGCCCTGTGTGCCAGGATCAATCACCGCACCTGGAAGGCAGCAAGCCTGTTAAAAACATGTGTTGAATGGGCAAACAAACAAAAGAGTAGGTTTCCCACATGGTTGGATGATGGTGGATGAATACATTCCATTCTATGATAGTCACTGGTTCCTGGAGAGTCACAGATTCCTTAAAAAAGTAACATAACGTAACCATTTTGAGCGAATCCAATTTAGAACTTCTCTCTTAAAGCCAGAGAGGGGCAATTATGTTATAACATCTTTAGACTTTTCTGGTCCAGGTTCCCTGTAAGCGTTGAGAAGTTCATCAAGCCTAGGCATGTCCAGTGAGAGGAAACTCTCCAACTTCTAGAACCTCAAACCCCAAATCTTAGGTCAATCTTGACCACACTAGTGAAGGTTCTCAAGAGACAGAAATAATACTATTTTGGATAAGTACTGTGGGGATGTGCTATAGGGATCAGTTTATGCTTTTGTGGAGGCTGAGAAGGTCGGGGGTCTGCTGCCTACAAGCTGGAGACCCAGAATAGGCAGTGATGGGATTTCAAGTTCAAACCAAAGTCCCGGAGAAGCAGGGGAACTGAGGATGTACTCCCTGTTGAAGGGCAGAGGAGGACCAATGTCTCGGCTCAGGCAAGGAGGATGCAGATTGGTTACTTCCTGCTCCCCCTGCCTTTTGCTTTACTTACACTGACAGTGGATTGGATGATGCCCATTGGTGCCAGCCAAGGTACAGAATTAAGCATCACACTTTTAGAAAGTGTATTGGTTAGTTTTTGTTTTGTTTTGGTCTACTTGGCATAAGCTGGAGTCATTTGAGAGGGGGGAACCTTGATTAAGAAAATGTCTCCAGAGAATCAGGCAGCTGACAAACCTGTAGGGTATTTTCTTAACTAGTAATGGATGTGGGAGGGCCCAGCTCACTGTGGGTGGTGCCATCCCTGGGAAGGTGGTCCTGAGTTGTATAAAATAGCAAACCGAGTGAGCTATGATGAGCAAGCCAGTAAGCAGCACTCCTCAGTGGTTTTTGCTTCAGTTCCTGCCTTGTGTTTCTGCCCGACTTCTCCCAGTGATGGACTGACAGAGAAATGATCCGTTTTCCTGTCAGAATGTTGGTGTCCCGACAATACTAAGCAAAGCAGGGCAGATGCTCACCGGCTACGCCCACCCATTTGCTTCAACCTGCCTGTATTATTCGTAATCTGATTTGACTGGTGCGCTGACAAGACCACAGGGCACATAAAGGAAGACCGAGGTCTTGTTCCTGCCTGTTGCCCCCTTGGGTCACAACAGGACTTTACGTCAGTCTTGCAGGTGAGGTAACGACAAGCTGGCTCATTTTCAAGGCAGATGAGTTGTCTGCTCAGTGTAGAACGAAAACCAAAACCCAAATCTTTCCTTTTGCAGAATTCCCTCTGAAACCATTTTCCCCTTCAAGTTGTCTTCAAGTTGGTCCACGTGTTTGAAGCGTGTGTCATGCAAGCATGCTGGTTAGCTGTTCCTATCAACCATCCACAGGGGGATTATTTTGAACATATGTTCTTATTTCTAGTGTAAAAGGAAGGACGGCTTCTAAAAGGACCCACGGGAGTACAAACACAAGATCTTGCTCTTGGGGTAAAGCTCTATTCTTGTGGAATTCAAGGTAACACGGAATCATTTGCAAATTGATTGTGTCAGACTGGCGTCTTCCCTTTAGGATTTTTACGGCTTGTTCTTTGAAAACATCTTTACTGGAAGATCAGTACTTGGTCTAGATTTAATTTTTTTTCTTTTATTGATCTATAGTCACTGTTAGGTTCAAATAGATATTTCTTTCAAATATATCATGTAGTTGGGTCTAGCTATTTTAAAGAAAAAAATCTATATAGCCTAAGACAAAAGTTAGCACTGTGGTACAAGTTTACATTTAGACAATATTTCATAGACACCTAATACATGCCCCCCAAAAGTTTATGATACAGCTCTAGGTGGGGATCCGGATGATATTGACAGTTGATAGATTCCCAGGGCCAGGGAGCTGGCACAAAGGTAAAATGTTTGTTGTGCAAGGGTGAAGACATGAGTTTAAGTCCCTAAGAACCCGTGTAAAGCGGGACACATAGTCCATGTCTGCGACCGCTACACCCATGGTGAGATGGGAGGCAGAGACAGGAGAGTCCCTGTAAGCTAACGACCAGCCTGCCACACACAGGGGCAAATGAGAGACCCTGTCTCAGATCAGACAGAGGGTGAGGACTGACGCTTGAGGTTTTCCTCTGACCTCCACACATGTGCTGTGTCATATGTGGGGAGAGAGAGAGAGAGAGAGAGAGAGAGAGAGAGAGAGAGAGAGAGAGAGAGAGAGAAGAAGAAGAAGAAGAAGAAGAAGAAGAAGAAGAAGAAGAAGAAGAAGAAGAAGAAGAAGAAGAAGAAGAAGAAGAAGAAGAAGAAGAAGGCCAATTCTGGGCATTTTGGGGATCAGCTAAGATGTTTTTGTTATGATTATGCTGGCCTTCCCTGTCAGTACCCTGTACCTTTTAGAGACAAGCTCTGCCCACTCCCAATCTGGTCTCAGTTCTCTCTCTTCCTTTTCTCTCTCTCCCTACCTTTCTTCTGAAGAGGCTGCTCTCTGCCTTTCTCCCCTCTTTTCCTCCCTCCCTCCCCCCTCCTCCCTTCTGTATCTCTCTCTTCTGACCCTCTAACCTCCCAAACCTTCCCAATGCCCTCTTCTGAAATAAAACTTCATACTCCCCAAGCTCTCTCTGCAGGGCATATTCTGTTTCCCACATGGTCCCCCACCCGCCACAGGACCCTGCAGAGTCTCTTGCAGCAATGTAAATCTTTTGGTTTTTCTTTTGTTTTGTGTTTTCAAGTGAACCACTACCCCAATATAAAAGTTAGTCTTCTCCTGAAGCCTGAAGTCACTTAACCCTTGAACCAAAATTTGTTCCACTAATGACAGAACCACATCCTTAGTGGTTTCAGAGCTCAAATTTCAGAAACAAACAAACAGATAAAACAAAACCAGAGGGGAAAGAGTCTATCCCAAGAGCATGGGTCCTGTCCCTCTGTCTCCCATGTCCCACTCGGCACCTCCCACAGGACTCTAGCCTGTGGCTTGGGTGTCCAAACTAGCCTCATATATAACATCATAATTCTTTCTTTAGCTTCAAGAATGAGCATCTCTGGACACAAAGCCTGTGTCAGTCTCCAGTGTCCAGCTTCCTCTTTTATCCTTCCCCATTTTCAACATGGCAACCTGGTAGCTCAAGCATGGGCTTCATCCTCTGAGGGCAGCTCTGAGTTTGGGGGGGAGGGGCAGGCACCTTGACTGGTAGCTTTCAGACGACCACAGCTTTGGAGCTGTCCACAGGGTCGGCCTCACTCCTGGTAGGTTTTCTGTGCAAGGGTCAAGACCTACACAGTAGCACGTCTGTGACCTCAGCACCTGTGGTGACATAGGACACAGACAGGAGAGTCCCTGCAAGCTAATGGCTAGCCTGGCACACACAGTGGCAAATGAGAGACCCTGTCTCAAATAAGACAGAGGGTGAGGACTGACTCTTGTGATTTGAAGAAAACAGCTCCCCTAGGTCCATATATTTTGAACTTTTAGTCACCTGAAAGGGAAACTGTCTGAACTGATTACGAGGATAAGGGGTGTGGCCTTGTTGGAGGAAGTGTGTCACTGAGGGTGTACTTGGAGGCTTCAAAAAGCCCACAACAGGCCCAGTGTCCCTCTCTCTGCCTCCCCATCAGCCTGCAAATCAAAATGTAGCCCTCAGTTACTTCCCCAGCATCTTGTCTGCTTGTCTGCTGCATGCTTTCCACCGTGATGATGATGGACTAACCTGCCACGGACCAGCTCAGGGGAGCCACTCAGACCGTGGGAGAAGCAGGGTCTTGGTAACAGGAAGGCACAAGTTCGGCGAATGACAGACAGACACAACACACAAGAGAGTGGTTGGAATCTGCTGCAATTTTACTGAATTCATGTTTTCATTATAAAGTATTCAAACAAAGAACAAATCAGAAGGTCATGTGTCATTGGTTGGCACAGTATGAAAGCTTCTTTTAGTCACATCAGCGATTTCTAAGAAAAGCATATTATCAGGAACAGGTGTTAGACATAAAGCATCCTTCGAAGAGGAAATCTTGTCCCTGGGAACGTGAATCTCAGGCAAGTGGTTTCATCTTATGAATAGAAAGTTTCTGTCTCATTATCACTATCATGGCCCTTCCTCTTCCCAACCCTTTATTTCATCTAGTGACCAAATACGCCTAATCAGTTCTCTGCACCTGTTGAAATATACTTTTTAGTACCTTCTTATGCAGCAGACACCATGGGGGTTGGGATCTAGCAAGCCTATCCATAAAGTTCAAAGTATAATATAACAGTCTTTGTCCATCAACATTACCCCATCTATTCCCTTGCTCATCATACACCCCGTGTATGACAAGGTTCTGCTGTAGTCTTATACATTCCCATACTGTGCTTCCTTATCCCAGAGCTGTTCCTGAAGAGAATGATCCTTGTCTTGTATATATAAAGACTATCATTATTATGAAAGAATTTGTGCAAAGCTCATATTCCATATAGCCAGCTACTCGAGAAACCCGTCTATGCCTCAGCGGTGGCTAATACCGGGGCCATCTGCCATTGACCTCCAGGAAGCCTAGTCCCATAGGACACGTAGCTCCCGTCTGGTATAATGACATATGTCATGTCACACAGACGACACTGGAGTTGGTGTGGCACTAACCCTCTGAAACTGTATGCAAGCTCCCAATGAAATGCTTTATTTTATGAGTAGCCTTGGTCATGGTGTCTCTTCATAGGAAGTGAATAGTGACTAAGACATGGGGCCAACAGAAACTTTTGAAATGGTAAAATATTCAAACCAAGACTGTAAATTAGCTGTTCTTTCCATGATCTGATTATTTCCCTGATCTGCTTCTAGATTTCCACCCAAACAATCCTATCTATCCATTCATTTATGACCTTATTCTTCCCATTCCGAAAGAATATGTGGCAGCCAAAATCACATATGTGGAAAAGTGTGGAGTTGACACCATTGGGCTGTGAAGGTCCCGTGTAAGGACCACAGAGTCTGTGCTTGTCCACACGCTCAGTTCTGTAGATTCTGTCCTTCCTAGAGGGCCCTTTGCCTTTCTCGGAAAGGTACAGAGCATGTATCTGGAAACATTTGCCCTGGCCCCTCCCCGGGACAAGTGTGTAAACCACTTGGAGTGACCGCAGGTGTGCACACTATACCAGCTCGTCAAAGGCCGTCTCAAGACATTTTGATGCTGAGTAAAAGAGACCACAGGCAGAAGTGGCAGGACCTGGTGACCAGGAGAGATAATTCTTTTCATCTTTCTTGACATCATCCCCTGAAGGGTAGGAGTACCTCATTAGCTTGTCCTTGGAGAAGATATGACAATCTTGCGGGCACTTGACATTGGCTTCCTTGGCAGGCAGCATGTCAGCCTCATCTGTATTTGTCCATGCTGTCAGGAGCAAGACCTCTTAACTGGAGTTGTAGCTTCAGGAACCTCATGCTCCAAATCCTGGAGTAGCCTCATGGATTTTCTTTTTATTCCTCTCTTTTTTTCTCTTCTCTCCCTCACCCTCAATTTTTTTTTTTTTTAAGGATCAGAAACAGGTGACTTTAGCCTCTCTCTGATTTGTCTTACTCTTGCTCTCTCTGCAGTCCTAAGAACTCAGCAGTGAGCTTGGTAAATCTGCACTCTCTCTGGCTCCCCTGTGTGTTCCTCATCAGAGAAACACTTCCATCTTAGGAGATGTTCCACTCTGCCCTTGATGACTCAGTGGTCAAGAATAAGGCTGTTGTGGATTATTTGCTTAACAATGTCAAGATGTGTTGTGGCTGTTTAGTTATGTAAAGGTGTGTTGTCATTTTACCTTGCCTGCCAAAGGAATCCAATTGGTCTAGGCCAATAGTGAGGGAGAAGGTATAGGTTGGACTTCTGGGCAGGAACAGTAAGTAGGAGGAGGAATTTAGGCTCGAAAAGAAGAAGAAAGTAAAGGAGGTGCCAAGGAGACATCAGGGGTCAGACAGACAAACACAGAGGAAGCAGGAAAGTAGGACATACAGAATAAAAGAAAGGTAAAAATCCCGAGGCAAAATGTAGATGAATAGAAACAGGTTAAATTAAGTTAAAAGAGCTACTGGGACAAGCCTAATCTCTGGCTGAGAATTTATAATTAATAATAAGCCTCCGTGACTTTATTTGGAAGCTGGTTGACTGCCCAAAGAAAATGCCAACTCCACAAGGCCCCTTGCAGAAGCTGTGTATAGGAGTCTTGACCAATAGCCCTCACCTTAGCTAGACAACAGAGCTTTGTCTGACGTATAGGAGTCTTGACCAATAGCCCTCACCTTAGCTAGACAACAGAGCTTTGTCTGACGTATAGGAGTCTTGACCAATAGCCCTCACCTTAGCTAGACAACAGAGCTTTGTCTGAACGAGTTATTACCATAGGAATCCAGTCATTTTGTCCAAGCTTGCTGCTTACTCCTTGTGAGTCTGATGGAAAATGATGGTCCTGGGGAGAGATCAGAACTGTAGGTAGTGGGAACCTCAAGGAGACTCTTGGCTTTGGTTTATTTTCATCTGTGCAGCTTGAACAATCACTTACTTGCCTTTACATTCCATGGGTCATTACACAGGCTTGCTGCAGCAGGCTGAGAGGACATATTTAAATGCATGTTGTGCAAGTAAAGCAAACTGAACACATCAGTAATATATTAGTGAGGGTTCTCTAGAGGAACAGAACCAATAGAGTATGTAGATAATTATGCAATTACATTTGGGGACCGGGATGCAACTTGCCTAGCGTGTAGAAATCCCTTGGTCGGATCTCTGGCACTGAATAAACTGAGGATGGTGTAGCATGCTTGTAATCCCAGCACTCAGGAAGTTCAGGTAGGAGGATCAGAAGTTTAAGGTCATCATCTACTATCTAAAACTTGAGATCAGTCTAGACTACATGAAACCCTGTCTCAATAATCAATTAGTTAGTCATTCACTGTATTGGCCTACATACCAGCAGACTGGGCAATTCACAGTAGTTTTTCACTCTAGGAAGGCAGAGCCCTGGGAGAGCTGCTTACTTCAGGAATTTTGTAGCTTCAGAACAAGAAAGACTAATGCTTCTGTCCCAGTCAAGGTGGAAAGCTTGGAAGCTCCTGGAGTGTTGTTGTTGGGTCTTTGTTGAGAGGCTAAAGGAGCCTTAATGGCAGCAGCAATGCACCCACTGGTTCAGAAAGAGTGGGCGGAGCTTCTGGCACACAGATGACTTTGTCTTTCATGTTTTCTCCAGGTAAGCTCCCAGCCCCTTGGATGGTGCTGCCCACACCTTCCTTCAGTTGCTGCCTCATATGGCAATCTTCTCCAGGATGTCCTCACAGACACACACAGAAGTGTGCTCTACTAATCTCCTAGGTGTCTCCCAATCTAGTCAGGTTGTCAAGACTAACTACTACGGTGAACAGTTTAGGAAAATCTGTATTCCACTCACGGAGTGATTACTACATCTGATTGGGGCAGAATAACGCTCTTCCCTCCACCCCAAGTGCCAGGTCCTAATTCCTGGGATCTGTGGCTTTGTTAGATAAATACTGCAAGGGGAATGAAGATCACTGATCAGCTGACCTCAAACAAGGATGCTTCCCTTACTTGTGTAAATGGGCTGAATGTAGCCACAGTAAAGGAGAGGCAGGAAGAACTCAGAGAGATGGTGGTCCGAGAAGCCACTCTTTTGGCTGTGGACCCAGGGGACACAGGTGGCCTCTCCAGACAGGGGAAAGAAACAGATTCACATCCCGTGTCTTCCAGACAGGAAGGCACTTTACCAGCGGTCTGACTTCAGGGCTGGAGGACTGCCCTGGATTTCTGATACTAGGGGCTATCCACAGGGATGACGTGACTGGTGATGCTTTCAATCATTACGTTTGTAGAGATTTGTTACGTCAGTAATGAGAGCTAACACACCCTCTCTTGGCCGTGGAGAGTGAGTTCTCTGACCACTCACTATAAGCACACATTTCCCATCCTGCCTCATGTCAGTGCTGGGGATCGATCTGAGAAAACGTGTTCCTGTTATAAACAGTAAGAGTGCCGTGGATAGGGGCCACTGAGTCTATAATTTGTGATTCTAAAGAAGCTAAATAAGAGGGTGAGCCCAAGGAAAAACATATAGTTATCATCCTGGCTATGGGAAGTAGACAAGATTGCCGGGCAAAAAATTGAAATCTTGGGGGTGGGGTGGGATGGGGGTAAAGGGAGATGGGGAGAGAAAAGTGTGAAGGAGAGGATGGGGGGAACTTGGGGAAACGGGATGATTGGAGATAAAGGAAGGTTGGATAGGTGAGCAGGGAAGCACATATCTTAGTTAAGGGAGCCACCTCAGGGTTGGCAAGAGACTTGAACCTGGAGTGGCTACCAGGTGCCAGGGCAATGTCCCCAGTTATTTCCTTGGGCAGCTGAGGGTAGGGAACCTGAAATGACCCTATCCTATAGCCATACTGATGAATATCTTGCATATCACCATAGAACCTTCATCTAGTGATGAATGGAGATAGAGACAGAGGCCCACACTGGAGCACCGGACTGAGCTCCCAAGGTCCTAACGAGGAGCAGAAAGAGGAAGAACATGAGCAAGGAAGGCAGGACCACGAGGGGTGCACCCACCCACTGAGACAGTGGGTCTGATCTATTGGGAGCTCACCAAGGCCAGCTGGACTGTGACTGAAAAAGCATGGGATAAAACCAGACTCTCTGAACATGGCGGACAATGAGAGCTGATGAGAGGCCAAGGACAATGGCACGGGGTTTTGATCCTACTTCATGTTCTGGCTTTGTGGGAGCCTAGACAGTTTGGATGTTCACCTTCCTAGACCTGGTTGGAGTGGGGAGGACCTTGGACTTTCCACAGGGCAGGGAACCCTGACTGCTCCTGGGACTGGAGAGGGAAGAGAAGAGGAGTGGGGGGAGGAGGAGAGGGGCGGGAGGAGGGGGAGGGAAATGGGAGGCGGGGAGGAGGCGGAAAATTTTTTTCAATAAAAAAAATAAATAAATAAACAGTAAGAGTGTGTGTCTAGCATTTACGGCCAGCTGGGCACCATCAGTCACTGCCCTGTAAATCACTATCGACTCCAGTGCTGCAGACAGCTCTGGACGCCATGTCTGCTTTGCAGCTCCGTTTCCTTTGTCCCCTCATTTTCCATTTCGTACATTACTTGTGCTTGCCTCTCCCCAGGATACTGTTTGAAAAGTTGTGTGGAATAGTTCATCTCCTCCAGACTCAGTGACTTAGGAGATGGCCATCCCTTTTCCTGCCTGTCATTCTGAATTTTAATCGTGCAGTGTGTTGTTTTCAATGTTTTTTTCTTTTTTTCTTTTGTATTCTGAATCTATTTCTCTGTGCTTCCATGTAGACCAAGGGAAATATTTTTTCTAGCCTTCTGGGAGTTTCCTTAACCTCTTTCCTTGCTCAGCAAAAAAATCACTAGTACCACCCCTTGTATGTTTTCAAGGTGTTATCTGTGACAATGTTTCTTAGTTTTGATTTGGCTTAAGAGAGACACACATGTTCCCAGGAGATAGTCTGGTGCTCCTCCCAACTTTGTTGATGTTAATATTCCTGCTTCTTGCATTAAATTGCCCCAGGTAGCCACAGTCTGTGTTCTCTCTGCTGTTTGTTGGAGTTTAGAGGTTAAAGGTTCAGCATTCTGTCTGCCACTCAAGGAACTGTTGCTAAATTATGAATATAAAACCAGCTTCCTGGCCCTGCTGTTCAGACACCAGTGAGCAATATATCTATATGTAGTGGGTGGGTGACTGAAACATAATCAAGAAATTTGAGTGGAGGTGATGGTCACCTGCTTCAGACCTCAGCATGACACTCCCAGAATGCTATTTTTTGTTATTGTCCTCTTCTCGTCCTTGAACCACCCAGGCAGCCACGTACTACAGACACAGTGACTGGGCGGACTATGTGAAGGAAGCTGATTTGCCCTGCTCACCTGTCCACCAGAGCCAGATAGTCGTGATGTTTGAGCCCTGATCCACTCTTAGTTTATTTAATGCTAGGCATTAATTGCAACAAATAAATTAGACAATTTGATTTTGCTTAATTGGCTCTGTAAATATTTTAAAGTTTTAAATTTACTTTAATGTTTATTAAGGAAACAATAAAACTAGTTCGCCAAAGCCATGACTTCATCCACATTATTACTTAGGGACAGAGTCAGTATTAGGTGAAAAAAAATAGTAACTTGGTGTGGGAGGATCAAGTAGGGCTATTAGCAGTGACACACTTGACCAAAACTGGTGACCAGACAGCCAGGCAGCGTACACATGGAACACAGGGAAGGAAGGGCCATCATGACTGCCGTGTTGGGCATCTCATAGCACAGCAGATTAGTGACTCAGTTTTGCGACCTTTAGCTAATGTACCTGGGCACTTTCAGGAGGCCGTGTCCTGCTCTGTCTTGGCTTTTATTCTCTTGTGATTTTCATTTGCCAATAAAAATATTGCAAAGGACGCGACTGGTTCCCTCTCTCTTCCTTTCCTTCAGAGTTTTGAAGCGGTGGGCGGGGCAGCAGTGGGCGGGGCAGCAGTGGGCGGGGCAGCAGTGGGTGGAGCTTCCTGAGGTGAGAGTTTGGTTTTACTGTTTTGTTTTTATGTTTTTCATTCTCGCCCTTGCTGGATCCCAGGTGCAGCTTTGAGTCACCTTCAGCAGTGTCCCCTGTCATAGGGCTATGCTTCAACATGTTTTTCTCCTTTCCCTCACCAATCAGGAAATGTCTAGGGGATTTCTCTATGTCCTTTAATTGGTCTGTATCCTTGGAAATGTTTAGTATTGTTTGGTATGTATTTGGGTTTGGATTTATGTAAATGGTATGCAGCCCTAGATCCTACTGTGTGTCTTCCTTTCTCCCAATGCTGGTCCCCCCTCCGTTCTCATCTCCTACGTGAATGTATATCCAGTTTGCTGTTTCTGCAGCGCAGTGGCCCAGAGCTTTCCTCCCTCTTTTTCTTATCCATCTCCCGAGGAAATAGACTTAACAAAGTCATTCTGTTCTACAAGCCAGGATGATCCCAATCCTGTCCCCTGTCTCTGTCTCTGTCTGAGAGAGAAGCCCAGACTTAGCCAAGGAGAACTAGAGATACGTGACGTCAGTAGCACTGACCTGCAATGGCAGTTGAGATCTGTGGAGTCAGGACGCCGACAGGCAATGCTCTGCTGAGGTTTGCAAAGTCCTGAAGTTGATCAAGAAGTGTTTGATCTGAGTTTCAGTAGAAGAGAAGCATGTGAATGTTTTGTCTGCATGTATGTCTGTGTACCACATGCTTGCCTAGTGCCCTCCGTGGTCAGAAGAAGGCATTGCATTCCCTAGAACTAAAGTTATAGATGGTTGTGAGTGGCCATGTGGGTGATGGGAATTGAACTAATGTCCCCTGGAGAAGAGGGCACTGCGTCCTCTCTTCAGCATGCTGAGTGTCATTTTAAAGGACTTATTTTGAAGTGTCACAAATGGAAGTATGCACATTTAAATGCGACACATTTAAAACCTCCGATGAAGTTTTGCACCTGCGTGTCTGCAGTTGAGCCGACAACAATGAGACCGGCTGGTATTTGCCAATGGGGAAGAGTAGGCTCTGAGGTTAAATGGAAGGTCACAGTCTAGTTACAGGAGCTCATCTGGCCAACGCTTGCTGGGTGGGGATGCAGGCCCAGGATGGCCAAAATCTTTTTGAGTTCCTTATTTTCATGTGACATCTGTGCTAGGCAGCTGGCCAATAAACAAACAACTCAGACACATTCATAGAATGACTCTATTCCTGGGGATACACCATCTTTTACTGTGAATTGGGGAAAGAATTTCTACTTTTGGACCCACGAGTTTCTATAGGGACATGGTTTTCTTGCCTAGTTAACTTGCATGTACTTATGAGATCAAAGAATTCTGTGCAAAGATTCTGTATCTGGCATCTGGATGACAACATGAGCTGGGTCCCACCCTGTTTATTCATCCCCGCTTTGAGAGAAGCGTGAGGACGAAGAAAGAGATAGACAAGAGACAACTGATAGAGTCGGGAGGACATCCGGGAAATACTGAGATTTGCCCTACATTTATTTCTCTTAGGCTTCATCCCCCCAATCCAAAGAGGAGGGGGAAGACAAGAGGCTTCTTTACCAAGATACAAAAAACAAAGTAATCAACCTTTCTCAATACCCAAAACATCAAGTAACCACACTCTAGGTCAAAGCATCCTGTTAGTAGCCATGCCTTGGGTCAAACCTTCTTCACATAACCTTGAAGGCTATGAAGCAAGAACAGGTCTGAGTCCTCTGACCTTTAGTCAAGGTGGAAGGAATTCACTTCTGTGGGCGCCCACACAAAGGGACTTTCTACATTAGTGCCCGCTGACCGTAACGATGTGAAGGGGAAGGGGTCCTGTGCTCTGGGGGGCTACGCATGGTTGCCATCGCTGCGTACTCAGAAGGCAGGGACTGAGCAGTATCCAAGCACTTCTCTGTACTCAGGGTGTTTTGTGGTCCAGCTGAACACATGAATAACAACACTTGTGAGACTGTCTGCTGAGTGTAAGTCCATCCTCGCCCCCAACCCCAGACTCCAAGGACCAAAGCTGCAGGGAGTCTCTACTTCCCTGTGCTTAGGTGTGTCCTGAGGGGCCCTCAAGGGATGAGGGGATGGCTTGGGCAGTCAGGTATTTCCTAGGTCTCGGTGGGAAAAGTTATGCCCCAGTGGCAGTCAGTGATGAGGGGAGGTTTTCAAAAGACGGCTGAATGTGTCTCTTGGTAACATAAAAAGTTTGTTCCTTCAGGCATGCAGATCAAATCTTAAGTAGCCATTTCTGATTGGTTGATGCTAATTGCATGCAGAATTTAATTAGAAAATTAAATGTGATGGTGTGCAGTGCCAGCCATGGACCTGGAGCCATGGTGACACATGCCTTCATTTCACCACCTTGTTTATTATTTGCTAAATTACAAGTGAAAATCAATGCTCCAAGCCCAGGGTGGTGGTTAACATGATTTAAAGATGAAAGAGCTGTTAAAAAAAAAGCCCGAAGCCTGAAAAGTTCTCTGAGCCCCAAAATACATCATCTGAAACCAAATTGTTTCCTAGCAGCTTCTAAAAAATTAAAAATCTGCTTTTGGTTTTTCACAATCTAATTCTCTAAGCTCAACAATAGAGGTGTGTATACTACTGTTTTGTGTGTCTGCGTGTGTGTGCACTGTTTGTGTGTGTCTGCATGTGTGTGCTGCTGTTTGTGTGTGTCTATGTGTATGCACTGTTTGTGTGTGTCTGCTGCTGTTTGTGTGTGTCTGCATATGTGTGTGTGCACTGTTTGTGTGTATCTGCATGTGTGTGCTGCTGTTTGTGTGTATCTGCATATGTGTGTGCTGCTGTTTGTGTGTGTTTGCATGTGTGTGTGCTGCTGTTTGTGTGTGTCTGCATGTGTGTTGCTCTGTGTGGGGGGGATGTGGGTCTGTGTGTGTGTGGTGTGGTGTGTTGGTAATTGTGGGCACTGATTGAAGCCCTCTGTAAGCTCAATTTATCTGACTGACAGCTGTGCTGTGTGTCAGATCTGTGGACAGATGCCCTTCAGGGAGGGGACAGAAATGAAACAATGAAGGGA
Source organism: Chionomys nivalis (assembly GCF_950005125.1). NCBI lineage: Eukaryota > Metazoa > Chordata > Mammalia > Rodentia > Cricetidae > Chionomys > Chionomys nivalis. The sequence goes on along the minus strand of NC_080093.1, from coordinate 67,922,978 downwards.
CCTAAAGTAGAAATGTAAAGCTTCTGGTATGTGTTTGAAATGCTTTCCGGGGAAATTCTGTTTTTAGGTCTTGCAAGTGGGATTTCTTGATTTAGTAATGTCAGGGTTAAGCCAATGGGAGCTGGAGAGCCAAGGTCAACTGTTCACAGCAGTTGGCAGTGCTGAGCTCTACCCCCCACCCCCCAAACTGGAGAAGTCTGCCCAGTGCTTTGGCTGCAGAATATCACAAAACCCTGTAGACAAGATGTCACGTCGTCGACATGGTCGTGTTGGAACCAGTCCCAGAGATGACAGTCTCCAGGTGTAGATGGTAAGGTGTCAGGACTGACAGACAATGTCTGCCCGAAACTGAGTGCCTCATTCCACTGGATCTGACCAATACTTCAGAGCCCCCCACCCCCAACATGGTTTCTCTGTATTGTGTCCTAGCTGTCCTGCTCACTTGGTAGCACCTATACTAAAATTGGAACAATACAGGGAAGATAACCATGGCTCCTGTGCAAGAGTTAACAGTTTCAGTGACTGCTGTTTGTACTAATTGATAGTCTCATTTATTTATTATTTAACAGCAAGTTATTGAGGCCTTTACAAATGTCAGGCGCCGTGCTGTGTGTCGGGAATTCATTAGGGAAAAAGGCAGGTGTGTCGCCTGGCTCAATAGAGAAACCAGGCAGAAAGTGAACAAGAAGAAAATAATTTCCAGGTCCTTTTCAGCTGTGGTGGAGGCATGAGGAAGAGACAGCAAGACAGGGCTGTCAGAGCAAACCTCTGTCAGGAGAGGGCATGTAGGCAGAGGAAACGGGAGGAAGCTTGTTGATGGAGCTGCGGGCAGGCCTGCTTTTCGTCCTGCCCGGCTCCCGCATGGTTAGCTTCATACCCAAAATAACAACACACAAACTGTATTCATTTAAACACTGCCTGACCCATTATATCTAGCCTCTTCTTGGCTAACTCTCATATCTTGTCTAACCTATATTTAGTAATCTGTATAGCACCAGTCTTACCGGGAAAGATTCAGCATGTCTGACCTGGCGGCTTGCTTCATCGCGTCTACCCTGGAGAGGAGAGGCATGGTGTCTGCCTAACTTCCCTTCTTCCCAGCATTCTGTTCTGTTTACTCCACCCACCTATGTTCTAACCTATCAGGCCAAGCAGTTTCTTTATTAATTGACCAATGAAATTAACAGATTGATATATGAAACTCCCACATCAGAAGCTGGCAAGGGAGAGGTGGGAGCCTAATGAAATGTGTGTGTGTGTGTGTGTGTATCACATATGTACAGGTACCTGCAGGAGTCAGGAAACAGTATTAGATCCCCTAGGGCTGAAGTTACAGGAGGTTGCGAGCTATGCAATGTGGGTACTGGGAACTAAACCTTGGTCCTCTGGAAGAACAGCAAGTGCTTGAAACTGATAAGCCACCTCCCCAGCCCTTTCTGTATTATTATAGTGCTTTTGTTTTGTAGTCCGTGTTAGATATATAGATATGTTCCTTATTCATGTCATTATGTTCTGTGAAGTCTCTGTGAACACCAAGAGAGCAAGCACCAAACTGTTGCTCCTAAGGAAATACGGGTGAGGTTCCCAAAGGCTGTGGTCATCAGTCCATTAACACAGAACTTTAAAAATGTGTACATTTCTATGTTAGACATTTTCTTTACTATTTATTTCTTGGGTGAATATTTTCTAATATTGAAACATTCCCTTCTAGAGGGAAGGAGGATGCTCATAAGATGTTGGAAGTGACCTTACCAGGCTCAGGAGGTTCACGAAACTTACAATCTTCTCAGATTCCTCCTCTCAAGCTGATAGAAGTCATGAATAACGGCTGGGAGAGGGAACTGCTGGGTGGATCTGCCTGCAGGTTGGACAGGGACTTCCAGGGGTTCAACTTTTGTGAGCTCTCACCCAGGGTGGGGTGGACTTTTTGGTGATGAAGCTGGCTCTGAGTCTCCCATGGTAGTCCTTCACCCAGACTTCTGTAAATAACCCAGTGGACCCATTAGTTCACGAAGCCAGGCTGGGGCGGGATCATTTGTGGCTGGCGCCCTGCCTGGGGTGGACAGGCGTTGGTTCACATCTCCCCAGCAGGAGTCACACAATAGTACTGTGACCCCTCGACTTACTACTGTAACCTCTACCTGTGCAAAGCTCAGCTGACACAGGCATTTTCCCTCCAAGGCCTTTAGGGTCCCCAGACAGCAGCTCAGCACTTTGCCATTTTGACAGTGAAATCTCACCCCAAAGTACAGCACGCAAAAATCCATGACACTGAGTAAGCCTGAGAAGGATACTTGCTTACTGTGGGAGGGCTGAAGCTGGACATTGCCTTGTTCAACCTCGGCTTGGAAAATGCAGTGGGGAGACCCAAAGCTTTTGCTACTCTGTGCCCGTGAATCGCCGCGAGAGCAGCCGATGTACTGATTTGTCAAGAAAGTGGATTTGCAAATATGGGCCCTGCGGATGACAGGTGTTGATGTGACTGTGGCTTGAGGACAGGGACAGGGATGTCAGTGACTCTCGGGAGAGAGACGGGTGAGATTATAGCGCACAGGATTCAGAGCCAGGAGCTGACCAGAGCGTGGAGACCTACACTGCACCCTGCTGGGATCACGGAGAAGCCATTTCTACCCTGAGCCTTCCCCCTTCATGAGGAGCAAAGGGGCATGGTTTAAATTACATCTAAGATCCTCTGCCCTATATGCAATTTGTTCTCTTCTCACTCGGGAACCGAGCTGGCGGTGTAGGAATTAGTAGTGTGTCCACACACTGAACTGAGGTACAAATAATTGCATTTTTTCCTCTGTGTCAACAGCATGCCACTGAGTGCTCTCATGACAAGATCCAGAGGCTTCGCAGAAGAAGGATGCATTTTATGCTTCTACTTGCAAAGAAAGGTCCTGAGTTAAAACTGTGCAAAGAGCTACATGACAAGCTGTAAAAACTTGCATCTTTGAAGCTTTTTCTAAGAGGAGGAGGGTTTTTTGTTGTTATTATGTTTTCTTCTTTTAAATGGTTCCAGGTTAGATATGAATAGGTGAAATGGCAAGAATTACCCAGGAAAGGTTTCAGAGGAAAATTAGCCCAGGGTAGAACTTTGCTGCAAGATTTGATGTGAAGATTGGGGATACCTGGCACGTGGGTATAGTTAACTGCGCGCGTGCACGCGCACGTGTACGTGTCTGTGAGAGAGAGAGAGAAAGAGAGAGAGAGAGAGAGAGAGAGAGAGAGAGAGAGAGAGAGAGAGAGAGAGAGAGGATGTGCATGTGGAGGCCAGAGGTCAACCTTGGGTATTGGTCCTCCCTTTCTCCCTTATTTGAGTCAGGAACTCTTCGAGGCTTGCTGCTCTTCTGGCTAGCTGCTTGGGAGCCCATCTCCACTCTCATCTCCCCATGGAGACACTGGGATTATAGACGTGCTGCTATGTGTACCTTTGCATGAGCTGGGGATTCTTACTCAGGTCCTTATACCTGTGCAGCGAGAGCTCTACCCACTGATATTCTCCCCAACTTCTAGCCAAAAGCCTTAAGTTATAGCAGGAAAGGACCCATTAAGTGTGCGTGGACTTAATTAGGATAGCATGGACTAATTAAATAACTTAAGATACTACGCCGTAGGCCCTCCCTGGGTTTCCCTCTGACCGTGACAAGAAGGCGCCCAAAGTGTAGAAGAAGCGGCTGACGGACATCCTGAAATTCACTTTCTACTGCGTTTCTAATGAGCGTGACCCAGTCACCCACGGGAAGGGGACAGGCATCCATCATGTGTTGGGCTGCTTTGTTTTTTTCCTCTCAAGTCAGAACCCAATTTGTCACTGCCAGATAAGAAGTGAAAAGGTCATCTTCTCACTTTGAAATTTCGGAATCATTTAATAGCTAATTTGTACTGCTAATTACTACCTTTCTCCTCTGTAATTATTTTGAATCATTGTCCTCCTGCTACTATTAATGGGCAGGCAGAAGACAATAAAACATGGCTCTAAGCGTCAGTCCACTGGCGTGGCAAATTGAGCCCCGCAGACATGGCAGACAAAAACTTGCTGTTTTGTTCAGTGTTTCTGGGTCTTTGGAAAAAAAACCCCCCAAAACAAAAAACCAGCATAGGACCATTATTTGCAATTTTCTATCTGGAACCACTTTTCACTGACATTTGTGCAGTGACCTCGTCTTTGGCCAAGTACCAGGGATAAGTTAAACATGCTGTCCTTACTCTTCTATACTCTTGGTCCCTCATATACAAGACTCAACTGTAGGCTTAGTTCACGATCCACAATCCTTTGCAAATCTACTTGCCAGTCCTGTGACCAGAAAGTATAGGAGAAATTGTGGTTTAAATCTGAGAATTCACTAAGATGACGTCTTGAGATGATTTTTGATGTCATAATTCTGGGGTGAGGCTTCTGTGAAAGTAGTCAGGCTACTTGTGAGGCATGCTGATGAGGTTTTACAAGCTGACCTCAGACAGTCAGTCACAATGATGAGCTGTGACAAATCTCAGGAGAGCTCTTGCTGTCCTTTACTTTTCTCCTAATAGTCAGACTATATTCTTTCCTTTAAACAAAGATTTTTTTTTTTGGTTATTAAGAGTGCCCTAAAAACTGGTGCTGGAGAGACAGCTCAGAGGTCAGCAAGAACGCCTGCTGCTTCTGCAGAAGACTGGAGTTCGGGTCCTAGCACCCATATGGGGCAGCTCACAATGCCTGTAGCTCCAGCTTCAGGGGATCTAATGTCCTCTTCTGCCTCAGTGGGCACCTTCACACGTGTGCACACACACACAAACCACTCAACAACAACAACAAATCAAAACAAGTACCCTATTTATGAGCAGTTAACCCCAGGAAGCTTAGCACACTAAATCTTTGAATACCACCTTGCCAGGGCATCTAACTGTGAACACAGTTCTTGTGGGTCCCTGAAAGAGGGGACCTTTTAATTATTACATTTATCTATGTGTTTATTTACATTGTTGAGTGTATGTGTTTGTATGTGTGTAAGGATGTGTGCACATGCCATGAGGTGTATGTTGAGGTCAGAGGACACCTGGTGAGAGTCAGTTCTCTGCTTCCACTGTGTGTGTTTCTGGGATCAAACTCGGGTCATCAGGTTTGGCAGCAAACACCTTTACCAGCTGAGCCATCTCTAAGGCACAAGGGGGAAGTTTGAACTCCGCTCTGCAATCTACCTTTATCCTAACATTTGATAGGATTCCTTAGGACCTTTTGTTTATATACTTTACATATTGTGCAGACTCACTAGTGTTATTGGACTGGATCGAGTTGGCTGTTAGTGGGAATATATGAGAGAGAGCTTTGATGGGTCTGCCAGGTAGATGTGCAGAGGTGACGTCATTTGGATGTGGCTGTTTGCTACACCATGGAAGCGGTCTGGCTGAAGGATTGATGTAGGACAGCCTCCTTGTGGCGTGGGACAGGAGCAGCAGCACCAGAGAGCGTATTGTCTTTGATTGTTCTCCAGCTTTATTCAGCACCATCTGTCAGCTGCGGCAGAGGCTGTGTGACACTGTGAGTAAGTAATAAATGCAGTAGCTGCCGGTCGTGAAGCCCTTGCCTCCAAGCTGTTGCTGGATCAGTTTTTCACGTCCACTGTCACGATCCGCGACTCTGATAGAGACGCCATGATGGCTCCTTCCTGTCCGAAGGTGGCTAGGCTAGTCCAACTTAACATGGCAGTCAGCCAGGATGTGTGGCAGTTCCTGGACTGGGGTTCAAAGTGTTATTATTATTATTATTATTATTATTATTATTATTATTATTTGTCTCCAAGAGCTCACATTCCTCACCAACTTACTGCTATTTCCAAGAGTTCTTTCTAGAAAGTTCCTAATGAAAGCTTGCATTATGGCTTAGGAAAGCCAAAACACACTGTGGAGATTATGTCCATGGTGAAGTAGACCAGATGAAGCCCTTACAGAACATGTGGGAAGCCCAGATACCAATACCTTTGCTGTGTGTGGTGTGGTCTGGGGACCGACCATGTTCAGCGTTTGATGCTGGCTGGAAGGCCTTTCTCCTGGTCCCTCACGGTTTGGGTTCTAGCCTAAGTCATAGTGATGAGCTCTTTTCCTGGTTCCCTTGGGCATAATATCAGGGCTTCTCATGGAAGCCAGGTTCCCTCTGCCAGAATGGAGAGGAGCCTCAGCGGTTTCGCATTGCAGGGACCCTCAGTCTCTGCAGTTAGATATCTGTGCCAAAGCTCAGGGCCAGAGGCGACTCTCAGATTTTGGCCCTCTAGTGCCGAGAACTGTGGAAATCTGAGGAGACCTTATATTTTCCAGATCTGTAAAGGGCCTGAAGAGGCAGGAAAATTCCACTTTGCACTGGGTCCAATCCAGACCCACCCCCTCATTTTACACCAGCGGGAATGGAAGCCCGAGGGACAAGAGCAGACCCTTGCACAGTGCCACAGCTACATCTTCTCGCTCTAGTGTGCCTCTTCTAGTGTCTCAGAGTTACAGAAACCCCAGATAAGAACTTCCAGGGATCCATCAGGACCCACTCAGGTCTTAGTGACGTTTCCTTGGTCTGTCTGAGAGCTGAGACTTTACAGTTAGCACCAGGAAAGGGGGGGCCCTCACTTCCTTTCACTTCTTCAGGGGGCACATACAGATGGTATCTCTCTCTACAGAGCCAAGCACACTGTGAAGCACAATGAGATATCACAGAGTACAGCATGGATAAACTCTAACGGGAGGTTTCTCTCTCCCGCCTGGTCCTGAAGCAGCTTTTAAAATAACCACTCAGAGGCTTAATATTAATTACAAACTGTTGGCCTATTAGCTCAGGCTTCTTATTAACTAGCTCTTACAACTTAAATTAACCCATTTCTATTTACCTATGTCTTGCCACATGGGCTCATGGCTTTACCTTTGCTCTAATATGTCTTTTCCTCCAATGGTTGGCTGGCATCTCCCTTGACTCTACCCTTCCTCTCCTTGTATCCTTGCTTGGATTTCCCACCTGGCTCTATCCTGCCTTGATATAGGCTATTTTATTAGCCAGTGGGAATAAAACACATTCACAGCATACAAAAGGGTTATCCCACAGTAATTAACAAGAATTTGGATGGCCTCCTTTGCCCCCCTCCCTTCCCCCGGGTGTGTGTGGATTGTCTCATTGCTATGACAAAACACCTGACCAAAAGCACCTTAAGGAGAGAAGGGCTTGTTTGGCTCACAGTTCCCAGAGGTGCAAGGAAGGCATGACAGCAGGAGCAGGAGTGACTAGTCAGGTGATGCCCATAGTCAGAAAGTGACTGTGGATGCTGCTGCTCAGCTATCTTTCTCTTTGCTGTCTTATTATCTGGCAGGTGGGTCTTCCCACTGCAATGCCCCCAATCAGAGACATGCCCAGAGATTTGTCTCCAAGGCATTTCTGCATGCTGTCTAGTTGATAATTGATCCAAGCTGTCACAATGTGTGCTTATCCATGTGCAGGTGTGCATGCATGTGTGTGCAGGCAGAGGCCAGGCATGTGCATGTGTGTTCAGGTGTGTGTGCATGTGTGTGCAGGAGGAGGCCAGGCATGTGCATGTGTGTGCAGGTGGAGGCCAGGCATGTGCATGTGTGTGGAACACCTGTGCTACAGGACAGTATGTGAGTAGGGAACTAGGCCGGAGATTTAAAAACATATGCACACAGACAGAGATACAGAGACAAGCGTCATCCTTGATAAAAGGATGCCAACTCTATTGGTGGTCAGGGGTGGCTTATAGAGTGCTCTGGCCCTGCCCCAGCTGTCAGGATCTTTCAGCTGCAGCCACCAGAAACCATTCCCCTGTCTCGTGCTCATTGCTCCTGCAAACACAGGAAAACAAGTTGTTTTGCTCAGAGCAGCTGCAAGCAAGTTGTTTACAGGAAATTCAGGGTCTGGGGGTCCACAGCCCCCAACATGTGTGTGCAGGTATAGGCTAGGCATGTGCATGTGTATGCATGTGTATGTGTGTGTGTGTATGCAGGTGTAGGCCATGCATGTGCATGTGTGTGCAGGGGAAGACCTAGGGTCAATGCCAGGTATCTTCCTCAATCACTCCACATCTTATCTTTTGAGTCAGACTCTCTCTCTCTCTGAACCTGGAGCTCACTGCATCAGCTAGACTGTCTGAGGAAGCCCTGAGGAGTCCTCTTCTGCTGCTGCCCAGGCCTGGGCTTCCAGGTGTGTTCAGTCACTGCCGGCCTTTACACAGATGCCGGAGATGGATGGAACTGGGTTCCTCGTGTGCACAGCGAGCCCTTTACTGACAGAGCCATTCCCCCCAGCCCGGGACCTCTTTTTGAGTTACTTTAGTGTCATTTAGAGCCATTTTGGCCAGTGGCTCTCTAAGCAGCCTACCAGCTATTTTACCAGGCAAATTAATACTTTTTGAAAAAGAAGAAAAAAGAAGGAAAAACCACCTTAGAATTAAACTAGTTGAATGTAGATGCTTTTTGGGAAAGATGGCATTCGCTGAATAGTGATACACATCTGATGAGTAGGTTTTACACTGTTAATGAGGTGGGTCAAAAGGGCTATTTTAAAAAGGCTATTTTAGAATTAGTTTTGAATATGATGTGCATATTTTGGAGATAAAAGAGTTTTATTTTGATGGAAAATTGAAATATGAAGGGGTTCAGAAGAAACACAGATAACCTTGAGGTCCTGGTGTGGGATAACTGTAACGGTGGATGATAGAAAGGCAAATGAATTTGAAATAAAAATAATGATTTTTTTTTTTTTGCTACCTGCTCAAAGAGAGCAGGGACCCAGATGCTCCACATGGCAGTGTGAACTGTGGGATTTTGTTATAACAGATTTGCAGAAATGGGATTTAAAATTAGATTTCATATATTAAAATTTAAGGGCCCTGGTTAAAGAACGGTTCTAACTTCAATTACTTGGGCCTTGATAGTCCACTGTGGCGAGTAGTGGAAGGCTATTTCGACATGCATCTTCTAGTCCCTTCACGTGCCTGGCTCTGTCACCTGAGTATCTTCTTCCTTTCCTTGAAAATCTTGTCTGGCTCACAGACTCTCCCAGGGTCCCCAAGCCTGGTTTCCTTGGTCACCGAGTCTGGCATTTTGTGTGAGTTGGTTGAGACAAAGACACGTCCTGCCTGCCTGAGGAGAGATGGGGCACATCTGGGATTAGTGTTTCCAATTAAATGGAGTGTTCTCTTCTCTGAGCTTCTTTCTTCCAGGAACATGTGTGCTGTGGGACATCACTGTTTCTCCTGCTGGTCTAGTTTCCTTATAAGATTGAAGCTTTTACAAAAAACAAACAAAAAACCCCAAAGCCCAAAACCAACCAACCAACTAAACAAATAAACAAACAAACAACCCTGGACAAATAGTTGTAGTTTTTTTTTATTAAAAGATAAAAATGTCTCCTGTAAATAATTTAGGAACTGTAGAGGTATATACTAAAAAGGTAAAACATGGGCTGCGTGTAGCTGATGGTGGAGCAAGTGTTAAATGGGTAGGAAAAGTTCGGCCATTGCCCTGAAAATAGCAGACAAACCAGCTGTGCTGCCCCACCCCAGCTCTCCTCTTTGTGTGACATTTGAGCCTGTACAGGCACACAAGAGCCCGTACTTCTGTGCTTAATGTCACCTACTTGGCATAATCATGGTGCCATATAATATATGCAGCTTAGAAAAGGTGCTTTTTAAAACTTAACAATGTCTTATGAACATGTTCTCTTGGCATTACTGTCCTTTAATGCCTTAGTTATATTTCCTTGTTTAGATTTTTCATAGTTATTAAATCAATATCTTATCAGTGGGAATTTAGATGTTTTTCCAGGGTTTTTTGTGTGTATACACATGTGTGGATGCACATGCATTTGTGTGTGAATATGGAGGTCAGAGGATAACCTCAGACGCTGTGTCAGGCCACAGGCTAGGCGAGCTGGCCAGCAAGTTCCAGGATCTATCATTCCTGCCTCCCCAGTGCTGGGCTGACAGATTCCTTCTACCGAGGCTGGCTTTCATTTTAACGTGATTTCTGGGGACCACACTCAGGTCCTCATGCTTGCCAGGAGAACATTTTTGACTGAGCCATCTGCACGGCCTCTATTTTCATTGTCCTTCGTTATTAGATAGAAGACTGCAGTATAACCTTCTCTCTGCATCCTTCCACGTTCAGAAGACAGGCTCTACAAAGAGTGGTGTCTGAGAGATGAATGCACATCTGGAAAACCTCTCACGCCTCCTGCACGCCCACCTCTACTGAGTTTTCAGTCTTTATTGAGAAGCACGGGAACTCACTATGCAAATTTGCATTTCCTTGATTTAGATTTTTATTGCATTTATCTTCGTTCTTTGCTGGAAGTCCCTCTCTGTGCATGCTGACATTTCCCATTGACCTATTTATTGCAAGTCTCTTCTTCCTTGGGTCAGGAGAGGGTTTGGTGCACAGAAGAAGGATTTCAAACATCTGTTGATTGCTGAGTGGGCTAGCTTTCCTGCATTCTGCTCAGTTTTTTCTGTTGATGAGTGTTTTGCCTTTTTGTTATTGTTTTTGATGAGCTTTTTATTATTAATGATTTTAGCTCCTTGTCATATAGAGCATACACTTTTTTTTTTACCAGTTTGCTTTTCATGTTACATCTTTGAAGATTTTAGCTTTTGCATATAGAAATAGTTATTTAAAAAAACAGGGTTAATGATATTAACATTTTCTTCAGTTTTATCTTTCTTGATTAGCTTAGAAGAGAATTTCTCTTTTAGGAGTGAAAAAAACTGTCACCTCAATTTTTTCTAATTACCTGTAATGGTTTATTTGGAAAACATTAAATTATTCATCTCTGTAAATGTGTCTCAGAGAGAGAAAGGGGCTTACCTGGAATGTTTAAATATCAGATGATCTGCAAATTGTCTCAGTCTCTTCTTGCCCCTCATTTCAAGACCTTTGAAGATGAGATGAAGGGAGAACACTTGCATTTATGGAGGGTCTATTTTCCAGACACAGGAGACTTACAGTATGTACTCTGCTCTCTCAGCACAGCCACGCCGATCACATTAGCCTCAGTTTGCAGCTGAGAAGCCTGAGGCTTAGAGAAGCAAAATGCATGTACCGAGCCATTGACTAAGTTCAGATTTGGGGCTCCTTCCTGGCATCATACTGTGCTCTGAGTCCCAGCCCCTGGATTCTCACTGTCAACAGAATGTCCTGGTCAACAGCAGGAGTGATATATTTAATAGTGTCAGCAGTAGACCTACTTTTAGGGGAGGGGTAGGCTAAGGAGTTGGCTCAGTTGGTAAAGAGCTTGCTATGTAGACATGAGACTCTGCATTTGATCCTTAGCAGTCATATGTAAGTCAGACATACCAGTACATGCTTGTAACTCAAGAACTGGGAAGCAGAGAAGACTTGCTGGGGCCTTGTGGCCCACCCATTTAGCTGAAATCAATGAGCTCCAGTTTAAGGTCAGTGATAGATCTGGAGAGTGGTTGAGAAAGATAGCCCACGCATGAACAACATCCCCCACCCCACACACAGTGGGGGAAAGAATTTTGAGTTGAGAAATTAATGGACAAAATTGTATTTTGGTAGAACAAGCAAACATGAGTTTGTTACCTTTTTCTCTACTCTCTATTCCTGTTACCAGCTAGTGTCCTTCAAGTAGGATTTTCTTTGCTCTGGAACAAGTAGTTGAAGAGAATTGTAGAGTCAGAAGTAGAGGGCAATATGGATATGATTATCATTTAAAATGTGCACAATGAACTCAGAACTACGTCTGTTTGGCAGTCCTAGGCTGGCAAACATTATTATTTTATTGTTAAAACACAGTAAGTCCTGCTGAATGGGTACCAGGACTTCAAGTGATAAGTTTAAGGCTCTGTGATGTACAGTCGGCTTTGCAGCAACTACAGTGTTTACCAAACTGCCTATTCCAAATTGTGAGTTAAATGTGCGTAATCATTTGAGTGTAATTTGAAGGATGCTAGGAATTCAAATTTACACCAGGGTGAATCACTGATGAGCTGATCTGGAAGAAATGCAAAACAATTGTGCGTTTTCTGAGACTGGTGGCTGGGTATGTGGTGTACAAATTTGCATTTTTACACTCATTGACATTAATTGGACACAGTTATTTTGAAACGTGGACCGTGGAGGTCCAAAAATGTGAGCCTATTTCCACCTTGTCTGAAGGTCAGAGAGTTTGAGGTTGCACAAAAATTGTTGACAACAAGCACGGTTACACATCCTGACCAAGGATGTGGTTACTTGGTTCTTTTGACATTAAGATGGCTCATACAGGAAGATCCATTCCATCCTGACCTCAGGATCTGCAAGCTTACTTCTGCTTCTTCTTTTGTAATAGGACGTTTGACCTAGGGAATGGCTGCCTTCAGGATATTTGGTATAGGGTGGGCTCATTGCCTAAACAACAAAATGCTAATGAATGGATTAATGACTTGATGGCTCAAAGTGTTCAAGCCATTAACTGTTTGAGTTGTCCTTTGTATCACCTTAAAGAAGTCTTTCATTGCCTTCTTCCCTGTTTTTGTATTGGGGTAGAAAAGTGTATGGAAAATTAAATGGAGGTTTTTTTCAGTATTCACCGGAACTCCTTCCCGATACTATCCTATGTTTCTGTTTTATTAATTTTACTCACGTTTTCATATTCTTTACTAATTTTTCTGATCCCCATGTCCCTACCCTGGTAAGTGATATTTTTGTTGAATCTGGTCTCTGACAGTGGATAAAAATAATGATTTTGTGTTTTGAAAGAATAAATAATCTATTAAATATCACAGATAGGTATGTCTCATATTACAAACATAATTTAATAAATAATATACGCTGAAATATGTTACCTTTTTGGAGGCTCAAGGACCATCATACAAGAGGGAACAGAAGGATCATAAAAGCCAGTGATCAGAGAGGCCCAGAGCAAAGCACAGAGAGTGGAAATGTCAGGTCTAGTGTCCTCAGGAACTCACCAAAGACACGGCTGTCTGCACAAGAGCTTCCAAGATCAAAGCAGAGTAGTCAGTACAATAGCAGCCCCTATTGGCAGTCAATGGCTCCTGGGGGAGGGAGAGCCAGTTTTCTTTAAGGGTGTGGCTCCTGGTAGGTCAACCACACCCCAGTGGAGGGTCCAACATTGATGAATATATGGGCAGCATAAATTAGAACTATTGGGTTATTTAAAATCCCAGCAGGAGCTGGAGAGATGGCTTAGCAGATAAGAACACTGTTGCTTGTACCAAAGACTTGGGTTTGGTTCCCAGCACCTACATGGTGGCCCACAACAATTTGTAGATCCAGTGTCCTCTTCTGATCTCTGCAGACACCAGGCATATATGTGTCACACATATATACATGAAGGCAAAGCACCTATACACATAAATAAATCAATCTAAAGAATAGAGTAGAAAACAAAAGATACACAAAATTGGGAGAGAGTGGAGAGGTGGAGGGTGAATATGATCAAAATATGTTGCATAAAATTCTCAAAGAAAGGCCGGGCATTGGTGGTGTATGCCTTTAATCCCAGCACTTGGGAGGCAGAGGCAGGTGGATCTCTGTGAGTTCGATGCCAACCTGTTCTACAAGAGCTAGTTCCAGGAAAGGCTCCAAAGCTACAGAAAAATACTCTTTCAAAAAACCAAAAAAAAAAAAACCCTCAAAGAATTAATAAAATACTAAATGAAAAATGCCAAGACAACAAACAGAACAAAAGTTTCTAATTCACATATAGAAATTATACAACTTTGCTACAACCAATATACATGAGTTGTGTAAGTTTGTTGCCATTCTGACAGAAATTAAGATAATGCTAAAGAGACACTTATGCCCCACTTTGATGACTGAAATAAGTTGCCCCAAGAAGTTTGAATTTCTGTAGGTATTTCATGGTGGGAGAATGAAAAGACGGAGGCCTGATGCCAGTCAGAGGGAAACTTTGTCTTCAATATGTATGCATGTATAAAACAAACATGTTCTCCAAAGATTTACTGTTGACAAAAAATGACTTTAAAACATTTGTTATACAGATTAACTCTGCTACCTATTTCTCTTATCTTAAAAGCAACATAGATAGTCATCAGAACTGGCTTTATCAAAGTTTTTTGTTTTCTTTCTTTTTTTCTTATTTGAATTTTTTCTTCATCCTATTAATTTTTTTTGTCTAATGTTGAACAATAATAAATTTCCTCATGTTCTTATCTAATTCCATTTATTCTTGAGAACTCATACATGTATACAGTGAAATATGATTGCATATATTCTGGTTCTTCCCCTATCTCCTCTAACATGTCTCCTTTTCAACTTAATGTCTTTTTTCTTTTTTGATAGCCCACTAAGTCCAGTTAGTGCCACCCATATGTACCATATGGGTACTGTGGGATAATGCTTTTGGACACTGGTTTAATAAAATACTGATTGACCAGTAACCAGGCAGGAAATATAGGCAGGGCAACAAGACTAAGAGAATTCTGGGAAGAGGAAAGGCAGAGAATGAGTTATCAGTCAGATGCAGAAGAAGTAGGATGAGAATGCTACACTGAGGAAAGATACCAAGCCATGTGACTAAACACAGACAAGAATTATGGGTTAATTTGAGTTGTAAGAGCTTATTAGTAATAAGCCTGAGCTAATAGGCCAAATGGTTTATAATTAATAAAAGTTTCTGTGTGTTTCTTTGGAACTGAATGGCTACAGGACCGGGTGGGAGAAACTTCTGTCTATACACAGGTGTAGGGCTATCCATTGGAGCATGGAAATTCTCCCAGCTGGTACAATCTTTATAAGGAATGCTTTCCCTTCCCAGCAGCTAGCGCTGCTAGCAGCTCCTCAGTATGGGGTGAGAGAGGTCATCCACCCCATCTGTGCTGGAATTCTGACTGCTGGAATCTTATGCAGGAAACTGCAGCCTTTCTGGGTTCAAGAATATGACAGCCATGTTCTACCCAGAAGGTAGCATTTATAGCATACCTCCCCATCCTCTGGCTCTTATGTCCTTTCTGTCCCTTCTTCCTCAATGTTATCTGGACCTTTGCTATGTGGGGAATTGATAAAGCTGTCCTGTTTAGGACCCCACCACAACCACCAAGCTTTTCTAGTGTCATTCATTGTAAAGATTTTATTTTAGCATTAAGCTGCCTTAATTAATTAATTTCTGACAGCCTTTGTCAGAAATCGGCTGTGTGTCTGCACAGATTGGTTTTCAGGCATTGCATTCATGTCCACTGTTCTCTGTGTACATCTAAGATGAACACTGCAAAGTTCGAAGTTTTAGAGTAAGATTTGAAACTATATTTCATGACACCCCCAATTTGGCACTTCCTAGTTGTTCTTTTTCCAACTACCTTGATATATGTATGGATCTTAAAGACATTACCTTATCAGTGATTCATACTACTATAAAATTTAAATTCTTAACAAGATCCAGATTACACCCAAATGCTTATGCACACGTAGTGTGTAATTTTGAAAGGCCCTGTGGTAAAATACTGCAATCTTCATACAGTTTTGAAACTGTTTGCTAATTTGCACAAAAACACATGCTGAGATTTCGAGAGGCATTATGCTGATTCTAGACCAGTTTGAAAGCATTGACAGCCTGTGACACTGAGATTTTAGGGTCTCTGGGTATGGCTTATGTATACATTTCTTTATGCCTGTTTTAATTTTCCTTAGTAACGCTTTGTAAGGTTCAGTGTTCAGGTTGTACATATCTTTGAATAAATTTATTCCTAGGACTCCTATGCACCTTGATGACAGTGAATTTGGTACTTTAAAAATATTCATTCTGCAATTACCTTTTGGTTATATATATAAGTTCTTGTATGTCACTATTATGTTCTAGGACATTATTAGTTACTTCTAATAATAGTTATAGTTATTATAATCTAACAATAGCTGTACAATTAGTTATTCTAATGCTAGTTAATGTTATGTGCTATTTTAATTCTGTGTGTGCATGTGAGTCGATGCACATGTGTGCAAGTGCACACAGAAACCTGAGGCTGTGGTTACAGGCAGTTGTGACCGTCCCACTGTGGGTGCTGGGAGCCAAGCTCATCCTCTGGAAGAGTGGCACATGCTCTTAACGACTGAACATCTCTGCAGCTCCTTTAATATTTAAAATGAATTCTTTAGGAACTTTTTATGTTGTCTACACATAAGGACAGTTTTACCTTTCACTTTCCAGTTCTTTTGCCATTGCCATTTATCTTTCTTGTCCTATTACCTCGCTAGTCTTTCCAGCATTAAAGCCTGTGAAGTCTATTAAATCACACGATTAAGTTCAAGACAGGGTTTCTTGGTAGCTTTGGAGCCTGTCCTGGAACTCACTCTGTAGACCAGGCTGGCCTCATACTCAGAGATCTACCTGCCTCTGCTTCCTAAGTGCTGGGATTAAAGGTGTGCGTCACTACTACCCGACTTTGCTGACAGTTTTTAGAAGAGCAACTGTGTTTTATTCAGTTTCTTTTCTGCGTGTACAGTAACAATGATTTTTGCTTTTTTTGTGTAAATATGAGGAACCACATAGGCTTGTTTTCCTTTTTCTTAAATTTGTTCTTTGAATATTTCATATGTGTAAATAATGCCCTCTGGTTAATTTCTCTGATTCTCAAGTATTGAGTTAATATTGAATTACTGAGATAAATCTCACCTCATCCTGAAGTACTGTTCTCTTCATTTATTGATGAGCTTTTTAAATATTTCAATGAGAATTTTAAAGCTCTGAGTTCATGAAAGACATTGATCTGTAGGTTTTCTTTTTCTGTTAAAGCACCGAGTTTGGCTTCATAAAATGAGCCGAGAAACACATTCACTACTTCCATTTTCTGATGATTTTGTTTAATATCGACAGTTTTTCTTTCTTAAAGTTGGCCCACGTCAGAACGGCACAGAGTGAATCCTGCAAAATGTAGTTGGTTGTTTTCTCTTTACTCTTTTAGGGGACCACCACCCAGCTCCCAAATAAATCACATACACAGGCTTGTTCTTCGCTATAAATGCCCAGTCTTAGCTTGGCTTGTTGCTAGCCAGCTTTTCTTAAATTACCCCGACTACCTTTTCCCTCTGGGCTTTTATCTTTCTTACTTCTGTATGTCTTATTTTCATTCTTCCTTCGTGACTGGCTGGGTGACTGGTCCCTGATGTCCTCCTCTCCTTGTTCTCTTGATGCTCCTCTTTCTTGTTTCTCCTAGTTATTCTCTCTGCCAGCGTTCCACCTCTCCTTTCTCCACCCAGCTATTGATTGTTCAGCTCTTTAATAGACCAATTAGGTGTTTTAGACAGGCAAAGTAACACAGCTTCACAGAGTTAAACAAATGCAACATAAACAAAAGCAACACACCTTTACATCATTAAACAAATGTTCCACAGCATAAATAGAAGTAACACAACTTAAAATAGTACTCCCCAGCAGTAAAATCCACAGGTATTGTATTGGAAGTAGACAATGAGACCTGATGCGTCACCCAAAGCAGTTTAGAACTCCCGGCACAGCAGAGAGCAGGAATCTCTCCTGCCTTAGATGCCACAGTGGGAGGAGGTGGAACCAGGTGGTGACTGTGTGCACAGTGGCTTGCCCTGTGGTTGAGGACCCCAGGATGACTAGCTCAGATCCTTTCTGAACTGGCAACAGATAAGCCACCTTCTTCCTCCCTGGGGAGGTGAGCATGCTCAGATCCTTTAATTGATTTGGCTAGTTACAAAACTGCTTGGTTTCAGGGTAGTTAGACATTGTGTTCAACATACTCAACAAGGGTGCCCAGGAATGCTTAGGACCCATGCACACCCCTGTGTAGAGGAGCTCTCCCCTCCCCTCCTCTTCCCTCCCCTCTCTTCCCCTCCTCCACCTTCTTTCTTTCCTTCCTTTTTTTTTTTTCTTTTTTTTTCTTTTTCCTTTTTGGTTTTTCATGACAGGGTTGCTCTGTGTAGCCCTGCCTGATGTGGGAGTGTCATATATCCGTTGCTTTCATTGGTTAATTAATAAAGAAACTGCTTGGCCTGATAGGTTAGAACATAGGTGGGTGGAGTAAACAGAACAGAATGCTGGGAAGAAGGGAAGTGAGCTCAGACGCCATGCTGCTCCTCTCCAGGGCAGATGCGATGAAGCAAGCCACCAGGTCAGACATGCTGAATCTTTCCCGGTAAGACTGGTGCTACACAGATTACTAAATATGGGTTAGGAAAGATATGAGAATTAGCCAGTAAGGGCTAGAGCTAATGGGCCAAGCAGTGTTTAAAAGAATACAGTTTGTGTGTTGTTATTTTGGGGCATAAGCTAGCCAGGCAGCTGGGAGCTGGGTGGCAGGAACGCAGCCCGCAGTTCCTCTCTACACCTGCCTATACTGGAACGTTCTCTGTAGACTAGGCTGGCCTCAAATTCAGAGATCCCCCTGCCTCTATCTTCTGAATACTGGGATTAAAGGCGTGAGCCACCATGATTGGCTTAGGAGTTTCCTTTCTAAGAAGGTTTTTTTTTTTTTTTTTTGGCACAACTTCTTTAAGCCACATTGATATCTTATTTCTGGTATCAACCGGAAATTTGTGTTATTTGAGGAATTTATTCCATCCAAATTTGCCAAACTTATTACTCCCTTATTTTAATAGCCACAGGATATATTATTATTTCTGAAATTAGTATTTTTTGATTTTTCCATTTCCTAACTTATTTGTCTTGCTAAGAATTTATCAGGATCTTTTCTCCAAGAGTCACATCTTGATTTTGTTAGATTTATTTGTTTTAGTTTATTTAAAAATTTCATTGTTTTTACCTTTATTTTTAGTTGATATTTAATTAGCTCTTTGTATGACTTTTTAAGATACAAACTTTAATCACTTGTTTTAAATATTTTTATTTTTATGACTAGGTCTCACTACATATCCCTAGTTGGCCCAGAACTGGCATTGTAGACTAGACTAGCCTTGAACTCACAGACATCCACCTGCCTCTGGAATTAAAGGTTTGTGCCACCATACAGGCAAAGTCTTTCTTCTTCTTCTTCTTCTTCTTCTTCTTCTTCTTCTTCTTCTTCTTCTTCTTCTTCTTCTTCTTCTTCTTCTTCTTCTTCTTTTCTCCTTCTTCTCCTTCTCCTTTCTCTTTCTCTTCTTCTTAACATTAAAGAAATAGCTTCCCCTCTGGGCCTCCTTTAGCTATATTCCACCAATATTGATATGTTGTCTTTTCATATTTATTCATTTGAAATGTTTTCTAATATTTTTGGGATAACTTTGACTCTCAGGCCTTATAAGAGTGTTTATAACTCAGTTATCAATGTTATAACTGATTTTGAATATCTGATTTTTTTCTTGATTTGTTTTCTTACTAGTTTGTTTTTGTCTTTTTAGTTTATAGTGCATATACTTTGAAGTTACTGGTTTGAGTGCTCTGTAAGTTTCAGTTTAATCAGGCTGTCTTATAGCATTGCTCAGATTTTCTCGCTTAGTGAATAAAAAACATTTTTCTATTGATCACTTAAATGTAGATACTAATTTAAGACTGCCAGTGATAAATGTGGACTTGACTTTTCTGATTTTAATTCTGTCAGATATATTTTTTTAAAAAATCATCTATTTATTTTACATCCCAGCCACAGCCTCCCCTCATCCTCCTTTCCTACTCCCTCTCCCTCATTCCTCACTCCCTCCTCTCAATCTCCTCCTCTTCTGTCTCTACCCAGGAAAGGGCAGATTTCCCATGAGTATCAACATAGCATGGCATATCAAATTGCAGAAAGACTAAGCTCCTCCCCATGTATTAAGGCTGGGCAATGTGACTAGTATGAGAACTAGGGTCCCAAAAGCCAGTAAAAGAGTTGGAGACAGCCCTGTTCCCACTGTTAGGAGGAGAAAGGAGTATAGGAGCCAGAGAGGTCTAGGACACCACTGGAAGGCGCACAGAATCAGCTAATCCAGGCTCCTAGGGGCTCAGAGATACTGAACCAGCAACAACCAGGGAGCCTGTATGGGACTGACCTAGGCCCTCTGCATATATGTTACAGCTGTGCAACTTGGTCCTCTTATGTGTCTCCTAACAGTTCTGTCAATTTTTGCTTGATGTATTTTTTAAATAAAATTTTTTTTGTTTTGTTTTTTTTTTTCACACACATATGTGGTGTGGTGCCTAAAGGTGAGATGATCTTTAGGGGTTCCTGATTCATGAAAGAGTCTGCGAGACATTCTGCAGGACACAGCAGATAGTGACTGAACTGCCTTTGAAATTTCTTGCTTCATGGAAATGTCTCTGGATACTATGGACCTGTAGGCCAAAGATGGATGCCCCAACAGTACAGAGGAACTTTGGGTGACTGTCCAGGCAGCGAGATGTCTCTGTCATTTCTAGAGTTTGAAAGTTGCTTATTTCTTGTTTGCTTAGGTAATATTGTATCTTTCTGGAGTCTTTGATGGAGTTGAAGAATAGATAGATAGTTATAGTTTTCCTTTGTTATGATAAAGATAAAATAGATGTAAATATTATAACTGTAATTCTTACTTGATAACTGTTTTGTTATATGTAATTTTGCTATGTTACAGTTAAAGCCTTCCTTTTTTTGTTTAAACAGAAAAAGGGGAAGTGATGTGGGAAAGTCATATATCAATCTGTTGATTTCATTGGTTAAGTAATAAAGAAACTGCTTGGCCCTCATAGGTTAAAACATAGGTGGGTGGAGTAAACAGGACAGAATGCTGGGAGGAAGAGGAAGTGAGCTCAGACTCGACAGCTCTGCTCTCTGGAGCAGACGCCATGCTCTCCTCTCCAGAGCAGACATGATGCCGCTCCTCTCCAGAGCAGACGCAATGAAGCAAGCCGCCAGGTCAGACATGCTGAATCTTTCCTGGTAAGACTGATGCTACACAGATTATTCGAGATGGGTTGATCAGGATATGAGAATTAGCCAGTAAGGGCTAGAGCTAATGGGCCAAGCAGTGTTTAAAAGAATACAGTTTGTGTGTCATTATTTTGGGGCATAAGCTAGCCAGGCGACCATGAGCTGGGGCGGCAGGAACACAGCCCACAGCTCCTACTACAGGCAACTTGCAGGAGACAGCTCTCTCTGGAGATCATACGTGGGGGCCAGGCTTGGTGACAGTCATCCACACCTGTTGAGCCACCTCACTGGCCCTGCTTCAGATAGTTTAAAGTTTTGCTATTTGTTGGGCCATTGTTAGGTTTTCCCCTTATCCAGTGATTCTTTGCTATGAAACACCCCTCTTCATCTCTGCTGATATTTCATTGATATAGCATTGTCTGGAAGGAATGTAAGCACTTCACCTTTGTATAACTATTGCTTACATGGTGATATAGTTTCTATTCTTTACTGTCCACTTGTGTCTTTGTGTCCCCAAGTTCATAATAATTGATAAGATTAGCTTTAAATGTATTGTATTTATAATTGTTTACTATTTGTCTTAACTTATTTAAGTTAATAAAATATTTTCTGTAAGCCTTTTGGTGCCCTTCATTGATTCCTCAGATGCATCTTCTAGTTTACTGTTAGTGGTTGATCTGGAGCAAGAATATATATTCCTTAGTTTTGTTTTCATTTTGAGACAAAATTTTGCTTTGTAGTCCAGACAGGCCTCACTCTCATCTTTCTCCTGCCTCAGCCTCTGAATGCCAGGATTCCCTGTGCGAGCCACCTACTGTGCAAACATTGCCCACACAGCTCACGGACATATTAGGGTTAATACAGTTGCACCCAGACTCTGGATTTCACTCATTTCTTTTCCCCCATTGTCACTCTGCTTTGCACTTACAAGAACTTTAAAGACATATCCATTTGCACATTACTTGTTCATAATTACAGTCTGCAGATTTCCGTAGAACTTTAAAAGAAGGCAGGAGCAGAGAAGGTGGCTTTTGTGAGAACCACTAGTTTGTCTCTGTGATGAGCCTCATTCCTTTATGAGATCAACATTTGTTTCTTTTTATGCTGAAGAATGCTCGCTGGCCTTTCTAGTTTGATATGTAAATGTTTTTATATTCTCTCTCTCTCTCTCTCTCTCTCTCTCTCTCGCTCGCTCTTTCTCTCTCTCTCTAATTGTGTGTGTTTCCGTGATGGGTGTACACGTGTCTGTAGGTATGTGCATGTGTGTGAGGTGCACATGTGCCTGCACACATGTAGAGGCCAGAGGCTGATGTCTGGTGTCTGTTTCAATACTCCCCCACCTTACTTTTTGACACTCTGCACTGAAGCTGGAACTCACTGATTTGCCTAGGCTGGTCGGCCAGTGAACTCTAGACATCCCCCTGTTTCTGTCTTGGCCCCATCCCCACATGTAATAGGATGGCTACTTGTTTATCCTGGCTGCCCATAACTGAAATAATCACACAGAAACCAAATTCATCAAATCACTGCTTGGCCCATTAGTTCTACCTTCTTATTGGCTAACACTTACATCTTAATTTAACCCATTTCTATTAATCTGTATATCGCCACATGTCAGTGGCTTATCGGGTAAAATTCTCAGTGTCTGTTTCTGGAGGCTCCATGGCATCCCTCTGTCTCCACCCTTCTTTCTCCCAGCATTCAGTTCTGTCTTCCCTGCCTACCTAAGTTCTTCCCTATCAACAGGCCAAGGCAGTTTATTTATTTATGGAAATCACAGCACACAGAGGGGACTCCCACATCACCCCCACACCAAAGCTTTTATGTCAGTGCCTGAGATTGATCATGGATCCTCAGGCTGATGTTAGTACCTGTGACTGAACTTGGGTCCTCGTACTGTGTGGCAGGGAGTTTCTTTACTGGCTGATCCATTTTCCTAGACCCCTTAAATCCTTTTCTTTAAATTTAAATCTCAGAATTTAAAAAATGTTATTTTTAATCTCGGGTAACTTTGGAAGATTTTTTTTTCTCCTTAACTCTGTATTTTTTTTTTTTTTGACAGGATGAGCAGAGCTGTCACCTGGTTGCTGTACATTTTGAATCTTGATCTTTTCTGTCTTCTTTTCTCTGTAATCATGGTGATAACTCGGTTCTACTTTTGAAAATGGAATTCCCACGTGTTCCATATGTGTCGGTGACTGTAGTCACACCTATTTCCTTGTGTGGTTTCTAATGTCACGCTCACAGAGAGCTCTGCGGAAGCCTGTTCTCCTTCCCCAGTTCTGCACCAGCCTGCCTTTTCTTTTCTCCCATTGTCTAGCTTCTCTTTGTTCTTTTCTGTGTCTCACTGAGCTTAATTCTGAGAGGCAAGAGTGTCTGTCATGCCTCACTGTACCTGGGACTATTTGTCTGACTCTTCTGTTTTCTCAGCAGCCCCCCCCCCCACTGCACATGCGCTACACTGACTTCTTTCCTCCTAACACTTAAACATAATTTTTCAAATTATTGATTGAATTCTGAGAATTTTCTATTGTATTTTGACTATATTTACCTCTACTCCTCCCAGCGTCTCTCAGATCTACCTTCATTTCCCCATGCCCTCCCAACTTCATGTTCTCTTATTTTTCATTTTATGTTTTTTGAGACAGGGTTTTTCCCGTGTATCCTTGGCTGTCCTGAAACTTGCTCTGTAGACCGGGCTGATCTTGGACTCACAGAGATCCACCTGCCACTGCTCTGGGATTAAAGGTTGATGCCACCACCTCCTGGCTCCTATTTTATTTTTAAAAGCGCATTGAGTCCAAATTTACACTGACCATATGTTCTTCTAGGTGTAGCCACCCATTGGAATGTTGTCCCTCTGCCAAGGGCCACACATTTAAAATAAAAACAGTCTCTGTCTCCTCCCCAAGTCACCAACTGTCAGTAGTGCCTCAGTTAGGGGTCCAGGGTGGGGCAGTGATGCCCAGTTTGTTGCTGGACAGGCCACCTTCTTTTTATCTCTACCTGTTTTGGTTCCATTTTGGTTCTAGGTGAAACTGATCTTTACAGATAACTATCTCTTCCTTTACCATACTGTACTGATGACTAGGAGTGTGTGTGTGTGTGTGTGTGTGTGGCGGGGTGGGGGTGGGGAGCACAAGCTAGGGCTGTTTGCTACTTTTTTTCTTTTTTGAGTCATGGTGTCTTTGTTATTGCTCTATTGCTATGAAGAGACACCATGATCAAGGCAATTATAATAAGAGAAAGCATTTAGTTGGGGCTTTCTTACAGTTTCAGAGGTTTAGTCTATTTTCGTCATGGCAGGAAGCTGGTGGCAGGCAGGCAGACACTGGAGCAGTAGCTGAGAACTACATAGTGATCTATAGGCGGGAGTGGGGTGGGCAGACAGATGGACGGAAGGGGACACACGTACGGACACTGGGCCTGGCTTGGGCTTTTGAAACCTCAAAGCCCATCCCTGGTGACACCCCTACTCCAATAAGGTCTTACCTACTAATCCTTGCAATCTTTTCAAATAGTGCCATTTCCTGGTGACTGAGAGTTCAAAATACAAGCCTATGGGAGCCTTTCTTTCTTTCTTTCTTTCTTTCTTTCTTTCTTTCTTTCTTTCTCTCTCTCTCTCTCTCTCTCTCTCTCTCTCTCTTTCTTTCTTTCTTTCTTTCAGATTTCTGCCTCCTCCCCACCACCGCCTCCCATTTCCCTCCCCCTTCCCCAATCAAGTCCCCCTCCCTCATCAGCCCTAAGAGTATCAGGGTTCCCTGCCCTGTGGGAAGTCCAAGGACCACCCACCTCCATCCAGGTCTAGTAAGGTGAGCATACAAACTGCCTAGGTTCCCACAAAGCCAATACGTGCAGTAGGATCAAAAACCCATTGCCATTGTTCTTGAGTTCTCAGTAGTCCTCATTGTCCGCTATGTTCAGTGAGTCCAGTTTTATCCCATGCTTTTTCAGACCCAGGCCACCTGGCCTTGGTGAGTTCCTGATAGAACATTCCCATTGTCTCAGTGTGTGGGTGCACCCCTTGAGGTCCTGAGTTCCTTGCTCATGCTTTCTCTCCTTCTGCTCTTGATTTGGACCTTGAGATTTCAGTCCGGTGCCTATGGGAGCCATTCTTATCCAAACCATCACAGCACCACAAAGGATCTCACTATGTAGCTCTGGCTGTCCTGGAGCTCACATGGCTATCCTCAAACTCACAGAGATCCTGCCTGCCTCTGCCTCCTAAGTGCAGGGATTAAATGCGCTTGCCACCACTGCCTGGTTCCTATTTGCTACATTTTATGTTAAGACATTTCTTATGTGTAAGTTGAATTCTGTTTGGTCTATTTTGCCAAGAAAATTCTCTTGTTCTCTTTTTCTCCATCTTTGGCATTGAGGGTAGAGCAGACTTACGGCAAAACCTCTCAGACAACAGGTCTTCTGATTCATGGTATAGACTGAGGTCCCTTGCTCCTTTCCAGGCCTGCAGGAGAACCGTTGATGAAGAGATTGACTCAGTGTTCATACGTCGCCTGAACGTTCCCTCCCCCTCACTGGTCTATGATCCACCTAAGTACACACAAACAGGGCTCCTTCCTGCTCTGCCCCTCCCAGCTAGGTGTGCAATGGACCCATCTTTTAGGTACATTTTTGGGGAATTCTGCACTCTGTTCTGGATCTGGGGTGTTACGACACTCTGAGTCTTGATTTATCTTGATCTATATTTTATAGCCCTTGGCAGCTCTTTTCGGGTATTTTGCTGTGGGTTACAGGGGTTTGCTCGTGTCATTGCCAAGGGAGTAATCTTTGGTTTTAAAGAGTAGCGTTTTAGAGCATGGGTTTCAAGGTAAGGAGTAAAGCACAAAACATACAGAAGCCCTTTCCTTGTCACAGCTAATGGGAAACCTGCCTGTTAAGTTCCTGTGACCTTGGGCCCCTTAGGTTTTGAAGACAACTCAAGGATAAAATGCCAAGGGAGAGGGCAGACACTAACTGCTTTTCACCCAAGTGCTCAGTGATACACAGTGTGTACAATTCTCATTCTGAAAGTTTACATTGTAGCAGTTCTGACAACCGTGTGTGCTCCGGCACTGTTTGGTTTTGAATTAGGCACCAGGCCCTGTGTTGGCTAAAACTTTAAAAGATTACATCAGTGTAGGGAGTGACCTAGTGACCTTTCCCAATGGAAAACAATGTCTCCAGGTGATGGGCTGTGGGTCTCAACACTCTGTGGAGATGGGGCGTGCCTTTCCGTGATTGGCTCTGGGACAGGAGCAATGGTGTCTTTCCTCTGTTGGTCTTGAAAGGTGCATCCATCAGTCACAGTTTGACCTCGATTTCCCTTGCTCATAGATGGGAGAACTCTAAACTGTGGATCTCTCAAGGGTGATAACCCTGTTGCTGTCACACCTTGGACACAATGGGCAGACCTCCAGTAATCCTGGTACTTCAACACAACTTCAGGATGTGACCGGCATGGGCAGGAAGCCTTCTGAATAGATGGCAACTTCAATATGAGAGTGTTTTAAGCATTTGCATTAGTGAGACAGGTACCACAAGACACTGTCTTCCCAGGCTTTCGTTCTCAGTTCATTTATTCTTTCAGAAGCTTTGTTTGAGAATCTTATTTATCTCCACTGCTTCCTTCAGGGCGCTTTCCATATGGTTTTAACCATTCAGCCCAGACTTCCTTAGCACCCCACTGACAATAGCATGAATCCAATAGAAACCCAAGAGAGAGTTTTACATTACATCCAAAGGGAGAAAACACATCAGTTTCTTGGGATGCAATTTGGCTTCCAAGCAGAACACTGAATCATCTCTCTAAGAGGGCGAAAGTAAATAAGCCATTTAGAGTCTTTTCGTGGGGAGCCTGGCTCGCCATTATGCGGGCTGTGCATGTGAAGTGGCAAATAGGAGCTCCTGGAGCAGAAACCTTGAAGACTGCTACTAATTTGAGGGAAATGGAGTGAGGGAGGCACCACCCAGTAATGTAGGTGGCACAGAGAATGCTGGGCTGTTAGGGCGCTTGAGGGCTTCATGAGTTTTCCTGCACTAGGAGGTAAGGTGGGTGTTGAAAATTGGCCAGGTATATCCTACCCAATTACAGAGTCCCAAGCTGAGATGCGCTGATCAGTTGCATTTGGACAAAGAACTGACAACTCGGTATCAGGCCAAGCAGATGACTTCAAGCTCTATCGGTTAAAATGCTATATTTATGCTGCCAAATGTGAACCAATATTCCTTCTAAAACATATGCACTTAATATATTTCTCAACACAGAGAATAGACCCATCAGATGGGTAGGGGACCCTGCTGAAAACAGAGTGGGAACACAGAGGATGGTCAGTGGCCATGGGAGCATAGGCTGCAGTGTGCAGAGTGTCTCATGGACCAAACGGCGAAGAGAGGCAGCTGTGGACATCTTAAGAGGGCCAGTGGTAGCTTTGTAGCACACAACAAGATGCTGGGGCTCCCAACATGCTCCTAACTGTGAGACTTCACTGGAATTTGGAAGAGTCCTTTCAGCTTGAACATGTAAGAGGATGCTGCTCCTCCTTTCTCCAAATGCACGCTCAGTTTCCAGGTTTGCACACTGAGAAACTGCTGATGCTGTACTGGCAAAGATGCTTAAATTATAGGTCAATGCTGTCTGACCACACAGCAGGTATTCCAAGGACTGTTTATGATAAACTGGAGTGAGTCATGAAAGCTTAAGGTTTAGATAGTGCTTGGCCACTGAAGTCTCATTTTGTGAGGTCTCAAGGACCTGAGATGCTTCAAGACGGTACAGTTATCTCTGTTACAGCAAAAGGGCATCTCAGAGCTGAATTTTGGAACGAGCCTTCATCACCCTCATTTTCTCTTCTCCCAGAAGGACTCTAGGAACCCTGTTTGCATATTCTCTAGGAAGGATTGTTGTCCTAGGAAACTGACCACGACTATGAGTTTTGCTTACTCCAATCCTGTTTTTTTTTTTTTTTTTTTTTTTTTTTTTTTCTGGCAACTTTGGCAGGTGCTGGGGACAGATGACTGAAAAGTCAAAAGAGTTCGGTCCCAAAAGGAGGCATGGAGACAAACAAACATGCCCTGAAAGAGTGCGTGGGAGATCAGCAGTCATCAGTTCGCAGGGCTTAAGATTTTACAGCTATGTTAAGCTCAGAATTACATCCTTGGCTTTCTATTAGCTTAGACAATTATTGTCACCTTGCAGTTGAAAAGTTGTTTTTTTTAATAGATTCCCATAATGTACCTCTTAGCAGATGCCCTAGCAATGGAAATCTCATTTGAAAAGATGATATCTCCGCAGTGCAAAGCCCGATGTGTACTGGAGTGGCTATTAATTCACCACAGACCCCTCATATGTTTCCCATCTTCTATATTAGAGTGAAATGCAATCCTTTAGTTATAACCCCTTCCTCTGCAGTAGAGAGAAACGTCTTTTCAAAAGATCCCTAGTGTCTACACCTATAAAATAGCCATTGCCACCATTTCTGAAGTTTACTGGCTGCTGACAGTTAACCTCTCTGGGTGCTGCTCAAACGTCTTGAGGCCCTGGGGGCTGAGTTTCTGTTGTTGTAGATAGGAATAAGTGGACACGTGGAGGAAACTGGGTGCTGAAAACTCTACAACAAGCACGTCCCACGTTACATTGATCTCAGTGCTTATATTTAGAGTTGGATAACTATGACTCAGGGTCTCTTACTGACCAGGAGATCTTGTATCCATTCCCCAGCACTGAATCACAGGCACGTACCACCATGCCCATTGTCCTAGTTACTATTCTATTGCTACAAAGAGACACCATGATCAAGAGAACTTATAGAAGAATTAGGGCCTGGCTTACAGTTTCAGAGGGTTAGTCCAGCATCATCATGGCTGGGAGTGTGGCGGCACGCAGGCATGGTGCTGGAAAAGTAGCTAAGAGCTACCTCATGGTCCAGCCTCCAGTCACATATTTCCATTAATAAGGCCATACCTACTAATCCTTCCCAAACGGTTTCACTAACTGGGGAACCAAGCATTCAAATGTATGATCCTTTGGGGGCCATTCTCATTCAAAACACTGCATTCCACTCCCTGGCCCCATATGCTTGTAGCCATATCATCATGCAAAATGCATGTCATTAAACTTCAAAAGTCTCCATTGTCTTTCATAGTCTCAATACTGTTTAAAAGTCCAAAGTGTCTGCAGATCACAATTTGCAGCACACAGTGACACAGAGTATATATTACCCTTCCAAAAAAGGTCAGAAGGGGTGATGGTGGGGAAATACTGAACCAAACCAAGACTGAAAATCAGCTGGGCCAAATTCAAGTGCTGTAACTCCACGTCTGATGTCGAAGAGTTCATTAGATGGTCCTTTCCTTCTAGCTTTGCTGACTATAACACACTTGTCTCTCTGGGACTGGGTCCCCATCCTGTCTGCAGATGCTCTTGGGAGGTGTCCCACAGCTCTGGTATCTCCAACATCCTGCTTGAGGTCTCCAACGCAGTCCAGGCTTCAGCCTTCACAAGGTCATGCAGTGGCTTCTCTGCGTCTCCACGCAGGGCTCCCCTGTCACAGGCCCAGCCTAGGTGGCTTTTCTTAACTACAGAGGAAGATGCTCAGCTCCTTTCTTGTGTCCTTGACTTTAAAACCAGAACCACCTGGCTGGTGCTGACAAGTTTTGCTGATTGTTGGGGGCGGAGCTTGACTCCTTCCTTGAATTATATTTGCATAAGATTTCAGATCTTGTTTAGGCCTAAGAAATCCCTAAGGCCTTTTTCTTTCACGGGTTGCAGGATTAGCTGGGTGGGGTTTTGTCCTGAGGTTACCCCTCCCTTTATTCCATTTTGAATCAAGCCCTCCACCATTAAATACACTTCCTGATTCTCTTTTTCTCCTCAAACTGTACATATTCTCTCTCTCTCTCTCTCTCTCTCTCTCTCTCTCTCTCTGCTTGTCCCTTCTCATTGTCATCCATATAAGAGTGATAACTGATAACTGTGTGACACGGTCAATAGTGGGCTGTATGATATCTCCTCTACCAAGTACATTAATCCAAAGCTCTTCAATTTAGCCTCCAGCAGATTTTCAGATAAGGACTAAAAGCAACCACATTCTTTGCCAAAATATTTCAATATACAGCTGATAATATTCTTTCCGCCCTCCCCAAACCTCTTGAGCCAGGTTTGCATGTAATCCACATCACCCTCATCACCGATATCTTCCATGATCCTACTAGCATGGCCCATTAAGCCCTGCTTAAAGTATTCAACAGATTTTCAAGTCCAAAGTCCCAGAGTCTTCCATATTTCTCCAACAAACAGCATAGTTGGATCAGAAATATCTTATTTCTGGTCCAACTTCTGTCTTAGTGGTTGTTGTATTGCTGTGAACAGACAAACATGACCCTAGCAACTTATAAAAGAAAGCATTTAATTGGAGGTTTGCTTATAGTTTTAGAGGGTTAGTCCATTATCATAAAGGTTGGGAGAATGATGGCATGCAGACAGGCATGGTTGTTACTCAATTAAAGGTTTATACTGTCCTTTATATGCCTCTATGGAAAGACATGTTTCTGCCACATGAGGCTTGTTCTAGTTATTGTATACAGGTTGAATTCAGGAGAACTTTGCTCATGTGACCTTTCTTAACCCTCAGAGTATATATTCTCTGACGCTCAGAATAAAGTTAGCTATTACATGAGACTCAGCTTCATTTCACCAGACAGTACCTTGGAGAATCAGAGCATTGAGAACTTTTCTGGGGAGTCAGGTCATTGTAGACCGGCAGGGAGAACCATTCAACATGGAGCTGAGGGAGGGGAGAGAGCTCAAGGGTCCTAATCAGAGAGACTGCAGTTGGAAAGTGTAATGGATTAAGTAAAATGCTGGGGATCCCCAGCAACTGCAGCGGCAGAAATGCATGTGAGAACATGGCATTTCTTACTTAAAGTACTTCCTGCAAGGCAAGTATCAGCTATCCTTTTCTCCCCTCCTAATTGAACCTACCTTTTTCTCTAACCCCAGGGTTTATGAACCCACCGAATGACACAGTCCAAGCTAAGTGTGGTTTTAAGATGGCAAGTGCTATCCTTCAGTGTTTGGAGAGCAGCCTATATTGCCTGTCTTTCTTTTGAGAAGCAGTTGTAGGACCGGCGTTTCGACTCGATGCAAAGTGCACATCTTCCCAAAACCTTAGGTTCTGGTGGCAACTGCAAACAGCAAAGAGACCATACGCTCTTCATGAAAAGGCAGGCATTGCCAAGGAGGGCCTGGCTGGGGTGCTGAGGACTGACTGAACTGTGGGCCTCTAGCTGTTACCAAGATGTTATGGACACAGTGAAAATCAGATGAGCTTCTCGTCAGGCAAGGCAAGGGCTTCAACCTAAGAGTCCTTTGCTGAGACATATGTGGCAATGTCTCTGGAAGGCACAAGTAGCATCTTGGCTGGATCTTCATTAATGGTGCCTAGTGTTGGTTTTGATGTCTTCTGTGGTTTGAGTGTTATGGGGGAAGGCGGTCTCTCTTACACAGTCATCTCTTGTGTTAGGGATGTTTTTTAGGAGGAGCCCCTCTGCTGATGCAAATAATTCCAATCAGACCAAATTAGATGGAATAAAAGATGCCCATGTTTAATGCAGTGCTCCTGGGTGGCACCGGGAAAGCATGGGGAGGGGAAGAGAGAGAAGGGGAGACCACATGAATCCCAGAGACCACCATGTTCATTCTCTGGGGGCAGCCTAAGTGGCCTGTGGGAGTGGTCCTTACCCTCCCTGGGGAGGGGTCACTGCTTGGTGGGCTTTCCCGGAGGTGGAGTCCAGACTAAGGCAATTTTCAGGGGAGGAGGCTTGAAATGGATGCCAGGAGCTGGGGTGATGCTTCTAACCAAACATCCCAGACTCCTTGGATATAGGGGTATCAGGGGTCTGGGGTCTCACTTCCAACCAAACACCTCAGTGAGTTGTTTAGTGGGTCTTTTCTAATATTTAGAGAAGTAGTGTAGAGTATAGGTTGATGTGGGATTCTCCTCTGTATGTTGTGAATGTCATTGGTTAATAAAGAAACTGCTTTGGGCCTATAGTAGAACTATAGGGGAACAGAGCCAGGTGGGGAAAACTAAGCTGAATGCTGGGAGAAAGAAGGCGGAGTCTGAGAGAAGCCATGAAGCCCTGCTAGAGACGGATGCCGGAACTTTAGCTGGTAAGCCACAGCCACATGGCGATGCACAGATTAATGGAGATGGGTTAAATTAAGATGTAAGAGTTAGCAAATAAGAAGCTAGAGCTAATGGGCCAAGCAGTGATTTACATAATATAGTTTCTGTGTGATTATTTCAGGGCTCAGCAGCCAGGAATCAACAAGCAGCCTCCATATAATACAACAATACAACAATCTGCTCAAGATCCAGAGCAGAAATCAAGTCTAAGTCAAAGACGGGGCAGGCACTGAATTTAGGAGTATCTCTTTTAGAAACTGTTTATGCCATGTGGATGTCTGCATAGATGTTTATGTACTATATGCATGCAGTGCCTGAGGAGACCAGAAGAGGGCATCAGATTCCCCTGGAACTGGAGGTAGAGATGACTGTGAGCCATTATGTAGGTGCTGGGATACAGGTCCTAAGATCAGCCAGTGCTCCTAACCACTGAGCCCCAGATCCCTAACAGCACCTCTTAATGGAAGCTGTGGCCCTAGACATCAAAACCTGAGAGGAGGAGAAGCTAGAAATAGACACTCAACCTCACTGACCTCCGGCCTTTGTTCTATCTGGACTGGTCATGAAGGCAAACCCAGCTGGAAGCCACAGTAACTGTGGCTGTCTATACAGGCCAGATTTGTGGCTTACCCATGAGAGTTTAGGCAGCATAGGCAGAGAAGCTTGGAGCTGGAGAGCCAAACACAAGTTGCTGAGTGCCAATGGTCCACTTCTCTTGAATCTTCTGAGAGGACCTTTTCTTCCAGAAAGCAAGCCAGGAACTTCCACTGTGTGTGTCTCTGTGACCCATGTCCCTGCTGTGGCTCTCAGGGCTCTTCCACCCCATAGTCTTAGAGGTTCAGACCTTGTCTCAGGACCACTGAGGTCCTCTCCTGTCAGAGATTCTTCTAAATGTACATCTTAAGATTTATGCCTGTCTTTTAGATGCCTGTAAATGATTTATCTTCTTTAGTTTGGATGTTCCTTACAAATCTCAGGGCATAATTTTAGTTGGCCACAATCGTCCATCTCCAATAAGGTAATATATACAACTTAGTATTTAAAAATTACCTACTGAATAGCCTGGTTCATGGTTCTTAGGTCAATATTCAGTAACTTTTGAGCTTAATTTTATGTCCCTGACAACAGAGTTATACTTTTCTTATTGGGTTTCTATATGCCTTTCCTATAAAGTTTTCAGGTTGTAATTGTCGGGCTGGTATTGATGGTTCTGTTTGCTCAATGAATTTCACCTTGTACAGAGAGAATTAATTTGCTGAGTTTTCTAGACATCAGTAATACATAAAAGTCCTACAATAAAGTGTGCTATTATCTCTTTTTGAAGATGACTAATGAGGCATGACAATTCCTTTCTAAAGCAATAATCAAGAAAGAGAGCCCTACATTTAATTCATTACATGCATCCATAGAAAAAGAAAAGGAAAAATAAACATTTTTTAATCCACTTGAGTCAACTCTGAGCCCAAATTATAGGTTATTGCAACTTTAACTTAACTGCTATCAGAAAAAAAAAGCCCAAGTCACTGTGAACAGATACCTCACAGCACACAGAAGTGGTCATCTTTGACATTTTAGAAAGTGATAGAATTATCCCCATCCCAACATGCTATGATTTTCTTTCACAGTGAGTTCGCAAAATATACAACAGAACAAAAGAGACAGCTGTACCAGAGAGGGTTTAAATGGAAGCTCTGTTACCAAAGTACAGTCAGTGCAGATGAGGAGAACTTGGGTTGTGACCTTTCTCAATGTCCGTGTTCATTGAATACTCTCCCCTCCTTCCATTCCTCCCTCCATCCCTCTTGCCCTGTGGAGCTCAGGCTGTGTCCTGCTCTAAATGACTCTATATTATTGGAGTGAGCACTGGCTTTGAGGTTCTGCTCTGTCCTAATGACTCGATTGAACAAAGCAGCATTTAATTCCTCTTGAGTCCAAGATGACTCTGTATTGTGTATAGACACCACCATCTGTCTCTCGCCACCCACAAGGCACAGACTGACAAATAACTTACTCTACAAATTAAAGGTACCACCTATGAACTTATCAAAATGGGCTGGGGACATATGAGCACATGGGTGTTTTAAAGCCATGCCAGAAGAATTAGACTGGAGAATGACCCAGCATGCCAGACTGTCTTAGTTACTTTTCCATTGCTATAACAAAACTCCATGACCAAAGGGACTTATAATAGAAACTTTTAATTTGGGGCTCATAGTTGCAGGGGTTAGTCTGTGACTGTCACGGCATGGAGCATGGCAGCATGCAAGCAGGCAGGGCAACGGAGCAGTACTAAGAGCTCTCATCCTTATCTACAAGTAGGAGGCAAAGAGAACTAACTAGTCCTGGTGGAGGCTTTTGAAACCTCAAAATCGACCCTCGTGACACACTTCCTCCAACAAGGCCATAGTTCCTAATCCTTCCCAAACAGTTTTACTAACTGGCAATCAAATATTTAAATATATGAGCCTGCAGATATATATATGGATATATATGTATGTCCATTCTTATTCAAACCATCACACGGATGGACAAAGTAGGTGGCCTCCCAGTGTGTGCTTCAAAGGGCTGACAGGTAGAGAGAGAGAGAGCTCCAGCTTGTCCCTGGGGTTCAGCCCAGTTTGGTCTCTACTGTTTGATGTCATCCACTTGAACTGCCTTCTGATTGATCATCTATTCATCCATCAGGATCTGGTTCTACACCTAGTCTCCAGGTTCTGTTCTTTGCACCTCCTCTAACCCCACGGCTTGATTAGATCTGGGACCCACAGCAGCTCTGCATGCCTCCGTCTGCTCCCCAATCGGGTTCATAATATCTTTTCTAACCATTGCAGCTACCATACTGGCTCTCATTTCTGCCTCTAGACAGGCTCAATATACTGTTATGAAACATCATGATCCAAAGCAATTTGAGAAGGAAAGGGTTTGTGTTGAGGGGGAAGGTGGGCAGAGGTCAGCCTCAGGTGCCATTCCTCGGGATTCTTTGAGATGAGATCTCTCACTGGGATGGGGGCTTGCTAATCAAGCTAGGATGGCTGTCCAGTGAGCTCCAGCTGTCTTCTTGTCTCTGTCTCCTTGGTACTGGAATACAAGTGTGTACCACCATGCTTAGCCTTTTCTGTGAATATTGAGGATCAAACTTGGATTGTGATAAGCATTTTCTGGATGGAGCCATCTCTCTAGCACGTCTCTGCCTCTTCTTCCTTTTTATTTCCCCAGAAAGAAATTCTTACTGTTTTTTTGGTAGGTAATTTTATTGATTGTTGACTGACGTTGGAGGGCCCAGACCCTGGTGGGCAGTACCACCTCTGGCAGGTGGTCCTGGCTGATATAAGAAAGCAAGGTATAAGCAAGTCATTAAGCAGCATTCCCCCATGGCTTCCTCAGGTCCTGCTCCCAGGTTCCTGCCTTTAGTTATGCCCTTGTTTCCTCAGTGATGAACTGTTACCTGAAAGTCTAAGATGAAATACCACCCCCCAAGTTGCTTTTGGTCCTGGTATTTTATCATAGCAATCAAACCCCTAATTAAGACAGCATGATATTGGAGGGAGGCAGGGCCTAGCCCTCCTCACCAACTCTAACCTCTAGATAGTTTCTTGAAGTTCTTCCTAACCTTGGGAGAGTCCTTTTTCCTTATCCTATCATTATTGGTGGGGCTCAGCCTTGCCCTGATTCCTTTTTGTAATTTGTTAGATTTTTTAAAAAAAATACCAATCCAAGTTTCCACTTTCTCCCCTCCTCCCATTCCTTGCACGCACCCTCCCATCCCACCCCCATCCAATCCTCAGAGAGGGTAAGGCGTATTGCTTTGTGGAAGGTCCAAGGCCCTCCCTACTGTATCTAGGCTGAGCAACGTATACATCCAAAGAGAATAGGATCCCAAAAGGCCAGTAGATGCAGCAGGGATAAGTCCTGGTGCCACTGCCAGTGGCCCCTCAGTCTGCCCCAGCCATACAACGGTCAAACACATTTAGATGGACTAGTTTGGTCCCATGCTTGTTTCTTCCCAGTCCAGCTGGAGTTGGTGAGCTCCCATTAGCTCAGGTAGACTGTTTCAGTGGGTGAACCCATCAAGGTCTTGACCACTCTTCAACTGGACTTTGGGCACTCAGTTCAGTGCTACGATGTGGGTCTCTGCCTCTGTTTCTATCAGTTGCTGGATGGAGATTCTATGGTGATATTTAAGATACTCATCAGTCTGACTACAGGCAAGTCAAGATCGGGCCCCTTCTCCTCTATTGCTTAGGGCCTTAGCTGGGGTCATCCTTGTGGATTTCTGGAAATTTCTCTAGAGCCAGGTTTCTGCTAACCCTATAAAGGCTTTCTCAGTCAAGATATTTCTTTCCTTGCTTTCTTCTCTGTCCTTCCTCCATCTTGACTATCCCATTCCCTTAAGTTATCCTCAATCCTCCCCCTCTCCCTGCCTCTTCCCCTTCCACCCTCCCTTCTCCCCTCACCCCCATGCTCTCAATTTTGTCAGATGATTTTGTCTGTTTCCAATTTTCAGGTGGATCTATATATGTTTTTCTTTGTGTTCACCTTAATACTTAGCTTTTCTAGGAACTATAGGCTCGATGTCCTTTGTTTATAGCTAGTATCCACTCATAAGTGAGTACATACAATATTCATCTTTTTGGGTATGGGTTACCTCACTCAGGATAGTGTTTTCTAATTCCATCCATTGTTCTTTACTGCTGAGTAGTAGTTAAATGTTTAAATGTGCCACACTTTCTTTATCCATTCTTCGGTAGAAGGGCATCTAGGTTGTTTCCAGGTTCTTTGCCCTGATTCTTACCCCTCTTCTACCTCCTTCAAGCCATCTGCAGACACCTCATTATATCATGGGGTGAAGATCATTTCACATAGTTTCTAGAAGCTCCCTGGCTCTTTGTTTCTTTCCTATTGATCCGCAGGAACGGAGACTCCTTTATGTGATGTGGGGTAGATATTGATCTGTCCTCAGTACAATCAGCTGTGAATATCTTGAGCTGCGACTTGGTTTCTAGCTTTAGTTACAATGTCTGTTTAATACAGACATTTATAAAGCATCTAACATGGCCAATCTCTCCTTTTGTGGCTTGTCTCTAGGTTGCGTTAATTACAGAAGTAGGGAACAGCTGCAGGGCAGGTGGACAGCTGGCCGGGTCTCTCATTGTGGCAGCAGCATGTTACTGAAGGACAGCCTGGGCTCGGAGCAGCTTCTGAGCTAGCTGTGGGTGTGTCTTATCAGAGCATGGATTCCTCACCTTCTGGGTTGCAGGGAGCTGAGGACCTGTTCCAGTTTGTGACAGAGGTCTGGTGTCCCATGCTATCTTCAGACCATCAAGTCTCCCAGGAAAGGCAAGATCGCAGCTGGCTCCCTAAAGTATGGGTCCCTCCCTGTGAATGGGGAGGGGGAGGGCTTCTATGGCATCCCCCACTTCTTGTCTCCTGTCTTCATTTGCTTCTGTCCCTCTTCCATGTCCTCACGCCCATATCTGGCTCCAGTAGTAGCTGGAATCCACTGACCCAGACTGTGCTCCATAGTCTACTTCAGTATGAGAAGTCAGGCATGGTTTGGGCCCAAACTTCCAGTTTTCAGGCTCCTATAGTTTATAGCCAATACAGTTAAAACCTGACCTTGCATTTTAGAAGTAGTACAGATGGGAGATTCAAATGTCCCATAGGAAATGATGTTTCTGAAGGCAACCACTGAATCTATAGGAACAGTGTGGTTTCCAAGGCCATCGAAACCCATTTATATAATCAGCTGGTGATTCCTCTCTTCTCCTAAGTGGCTCTGGGCTCAATGCAGACTTAAAAACTCAATAGAGAAGCCTATGGCTCGTAATCAGTGCTTTGTGTCAGGGCCCCTTGGCATGCTCTCCACTCTTTGATGCCTGCCAGAAGCCTTGACAATGCTGGCTGTGAAGCATGGAGGGAGCATGGCAGGATTCCCTCTACATCCCTTTCATTTCCATCAGCTGTATGGTCCTGGCAGGCTATGCCTAGGCCAGCACGAGGGTGGCATAGCTTGGCCCTCCTTCTTGGGCACTGATTTGCCTCTGGCCAAGCTCTCCATTATACTTTAGCAAGAGAGACTCCCGTGAACCACATGTGGCTTTGGTTGTTATCATCCTGGCCTTGGGTGTTTGTGTGGATTTGGTGTAGGAGGTCCTTCTGCCTATGTGTTGATTTTATTCGTTAATTAATAAAGAAAGCTGACTTGGCCTACAGCATGGAAGGAGGAAGAAAAGACAAGACTCCTTTCTAGGAAGAACTCAAGGCTTGCCCACTGAATTCTCTGCAGGGCAGCAGGATCAGCCATGAGGATGGCAGGTAATAAAGACACAATATCATTGCTCCTACTGTGAACAATTGAGCCAAAATCGTATAGGGAAACCCCAGGACCCAGGATAAAATACACACAGCAGGTTCCTAACCCCCAGGAGAAGGACCCTGGGCCTGAGTACATCAATGTCCACCTGCCACTGCCCAAATGCTGCTCCCATTTATACCACCACTTGCTTGCTTCTTGGTGGCAGTCGAGGGGAGTGGGCTCTGGAGCAGGAGAAAGCCCTTAGTCCTAGAACACCTGAAGTTGGTAGCTAGCTCCAGGGTACCATCAGATAAGGAAGGGTCTGCAATCTCCACTCTGCTGCTTTTCTTTCCCAATCCCTGCTGGGAAGAATACCATGTTACTCCAGAATGCTATTTCAGGTGGCTTACTGAGGTCTCTGGTACTAAGGGCTTCACACTAGGTGCTTATGAACATTTCAGCCTGTAGCCTCTTGCCTTTAGACCAGTGGTTCTCAACCTTCCTAATGCTGCGGCCTTTTAATATGGTTCCTCATGCTGTGGTGACCCCTTAGTCATAAAATTATTTTTGTTACTACTGTTATGAATTATAATGTAAATATCTGTGTTTTCTGGTGGTCTTAGGTAACCCCTGTGAAAGGGCTGTTTGACCCCAAAGGGTTACAATCCACAGGTTGAGAATCACTGCTTTAGATGGTTCATTTTCTTTCTTTCCTTTTTTTTGGGGGGGGGGTTATTTTGTTACTTTATTTATATACAGAAATCATAGCAGTGTACATTTAGCCCAGTTTAATGGCAAGTTCTTCGGCTTTTGCTTTTTCCAGCTTGGCAATTAGAGCCGCAAATGGAGGACCCAGGATATTGTCACCCCAGCAGCGGCAGATCTCACTGTATCTGTCCTGATAGGCCCCGATAGCTTCCCCCAGCTCAGCCAGAGCACCCTTGTCTTCCAAGTCAACCTGTGTGAAGGCAGCAGCAGTGCAGGCCTTCTATGGACCAGTGGCATCGGCCTGGCCTTTTCCTCAATGATGCAGTAGGGGACCCCCATCTTCCAACGCAGGACAGACAGGAAGACTGCCAGCCTAATGGGCAATCACCACTACCTGAGCCTTCTTGTTCTCCAACAGGGTGGTAAACGGACTGACCTCTGCTCAAAGGACAGGTGGTCTCTTAGTTGGGGAGTCCCCTCTGCCAGCAGCCTTCTCCTCAGTGCAACTAGCAGCCTTAGCTTTTGCTCCTGCTTTGTCTCTGCTTAAGCAGTAGGGTAGCCATTGACCAGTCCAGGGCCTGAGTGAACTGGTTAATGGCAGGAGGTGCTTTGAGCCGGTTATAAAGGATGGTCCTTCACCACTCCAGCCTGATGTAGCTGGGCCATTGGATGAAGCTGTGAGATCTCTTTCGGGCTGGATGTCCTATCCAATGTGAAGTTCTTAAACCTTTTCTCAGATGGTTCACCACCTTTTTGGCCCCCTGTTGCTTCATGACAGTGGGGGCTGGGTCCACTTTCTTCCACTTGGCCTTCTTTCCTCCAGTATCTTGCTTGGCTGGAGGAGAGAAATGTTTATTTTCAAGTAAAGCTCAGAAATGGGACTAGAGCATGGCTAGCCTCTGAGAGGAAAGATCCAATTGGCAGTAAATTTTTTTTTTTTATTTTGCTTTTTTGAGACTGGGTTTCTCCGTGTAGCTTTGGAGTCTGTCCTGGCACTATTTCTGTAGACCAGGCTGACCCTTGAACTCACAGAGATCCACCTGCCTCTGCCTCCCAAGTGCTGGGATTAAAGGCGTGTGACACCACTGCCCAGCTGGCTGTAAATTGGGAAAGTAAGGACATTGCTTTCTTTCAGACTTAGATGTAGTTCACAACTTTGAACTAAGAAGAAATGCAACCCCCAGCTTGCGTCTCCCTCATCAAAAATGAAGAGTTTTCACTTCTAAACCTGCACATAAAGAACAGGGAAGTTTGAACACGTGCCAGCTGATCTTGTCATCATCATCATCATCAATATTGTTATTGTCATAGTCGTCACCTTCATCATCTCCTTCTTCCTCCTCTCCTTCTTTCTCCTTCTTCCTCTTCCTAAAAGTGTGTGTGTGTGTGTGTCTGTATGTGCATGCATGCACATGTGTTCAAGTATTTGTAGAGGCCAGAAAAAGGATTCAGATCCCCTTACAGCAGGCAGTTGTAAGCTGCCCTATGTGGGTGCTGGAAAATGAACTCTGATTCTCTGCAAGAGCAGCGAGTATTTTGGACCCTGAGCAATCTCTCTAGCCACACCCTAGGTGTTCTTGACGCAGTCAGGTTGACAGTTGAAATTGATCATCATAAGGAATGAGTGTATTCTATATTCTATGAACTTGTCAAAAGTGAGAGCCACTATGTAGGCTCATAGGCACAAAACAGATTGAAGTGTGGCTTTACAGAGGCTATGGCCAGGGGATAAATGTGAGAGGCTTGTGGCTTAAAAGAACAAATACAGGCAGTGTGTGGAGTATCCCAGAAGATATGAAGGCATGGAGATGATTTACTATCTAGTAAGATCCCTAGTAAAGAGGTCGGCACAGTCATGAACTCTGTTTTGTAGACTGCAATCAAAGACAGTTCCTAAGACTTAAAAACATGGACGACTGTAACAAAGCTAGGTTGCTTTTCCTCTTGAATTGAAACCCATAAAGCTGTTTCCTGGATTGAAACTGAGCCTTTTTTTTTTTAATTGGAGAACAAAGTGACCAGATAGGGACCAACCTGAGACATAAACCTAAAAAGAGAACCCAGTATTTGGGCCTGAAGCAACAGGGCT
Organism: Chionomys nivalis; assembly: GCF_950005125.1. Lineage (NCBI taxonomy): Eukaryota > Metazoa > Chordata > Mammalia > Rodentia > Cricetidae > Chionomys > Chionomys nivalis. Next base: position 67,881,908 of record NC_080093.1, on the reverse strand, counting down.
AAATAATGTTCGCATGATCTATATTTAAGAGAGCATGAAGGACAGATGGATAATCCTTTCGTGCCTTTGAGAGGCTGTTGAAAGTCTTTGTAATGTCAGTCAGAGGCAGGATAATGTGTATCACCACACGCCCCCAGCAAAGTCCCCTAGGATGCACCCGTCACTGTCTTTACAAAGAGAAGCCTGGCTGTAACTTCTAAGAGATCAGTGTGGGGCGTTTCAAAGGTGGCAAGTGCCTTTCCTTAGATCTTGCTGGTGTCTGACATCTCAGTGAATCAGCATCAGTGCTGTATTTTGGGACTTGGTTTGGGGTTCAGGAAATCTTTCTTCAGCACCACGTTGTCCGGGTGTTAGACTATGCTATGTTTTGCCACAGTTGTCACAGGCTGCCACTGGTTGTGCATGAGGCGACGGGTTACTTGCAAATATTTCCTTGGGAAGAAACATGGCGCTTCACAGAGGAGGTAGCTGGGCCTGAGAGGACTTAGGTGTACCTCACAACCAGAAGCACAGTGGCTGGGAGTTTTTAGCCACATGCCTTACTCTAGAATTTATGCTTTTTATTGCACTACCCTGGGCACCTGAGGAAGTACTAAGGGTACTCACCAAACGGGGTGTACTTCACACTTCGACTAGTTCAGATCATTTCACAGATGTGGGGTTAGAGCAATTTTTAGTTCCCATGGGTCCTATTTTAGTGACCCACTGGACATCTGAAGAGTCAGCGCATGTGCATGTGTGTGTACTTGTGAGTCTGCATGTATGCACATGTACAAGTGTGTGCATGTGTGTGTGTATACATATGCTTGTGTATGCATATGTGTGTGTGCAAACATGCTTGCATGTGTGCACTTGTCAACCATGGATGCTATTCTTAGTCACTCTCTGACTCGTGTTTTAAGACGGAATCTCTCACTTTGATCTGAACTCACAGATACCCAAGGCTAACTGGTAAGTAAGCCTCGTTGATCTATCTCTATCTCCTCATGCTGGGATCGCAGGTTACCATGCCCAACTTTCTCATGTAATTTCTGGGGCTCAAATCCGGTCCTCATGCACGGCAAACCCTTTATCAGTTGCACTATCTCCCTAGTCCCCAGGAGTTACCTCCTTTTAACTAAAGGATCCTCTATAACCCTGTCACGTCCACAGTGCTCAACTTCCCAGCTCTACTTTATAGATGAGACATATAAGGCATAGAGGGGCTAAAGGAGTTGCCTACGGTTGTAAAGTTGGATTCAAAGCCATGCAGTCTGGTTCTTGGGTTTTTTAAAAAGGTTTTTGAGACTTGAACAGCCACATTTTCAGGGGAAGGCAAGGAGGGAGAGCAAGTCATTCTGAGGAAGCATGAAAACAACTGGGATGCCCACAGGGACACTTCTGCACGCCGGGGCTTGTGCAGCATCACAGTGGGTCTCTTTGATCCGCCTCGGGGCATCCTGAGGGGAGCCAAGCACAGACCTTCCCAGCAGGGCACTGGTAATGAATTCTGCTTCAGTTAGTCTGCCACCGGTCGGTGGGGATCAGACACCTCACAGAAGCCTCAAAGCTTCTCTTTAATACAGGACTGTCTCTTCAGTCAGGAATTCATGCTGAAGGAGATGGTTAGATGATCAGATTTTTACAGTGGTCAGGCAGGCCCTAAGTGACAGTCCCATCCTGAAATGCCTCCTACTCAAGTCTGCCTCCAAGACCATACCTAGGTTTGTTCATCATTATCAGAAATGTCCCGTCTTGTGTCTGGCCACAGCTAGTCAAGGAGACAGTGTGCAGATCTGCACTTGCTGTTAAAACCTGAGTGTGCACTGTACTTTGAATTGTAAATGTCCCCCAAGGCTGATTTGGTAAAGGTGTACTCCAAGCACAGAGTTTTGTAGGTAGCCTTTAAAGAGGTGGAATATACTGGACTGACTGCCTCACCAGAGCTACGCCCTTGAAAGTCATGGTGGAATTCCAGCTCCTCCCTCTTCCTTTGTCTTTATTCTTTGGCTTTGAGGCAACTGGATTCTGTCACAGGCTCCAGCTGTGATGTGCTACCTCACCTCAATTGTGGCTAGTTCATCTTGGACCGAATCCTCTAAAACCAGGAGCCAAAAGAAATCTTTCTCCACGCGCATTGACTAACGAGGTATTTACAGAGTTGACTAAAACACTCTAACAATGTTTCAGGCCATCAAGTTCCTCTGAGCGTGGGTTTGTGCAGGCCACGGTGAGTGTGTGGAGGCCATAGAACTGTGAGTGAGTCTTGATTCTCGCCTTCCACCTTGATTGAGGCAGGCTTCCTTGGTCAACACTGCATTCTCCAGACTAGCTGGCCCAGGGACTTCTGGGGCCATGGAGTGCTGGAGTTACAGACGTGTACCATGCCATTTTTACGTGGACTCAGGGGATCGTTACTCAGAACCTCGGGCTTGTATGGCAAGGACCTTAGCCTCTAGTCCGTCTCTCCTCAGCTCTGAAATCTTCCTGTTCTAGTCATTTCTGTTGCTGTGATGAAACACACCACTGCTGTCACCACCACCACTTAGGAATGAAAGGGGTTTATTTCAGCCCACAGTTCCAGACCGGAATCCATCATGGTGGGGAAGTCATGGTAGGAACAGTCAGTCAGTCACACCATAGCCACAGTCCAGAGCAGACAGGGAAAGAATACATCCACACCCCCTGCTTATGTCCTCGTCCTCGGCTTGCTTTCTCCACTCTTATACAGCGCAGGACCCCTGACTAGGGAGTGGTGTTGCCCACACTGGGCTGAGTCTTCCCACGATGACGAACTTATTAACATGATCTCCTGTAGACACTTCCACAAGCCAACTCAATGCAGGCAGTCCTTGACTGAAAGTCTCTTCAACAGTGCTTCTAGGTTGTATCATGTTGATAACCAGAGCTAGCCATCGTATGTCCCTTTTGAAATGAACCAATGATGAGAATTTTAAACCCCAGTTACTGTTAGGAAAAAAAAAATAGACCTCAGCAGGGCTGGGCCAGAAGCCTGGGACATCTCCTTGCCTCTCATCCCATGCTTCTATGTGCTTTATAGCACTGCTGTGAACTCTGGTTGCCTTTGCAATAATACAGAGCACAGGCAGAACGCTTCATTTAGAATCCCCGCTCTGCCTTCCTCTGCCCTCTTCGCACCTTCTTGTTTTCATCACTGTGTGCGCGCGCGCGCGCGCGGGCGCGCGCACACACACACACACACACACCCCATGGAGGCTCCTCTGCAAGCATCTCAGGTCTCCGCCCTCTGACTCCACTCCTCCCACTGTCTCAGGCCTCCACTCCGGCAGCTGCCACCTACTTGGTCCTCCACCCCTTTCCCTTCCGAATCCATTCTTTATTTGGTACCTCATCGTTAAGGAAGTACAAACAAGGTCATATTTACCCTCTGCTCACCGGCTATCCTGCTTTCCACGGGACTTGCTGTGGCAGTATGAACGCTGTAAGCCTTTCACACTTTCTCAGAACAAAGTCTCAGCTTCTCCCGTGCACTCTTCGTGTGCACTTCTTGTGTGTTCTCCTCATGGGCGCTTCAGCCACCTTCAGGGCTCTGCCTGGTGCTTTTTTGACTCTTCTGTTTGGTTGGCCTCTTTTCTATTTGACTTCCGGAGTGCCGGAGACGGCAAAGCATAGTCCCCCTCCACGTGAGGTTCCTGAGATGCAGGAAGCAATTCCCTCCAGGCAACCCAGTGGCAGCGAAAGGAGCATTTTTTTACTTGAGGGCCAAGGAGAAAACTCCTACGTGCCCTGAGGGCCGCTTCTATGGCGTCTGCATATGCACTTCGCAATGTTACAGACAATTCTGGTTATAGCAATTCTACTAGTGCGCTTGTTTTTCTTGTAATTTTTCTTCGTCCACACCAGTGGCTTCTGAAAATATGAATATGCTGTATGATAATACGAGTCTTCCTGATCTGGTAGAGCGGGCAGGCATCCAAGCTGTAAAGCAGGTTATGGGGAAAAAACCTGACTGATGAAAGAATTGGAGAAATTTGGGAAAAATTCAGAAATTGTTCTTTAGCTGACTATAAAATTTGGCAAAAGAGTTAAACTGAAGCAGAAAAGAACTTGGCTATGATGAATAAAGTTTCTGAGAACCTCGGGCTTTAGGGTTGGCTGCCTATGGCCTTATAAATCAAAACTAGAATTGTGAGGAACAGTAATGGGAAAGGTACAACAATGGAGTAAAACCCACTGAACTACGCTCCTGTAAACTGCAAGTAGTTAGCCTCTGAGGTGAAAGCCTCAGAAGCTGTTTTATGAGTAACTCAGCTAAGGATTAAGTGGCTGGCGTGCGGCTTGGGAACTGGGGAAATGTCATACTGAATGATGATGTTCGGATTTCAAAGAATCTTTATACTTCTTGTGAACTGCTTTTCCCAGGTAATGATTTACCTGTGGCAAGGAAAAATAATTATTTTCCTTGTGTAAAATTCACAATAAAAGACTGAGGTTTGAAGCTCAGGGCAGGAGGAGGAAGAAACAGCAGCCGCAGAAGAACAAGTCCGTCAGCTTGCATCAGAATCCTGAGTTCATGCACTCATGTCGCCTTCCAGACATCCCAGATTCGAGACCCAGTGCTCTGCTGCAGTGGTTTGCAGTGGTCCCTGGAACCGAAGGTTTATGCAGTGCTGTTCCCTGGGGTCCTCAGAGATGTCCTCCACTCTCTAACCCCACTATGTTGCATGTGCAGATGTCCTTCATGCTCTAGATGTAAAATAGTGACCACAGCTTGACTGTCCGAATAACACCCATTCAATCCTGTGTCACAATAGCTGAGGGCTTTGTCCAGCTGGAGATGCAGTAGAAGTCAGATGTGAGAGGCAAGCAGGACAAAGCCCCATCACTGGTCTGAGAGGGAGGAGTCATGTGAGGGATGGTCCCTACTTTTAACTATGTTAATTTTTCCACTAAAATAACCTCTATCATAATCCCTTATTATGTTTATTAAAAACCATCAATCATCGAAATTCTATTTAAACTGACATGACTATTATATAAATCATTGCTTTAGTTGAACAGTACCGCTTAGGAGGAAATCATCTTCATAATAATCCACAGGTAAAAAGGCCCAGTAGAATGGGATAGTTCCAAGGTTAAGCGCAGTAAGGGATCTCCCGACACCCCCTCACCCCCATGCCAGATATCAGAGAAAAATGGCAGCGGCAAACAAGCCAAAACACAGCAATAGCAAGAGACACTCTAGGGCTGAAGCCCCCAGGGCCTCGCCTATCCAAGAGTCACTCACCAGAGCTTTGCTTTCTGGTGGGCTGATCCCCTTGAGTCAGTTGCCACCTGCTGCCCCTCTCACATGACCACCGGCAGACAGAGGTGGTCTTGAGTGAGGTCCTTGGCTAACACCCATTGAGGTGTTGAGAAAGTCAGTCCTATAAGCACAGCACTGGGTTCTGCCAATGTTCCAAGTTATCTTCCCCCCCCTCCCAGGGGCTCCCTTGCATGGCCAGGAAGCAGATGTCTAGATTTTGACCTTGTACTTTTTTGATGTTATATAGAGTTGTGAGCGAACAAATTTGTGCTGTTTGGGGGTTGCTGTTTGCAGCAGTAGAGAGATGACGTAGCCTGGAATGTTCCCTTCTTTATTTCTTCCTGTTGCCTCTTCTGCCAGGTCCAGCATTCTCTGCCAGCTCACCTGAAGCAATCCCTCTTGCTGTCCACTCTCAAGCTGTCTTCCAGTTTTCTTTTTAGCACTTATCACAGGTTGGCCTTGTCTACATTTTCCCCTCCAGTGCCAGAGATTGAAGACAGAGCTTTGCACGGGCTAGGCAAAGGCTCTGCCATTGAACTAGAGCCCTGGTAGTCCTCTTCATCTTTTGTTTTGAGATGCAGGTCTCACTAAGTTGTCTAGCTGGCTTTGAACTCACTCTATGGCCTTCACAGGCCTTGAAAGTGTGATCCTTCTGCCTCAGCCTCCCAAGTAGCCAAAACTGTAAGCTTGTACCGCCTGGCCCAGCCGACCTGGTAGACTTGAGACGCAGTCTTGAGACGCAGTCCTGTGACAACTGAAGTTGCTGGTCACCGTTCGCTGTAATGTTCGGCCTGTGGCTCAGCAAACTACCATCATGACAAGGGCAGTCACAACCCAATTTTTCTAAGTAGAGTTTTCTTGAAACACAGCCATGATTATCTACCTATAATCGGCAGCACTTTTGTGCTATTGTGTCAGAACAGAATAATTATGACAACAAGGCTTGCAAATCCTAAGTGATCTGCCCTTTGCCCTTCTGCAGAGACAGCGCTCTGTGTGCTCTATGTGTGATGAAGGCTAGGGCCACGTCTGTTTTCCTTCATCTTGCCTCCTCTACACTTGGCACAGTACCAGGCATGTGGTAGGTGCACACTGTGGCATATGGAGATGATAAAAGTTGGATTGGGTATTACAGTACTATTGCCTGTCCAGGAAGCTGCTCTTGTTCCCCCTTGCCTGGCATTCAGCTCTTCTGTATTAGAGCCAGCAGCTCCCCGCATTAACATGCAGGCCAGCCCTTCCCCAACCTCATTAATGCTCATGCAAGGCTGTCTTGGGCTTTTACATCAAGTGCCATTTTTACTTTGCAAATTAATGCTGCTTTGTCGCTGTCGTTAATGAGCTCAGTGTCCTTCGACCACTCATCTCCCAGATTGGTACCTTGGACTGTGTGAGATGGTCCAGATGTCACAATGTCAAACCACCAAGTCATAAATCAGTAGGTGCCACAAAACAGGCTGTGCTTTGATGGATCTTTGATTTTCAGTTTCAAAATGCCCCCTTCTCCTTAGAAGACCAAGGATGGCATTAGCCTTTGGTCTGCATTGCTGGGGTATTCTAAAGTGTCTAAATCTGCATCAGCTACATGCATACCTTTCTTGCAGTTTGTTGTTCAGGGTTGGTCCATTGCCATCCGTCATGATATTTTCTATTTCTATTCTCATATTCTTTAATTATTCCATGGGGCCTTTCAGAGAGTTTAAAAATTATCAACTGTATTACACTTTCAGGGAAATCAAGTTCTCTCTCAGTGAGGTGAACCAGCAGAACTGATTGCTAATTGAGCCGTTTGCCACCAGGATGGGCTGCATCAGTAATCGCCTGTGGGTGTGAGGGGGTGGTAGCTGGCAGAGCCTGCTTCCCGAGTGTTCCCCCCAGTTCTGACTTGAAGCTTGTCGCTGGCCAATAACCCACTCACTGTACTGTCTGCTCCAGAGGGCACTCTGTTTATCTCCCATGAAGATGTCTTCAAGATTCTATGCTGGCTTGAATCCTGGCTTGGGCAGGCTTGCGGGTTGGGGTTTTGATGGACATTGCCCATGGTTGGGAGTTGAGGAAGGAGGAGGGGGACGGAGGCTGTGTTACCGTCATTTGGCTTGACTCAGCCTGGTTGTGAAATCATGGTGGGCTGGTGTTTTGGGGAGGTGAGAACTCAGATGTCTGTGTTTGTGCCAGCCCACTCAGGAAGACCAAACATCTGCTTCTGGCCCAGGATGCAGTTTGCATTTCATGCTCTGCTCTCAGCAAACAAGGGGTGGGGAGAACATTGAAATTTCTGCTTCTAGCTCTTTAGACCCCCAGGCGAAAGGCAGCGGCACTTTGCTGGGGTGGGCAGAACTGTGTGTGACCCAAATGGAATTTCCCAGAGTTGATAGTGTTAGGTGTGACGATGACAGAATTCTGGTCTCGGTGTTGGAAGTTCCGTTAACTTAACACAGAGCTCAGGAACATAGGCGCCACGCAAAGTTTATTTAGTTTGTAGTGTGAGTGTCGTCCTCCAGTGCAGACGGCCCCTCAGACCTTTAGTTGACCTTTTACAGGAGTAGCCAATTCACGGCTACTGTGTAATAGTGTTGTGTAAACTTATGACTTCCTACAGGAAGGGTCTAGCACTGCCTGTGTGTGGCCCATGTTAGCTGCCAACAGTCATCAACATTCCCTGCTGCTGTGTTGTTGCTATGACTACAGTCAGATCACTTTGTACCCCCCCCCCCCTTTGTTATGAATGTTCCCTGCTCTTTTCTGAAGAGGAAACAGAGAGGGGATGGATCTGGGGGAGAGGGCAGACGGGTGGGGGAGCTGGGAGGAGAAACTGTGGTTGGAATATAGCGAGAATAATTTATTTTCAATTAAAAAATTAAAAAGTTTTGATGGCAGCTGTTTTGTTCTAGGAAATTAGTTTACAATTTTCAGCTCAGTTTTCATCAGTGTAATCAAAATGTTGATAATTTATTTTATTTTAAATCATTACAGAGGCCAGGGAGAGGACTCAGTGGGCAAAGGGGCTCTCAGAAGTCTCCACACAGGCTCATCATGCACGCCCTCCCCCTCACACATAACAAACAGATGTTAACATTTTTAAACATTACGGGGACTTCAATATGTCCAATAAATGGATTTTTAAAGGCAAAATTGCCTTAAAGGTTAAGAAATAAGATAAAAGAACTTTGTGTATGTATATACAGATAATAATGAAAGCTCCTCATTTCTTTTATTGCTGAAATCTAAGACATAGCGTGATTTTGATCTTTATATTCCAGATGTTCTGTATGAGCCTGCCAAGTCTGAAGTATGGATGCGCTGGCCCTGACAGATAGCAACTTGTTGGCCTTCATCTGAACAGTGATGATCGGTCTTGCTGCTTATGTTCAGTTTCATGCCCGGTTTACATAAACAGAGGATGAGGGGGGGAAACAGTGATTTTTTTTTTCTGTTTTGTTTCATTGTTTTTGTTTTTTGCCAGGGAAGGGGAAACAATTACTTTTTTAAACTTTATTTATCTTTATTTTATGTGTATTTGTGTTTTGCCTGCATGTATGTGTGAGGGTTTCAGATCCCCTGGATGTGGAGTTACAGACAGTTGGGAGCTGCCTTTTGGGTTCCGGGAATTGATCCTCAGTCCACTGGAAGAGCAGTCGGTGCTCTTAACTGCTGAGCATCTCTCCAGTCTGAACAATTGCTTAATTGGACTTCAAAGTTCATGTCTCTACAATACAATCAATTACAAAGTTTATTTTTTTACTAATGCTGATCTATCCTGAGATTTTACATTATTTTCCCCTAATTTTTACTTAGTATCACTAGTGCTGCTAAAACCATTAGCAGATACCTTTAATTAGATATAATCATTGCTTGAAAAGTTATTATGCATATACATCTTAAAATGTTATTAATGTGTGTATGTATGTGTGTATTTGTGTATGTTTGTGTGTGTGTATGTGTGTGGGAGAGAGAGAGAGAGAGAGAGAGAGAGAGGGAGGGAGAGAGAGAGAGAGAGAGAGAGAGAGAGAGAGAGAGAGAGAGAGAGAGAGAGAGAACACAGGTGCTATGAACCCAGGTCAGAGGACAGCTCTCAGGAGTGGTTCTCTCCTTCCACCTTGTGGCATCTGGGGACCTGGGGATTGAACTCAGGTTGTCAAGCCTGCATGCAAGCAAACCTCTCCATTGCACCATCTTGCTGAGCCCTAAACATCCACTTTCAGTTGTACCTGAGAGGCAGATCAATCCAGACCTCGTGGGGTCTCAGGGAGAAAGGGAGATGTCACAGAACACCTGCCATGCGGAGCTGCAGCTTGCATTCCTTGTCCCTCAGGCTTTCTCTTGCTCCCCTTGGCCTCCATTCCTCTGTGCTCCCCCAGCTCTATGCATGCCTGCATTGTTATTTAAAGAGTCCATGGCATACCTCTGAGCAGACGGCCTAGGTTCCAGTCTCAGTCCTCTGCAAATGGTGCTGTGTGACCTCAGGTATGTGTCAGTACTTCTCTGTTCTTGTTTATACCTGTTCACAGCTCAGAATGCTATAGTGAGAAAGGAATAAATTTTTGTGGATGTTGCATACACATCCTGTTTTGTCTTGTAATTTCAATTTGCGCTCATCAAGAAATATCAAGACTGTAGAAGAACCTAGTTCCTAACTGCTGAAAAGGACAGACACCTCAGCTGTGGACCACATGAGAAGGAGGAAAGCCTGGATTTGGATCTTGGCCAACTAGCTTTGCTGACTCCTGGCCCCTGAGTCACTCAGATGCTCTTATTGTATTTTACTACAGAACACGTGTGCAGCTGTGTGTGCGCATCTGTACATGTATCTGTACAGCTGCTGTGTGTATGAACACCTGTACATGAGTATAGTTGTGTATATGTGTGCATGTACAGAAGCACATATATGCAGCTGAGTATATGTAAGCATACACATGTGCATGTGGACAATTGAGTGTGCATGTGTAATATACTTGCATATATTTGTATATTATATGTGCACATACATGCATGTATAGACAATGGAATGTGGGTGTGTATGTACTGTGTACACCTGTATATGCATATGCCCATGTCGGTGTCTATAGTTGAGTGTGTAATGGATAAATGTATAGCAGTATATGTGCATATGTACATGTGTACAGCTGTGAAGGTGTGCATGTCCATGTCCAGACCTGTATATATATATGCATGTAATATACACACTTTCTTATTGGAATTCAGTAGCAGAGTTCACATAGAAGAAATCAATTTTCCTTGGATCTTTTTGTATACTCTGCTAACTTACAGTTTTTGCTTAAGAAGTTTTGGCAGAAGTTACCTGTTGAAATATCTAAGGCTACAGTAAATTTAGAGTGTATCTTGTACTACTTTCAAATTCTTCCATGTTTTTAGGGGCTAAACTTTTGAACTTGTTTTAGCTTTCTGCAGTTTTTTTTTTTTCCCTAAAGCAGTGTTGTCTAGCATCACTGTTACCAGCCAGGGGAGCTATTTAAACTGAATGAACATGAAGTGAAACGGAAGCCCGTTCTCCATGGTGTCAGTCAAAGGTCATGGCTCAGTGTTGTGGTTTCATTTGGGCAATGCCCAGCATGGACAGAGCATTTCCATTCCCACAGAAAGCTCTATAGCCAGGGTGAGAAAATTATTTTAATTAGATTTTCCTTCTTGGGTGTATATGGTTATATAAGATCTTAACAATAACTTAAAGATATAGTGTTGGACCTCTGTAATCCTAGCACCCAGGAGGCTGAGGCAGGATTCTGAGTCTGAGGCCAGCAGGGATTAAATATATCTCCTTAAAAAGAAATTTGAAGGTTGAGGATGGAACTCAGTTGGTAAAGTGCCAACCTAGCATGCCTGAAGCCTTGGGTTCAATCCTTAGCACCACAGAAACGTGGCACAGATTACAGGTGGTACGTGCTTGAAATCTTAGCACCTGGGAGGTGGAAGCAAGGGGAGCAGAAGTGCAAGGTCATTGCTGGTTGCATAGAGAGTTCAAGGCCAGCCTAGGATGTGTGAGGCACCCTGTTTAAAAAATCAAAACAAAACAAAACAAAAACCCCAAACTGTGATGGCCTGGTTTCTAAGTTACTGTTCTGTTGCCATAACGAAACATTATGACCAAGGAAACCTATAGGAGAAACATTTAGTTGGTGGCTTGCCATACAGTTTCAGAGGGTGAGCCCATGACCATCATGGTGGCAGGCAGGCCTGGTGCTGGAGCAGTAACTGAGAGTTCACTTCTGATCTGTAGGGTTGGGCCTGCCATGGAATTTTGAAACCTTAAGGCCCACTCAAAGTGACACACCTTCTCCAACAAGGCCACACCCCCTAATCCTGGGAACCAAATATTTAAATACAGGACACTAATTCAAATCACCACAGCTGATGGATAAAGGCGCTCCCTGAACTTTCAGCCTGACAGCCAGAGTTCAGGACCCCACGGTGGAGGAGAGAACTGACTCCCTCAAGATGCCCTCTGACTTCCCCCTGAATGTCGTGCTACTCCCCAGCTACTGGTGACTGTGTCAGAGGAGCATCGGGTGGTAACTGAAGTTCAAGATGTCAGCACACCAGGAGGAAACTCCCTAATGGGTGACTCTCAGATAGACAAGACCCCAGAGGCCTCAGATCTGGGAATGTCTTTGCTTCTGTTGTGCCTTTACATGTTTGCTGCTGTTACCTGTCTTTGGTATCTGGCATGGTGCTAAGGGATATGGGGAGATCCCCACTGCCTGTAATGTAGTGCGTTTATCTTATGCAAATATCCCTTTCTACTGGGCATTTTTACCTGTGGATCATTATGAAGATGATTTCTTCTTAAGTTGTACTGTCTAATTGATAATAATGATAATAATAATAATAATCATGGTGATGATGTTAGTTTTAATGATATAGAAATTTTTATGATAAAATATAAACAAGTAAGTATCACACAGCTAGAACACATAAGTTTCTATTGAAGAGCCATATAGACTGTGGCGTAGGGTAATGATTAAGAAAAACAATTGGGTCCCAGTAACCCAGTTAGCTTAAATTTTTTTAACCTTGATGTTGGGAGATATGTTCACAGAGTTTGGAGTGGATCACGGCTGAAACAAAGCTTTGAAAATAAAGTTAGACTAAGATGTTTTTGTCAAATAGCTTTGAGGTGAAAACCCCCAGAAGACAATCCAAAGTTTTCAAAAGGCACAGAGTTGAGTGGGGGACTCTTTAAGGTCAGGGAACAAGAACAAAGCTGACACACTTTCCTTGCTAGGATTGGTTGATGACCAAAAGTGACGATTAATTCCTTGCTCCTGTTTTTGCCCTCAGTCTCCCGATATAAAGAACTATTGATAAGTGGGTATGTACTCTAAAGATTTAAAGTATAGCTGACTGATTCTTTTTCATATATATGAAAGTTTAGGTTTGTGATTCTTTTAAGACTCCTTATAAGGATTACCTTTCAAGATAAGCAGTAAAGTAATTGGTTCTATCTTTGTAATTGAAAAGTGAAACCTGCCAGTGAAAGACCTGACAGAGAACAATATCCTGCTTGCCCACATGGTTAATCTGTAACAAGTTGCCTGGGTATGAATGTACATGGGTTCTTGGGATAATTTGTTTCCCACCTGTAATACTCCTGTAGGGGAGATGAGAAGCATATTCCTACTTGTATTCTTTATAATCATTCACTTGAAAAGCAGAATGTAACCACATTGCATTTTTTTATACTTCCTGAAAGAATTTTCTGGAGTATATAAGCTGTAAGGGGAAGAATGAAGATAGAGTTAAAATGGGTTAGGAGGAAAGCATCAAGAATGAGAGAAGGAAATAACCAGGAAAATAAAGAGTAGAGAATGCAAAAGAAGAATAAAGGAAAGGTCTGGAAAAAAAAAAGAAAGAAAAAACATCAGGAGATTGTGTGAGTGTCTTTTCCCCTAACCCCCTCAGGTATTAAAAGGTCATAGTACACACCAACTCCATGGATTCTCTATGTTACTGGGGGCTGGCTGCCCAGGCAGTGAAACCCAACAAATATATAATGTAAAAAATTTAACTGCAAACAAAACCGCAAGATCCAAATGAATTCCTTTATACAGAGAAATGCCCCCTTTTTGTTTCTGAGGTTCATTTATATTCTCCCTCCCCCACCAGTTAGAAGTTAGAGATGTCCCAAGTATTTCTCATTAGGGGCTCTTCTTGAAAAATACATTTTGCTTTAACTAAGCCCATTATTTAAAGCACTTAATTACTGTTTTTATTGCTTGATCCTGTCTTAGGTTTATTATGTAGTCCTTTCTCTGCAGTTTGTCAACTACTTAACTAATGCATTTCCTTTCATTCGGTTCCCATTTCTCACACATACTTTGTTTAAGCTAGAAACTTTTCCTTCATGAATTCTGGCCGATATCACAGGCTTTAATATGGAGTTTTAATCTCTATCCATTTGTCCATTTATCAGTAGTTTATAGTTTCAGTTTGATTTGCTTCTGTAACCAAGAGTTAGTTGAAAGGAATGAAAGATTTATTTCTATTATTATTATTATTATTATTATTTTGGTCATTAATATCTATTACATAGCTTTGTGGTTTGGGAAATTTGAATGTTTTTTAAAATTTATTTTATTTTATGGCTATAATTATCCATGATCATATCACTATTACCCCCAAGGTTTAGTAGCTTCAGGTAGCATTTGTTTTTCAGAAGAAGTTCTGAGGGTTAGAAACCTCAAGACAGTATAGATTGAGGAGTTTGGGCTAAAGATTCTCATGAGTTTTCCACAGGTTTTGTAAGATTCCTGGCCTAGGTGGGCTTAACAGGGACTAGAGAGAAGCAGGCTCTGCTGTGGTCTACTGAGAGATTCCAAATATGGCCTTTGTCAGGGGTGCAGGGTGGGGGCAAAACAAACAAACAAGCCAACAATATGTCAGCTATGTCCTCCTAGGAAGAGTGATGAGAGATTGAAAAGGAGGGAACTACTGAGGAAGGGAGAGAGAAACACAGTTTTGTATGGCCAGGCTACACACCATTACACCTAGCTTGTCCCATTTTCTAGACAGGAGTCATTGAGTTCCGCACACAAAGGGAGGAGCCTACACAGGGCATGAGGTAGGGCTTCCTGGAGGACGTTTTAGAAGTGCCTCTGTAGCCAGGTGCTTGCTCATTTTTGTGTTTAAAATTATCTTGCTTATTCTCATTGTGTATGGGGACGTGCACATGGTACAGCAGGCTTGTGGAGGTCAGAGGACAACTCTTGAAGCTGGTTTTCTGCCCCCAGTATGGATTTGGGGCATTGAATTTGGGGGGACAGGCTTGCATGGCAAATGCTTTTGGCTGCCGAGCCATGGTGCCCACCACAGTGTCTAGTTTTGGTGCTGCTGATTTGGACTGACAAGAGAGCTCTGTTCCCATTTGCTGGATGTGTGCCATGGAAGTCTGTTCAGTCTAACTTGTCACTTGCGTGAAGTCTTCAACATCATCGCCTATTTCACTTGCCTTCACAGTTGATTTTAGCCGGTAATAAAGTCCATATTGATGACCCCTCTGTATACACCGGAAAGGAATTCAAGCTGTAGACACAGGGTAGGTGATCTATAAATGTCAGTGGTATTGAGTTCTCAGCTGAAGCTATTCAAGTCTTCTATATCCTTACTGATTTTCTGTCCACTTTCCCCCCAATTACTGGGAAAGAAATGGCAAAATCTCTAGTTTTGGTTGTGGATTTGTCTCTCTCTCCCTTCAGTTCTGCTTGTTGGTAGGTATGCCACCCTTAGAATTAGGCTGATGGATGAGCTGCCTTGTAGTGCTGGAATGATTCTCCATTTCTCTGTACTGTTCCTTGCTGACGGTGGTTGATTCTTATGCTTGTGTTTGCGTGGTCTTTTCCATCTTATTTCTCATTTGTGTACATTTTAAAACTTTAAATTCTGTCTCCCACAGCATGGAACTGGGTCTTGCTGCTGTTATATAGCCTGATAACCTACCCCTAACTGTAATGTTGAAGATCAGTTGATTTTAGGGGCAAGCATACTGATTATTGATTAATCAGATTCTCTTTGTTTTCCTCTGACAAATATGCTTTATGTGTTGCTTTTATACTTGTTTTCTGTTTTAAATTTACTCATTTTTAGGTTTTCATGCAAATTTATATTATATGTTGAGTATATTCCCCCATACCCTCCTATATCCCCCCTTCCCTACTAGTCTTCTTCCTCCTTCTGGACAGTTTCATTTCTTTTATGTCCTAGACACACATGATTTTTTTGTGTGTATGTATAAAAATATAAAACATAATCTTTTTCTTAGGGTGAATTAATTCACTTCCTATAATTACCTCTGGCTGCATCCATTTTCCTGCAAATGACATAACTTCATTCTTCTTCATGGTGGGAAGACATTCTCTTGTGCACACCATATCTTCTTTATCCATTCCTCTGTTGTTGGACACATATCTTGGTTCCATAATTACATATTTTAAAGCTATGTAATTACGTGTTTTATGACTTAAAAACTGTTTTTTGTCTCCAGTAGCAAACCCCTCAAAGGCAAGGCTTCAACAGGGTTGTTGTCTTTACCTAGGAGACCTGGTACAGCAGCTCCACAAAGTCACCAGAAGCCAGGAAACTCCTGGTTCCCCACTCCGCAGGCTTCAGCTTGTGGCTCTCATCCTGGTGAGTGAGGAGGGTGCTGGCACTTTATCCATGGCGCTTTATCATCCGGTTATCTAGGGAGAAGGAATTGGAGGCCACTATGAGTGTGCATACTAATTCCCCCAGTGACTTAAAAGAAGAATATAGAAAATCAGCAGTCTTCCCCCCAGAGACATAAGAATTCTCTATGATTGCATTCACGGGTAGATTATATATTTAGCGATTAATATACCATTAACTGATATGATGTTTTGCTGAGTTACAATGTAGATGATACCAGTATGACCCCACCTGTTTGTATTGAGATGAATAAATATATGCTTATGTGGTTGTGCTTCATTCTCTTGCTTCACTGAAAATTACACACTGCCTTATAAAAAGGAGAAAGTTGGGTGTTGTTGTAGAACTGGAGTTGGGTCATTTCACTGGGAACGTTGAGCTACCCTGTGGCTTCTGATGTGCTCTGGTCCCTGTTCCCTTCCTGTTCTCTCTCCTTAGTATCCTTAGGAATGTTGTTGCTGCTCAACCCTCTCAGAGGATGCAATTGAGATTTGTTTAAAGTGTGCTCTGTCCTTGTCTGGTCTTTCTTGTCTGCTTGTCCTGGTGTTCCTCTTCCATCCATTGATTTTTCTTAAAACTCTGGGGGAGGGTGATCACCAGAGTTTTAAAACTTGGGAATTCTGTGCATGGCTGAGGGTGCAGTGCTTTTAAGTTTCCCTTGTTCAACTTCTCCATCAGGCCTTTTCCTGAGTGGGTATTGTGTGGGAACTTTCCCAGAGAGAAATAAGTGAATGTCTACTTAACCCACATGGGATACCGAGGAGAAATCATGGAAGCAATTCTATCCAAGTCCAATTCATTGAACTAGGTTTACTGGAGTTACTTACATCAAAATAGATGAGTTACTTACAGAACCATGGGGCACTCAAAGGCAGCTGTACCACCAAAAGCTTACCCCAGCTTGAGTGATGCCTCAGGTAAACTGTGATCTGGAACTCTCTACAGCATGTGTAATAAGCTTGGTAGGAGAATTGCCACTCCTCAGTAGTCCATACTGCTCATATAATCTTGAGGAAGGACTATTTTATGATAGATATTTTAAGCTTCAGGGACTTACTGAGACTTGGGAGTTGTTTGCTTCCTGAATAGAGCCTCCTCCAGGGTGGAATGTTTCAACTTAGAGAAAATTGCTACACAACAATGGGGATGGATAGGTTTGTAAACCTCTCTAATTGTGCTTCACTGATTGTTATCTAGTGTTTTGCTTTGGGATACCTGACTATAACAGAAGAGTAGGGTGGGTTTCTCATGACAATTAAAGATGGAAGTGTTACGGAGAGTGGTCCTAGGTAAAGGCTTGTGCTTAGATAGATTGGTGGTGGAGGTTTGCATGGGTAGTTGGTAGGGTTGGGTTCATGTGGGGATTGGTTGGTGGCAGAGGCTTGTGTGATAATTTGAATGTAATTGGGCCTCCCTCAGCTTCTAGGGTGTGGCACTGTTGGGGTATGTGGCCTTGTTGAAGGAAGTGTGTTACTGTGAGGGCAGGCTTTGAGGTCTCTTCTGTTCAAACTTCACCCAGTGTCACAAACCTCTTCCTGTTGCCTTCTGATCAAGATGTAGCCAACATCATGTCTGCCTGCACACTGCCATGCTCCCTGCCATGATGACAATGAATTGAACCTCTGAAACTGAAAGCAAGCCACCCCAGTTAAATGTTTTCCATATGAGTTGCCATGGTCATGGTGTCTCTTCACAGCAATAAAAACCCTAAGACAACTTTTATGGGGATTGGTTGAGGGTGGAAGATAGAATGGGGATGGTTGGAAGCTTGTGTGGGGATTGGTTTGGGTTGACATTGTGCTTGAGGAAGGGTTAGATGCTCGATGTGGGCTCTGTGTGGGGATCAGTTATTACTAGAGTGAGGGTGTGGATGCTTCTAGGACAGTGTTGTTTCTCCTTACGGTCCCCTTGGTAACTCTGTTGGCACTAAATCACTTCCATATCTACTCTGAGGTCCTCACTGCTCCTATTAGGCACTCTCTCCAGGAGGCAATTCCCTTCCTTCAGAGCCATCTCACTGTCCACCCTAGGCAGCTGTAGATCAGTCTGTCGGGGAATTGGAGTATCCCCTTCACCTTTCATTAGTCTCCTTCATCTCCCCGGACAGCCTCAGTTCTTTATGTCATGTATACACAGATGATTTTTATGTATATCTATAAAACTTTACTTCTTAAATGTGCTTGTTAGTGGCTGGTAGGTGTCTCTAGCCTAGAGCTCCTTGGGGCTGCCTTGTCGAAGAAGCCATTTCCTGTTTCAGAAGTCAATATGTTTTGGCTCCCTGGACAGATTTCCTTCCTCTATGAGTGGATTTTGGTGAGCTGGTTTTGTTTACCTTCTGTTTCCAGTAATTCATACGCTTTTGTGTTCTTTGATGGAGGCTTTTCTATGCCTTCCCCCCTGCCTTTATTGAGACATCCTTTTTAATAATATGATTCCTGTAACTTAAAGAAAGCTTGGAAATAAATTTTTGCATGCATGCTTTACCTCAGCCAGTCTAATGCTGCTGAAACCCATCATTGCACAGATGTTTTGTGTCCTTTCATTTTCTTTCTTGCTATAGCGAAGGGGGTAACTTTATGTTATATATTTCATGTTTTATGTAGGAAGGTTATTAAATTTAATATAGTGTGTAGCCAGCCATTTTAGAATTCTGATACTGTTACAATAGTTTTTCAGGGGTTCCTTGTTTTTTTTGTTGTTGTTGTTTCTGTGTTTTGTTTTTTTTTTTTAAAGAATTGTCACAATTCCTATATATTTGAGAAGTTTGGAAGCTCTGAGTTGGAACCTAGAGGGAGGAAGTTGGGTTCCTGAAGATAAGCTCTTGAAATGGCTTGTGGGATGCCAGTGTCTTTCTTCTTTTTTCTTGCTTCCTGGCTGCCATGAGGTGAACAACTTGATCCACCATACACTTCTGCCATGAGGTTCTGCCTTGACACTGCTCAGAGACAATGGGGCTGAACAACCACAGGCTGAAATCTCTAGAATCAGAAGCCCAGTAAACTTTTCCTCATGGGTTGAGTATCTCAGGAATTTGTTAGAACAATGGAAAGCCAATACACCTCCTCTTAAAAATACTTGACAATGCCTACTTTGCCATCCAGTGATGTAAGATTCCCCTCTATATGTTATGAATATGTTTTATTGCCATTGATTAATAAGGAAGCTGATTTCAGCCAATGGCTTAACAGAATATAGCCAGGCTGGAAAAGATATATATATAGAGAGAATTGAGAGAGACGCCATGTAGCTGCCAAAGGAGAAAGATGCCCCGGAACCTTGCGGGTAAACCATAGTCTTGTGGTAATACACAGAATAATAGAAATGGGCTAATTTAAGATGTAAGAACTAGCTAGGAATATGCTAGAGTCATTGACCAAGCAGTGTTGCAATTAATACAGTTTCTGTGTGATCATTTTGGGTCTAGGTATCTGGGAATGAATGAGAAGTGTCTATCTAGGATCCAGTAAGTCATAACTATACTCTTTCTAGAAGTTGGACTTCAGCCTTGGGTAATGTGGAGACCTCAACCTTGTATAAGGCAGAGGTCTCAGCTTTAGGAGGAAGGGATTTCAGCCTTGGGTAGCTCCTGGCTTTAGAAGGGAGGGCTTCTCTTCAAGTCTGGTATTGCTATAACTCAAATTCTTTTCAGTTACATTCTGGTCCCTGGAAACCAAATCCTTCCTTTAAACTAATCTTTCCTCTTTCTGTTCAGACTATCTCATGGATTTTCTTTTTCACATAATTAGGTCACTTTAGAAGTCCTCTCATTGGGTAACCAATCTCTGACCACTGCAAAGTGGGTTCTCAGGAGTCTGAAAACCTACAAAAGTGTGGACTTGGAGGGAACCAGAAAGACAGCCCCCTCCACTACCCCTGCTCCAGCCTCTTGCTGTGTGGCTAGGCTGGCTGAGAACTCCAGATCCATTTGCCTGTCTAGCGAGTGCTATGCTGGGATTACAGATATGTGCTGAGCTATGTTTTCAATCTATTCACCGCATCTAAAATCTACAGTCATCATATTTTATGCTCTTGAAATTGCATTGCTTTTTATCAATGACCCCAGTGCACTTGGGCCTTGAGATATTGTGTTGTATTATAACGTATTCTCTCTCTGTCTCCTCACCCGATTGGCTCCTGAAGCCAGGCCACTCTTCTTTAGAGAATCTCCTACATTTCCCCTCCCTCTCTTCCTTGGGTGCGATGGCTGGTTGTGGCGAGCTTACGCTGTTCCCCCATCTTATAACCCACCGTGCCAGCTCGTCCGCATTCTGTACAATACGACGACACCAGTCTTTCTGATTCATGTCATTCTTTGTGCAGCCGTCTCCGTCGTCCTCCAGCTCCCTGAAGGGGTCCACCCAATCCCGGCGCATTAGCAAGACGCAAGTGTCTTCATTTTACTGCTGAAATTTGAATTTTTAAATTTCTTCTCTACCTCAGTCCCCTGGACCAAGCAAACGCTTTGCCATTTTCCACACTATTGTGACATCTTTTCTTGCGTGACTTCCTCTTTCTCTCTAGCCTGGCACAGCATTCTCCCACCTCCTGCCTTCTCGATCTACTCATTCAGGCATTCTCAGTTGTCACCCTCCATGTCCCTGACCTCTTGGAGGAGAAAGACCGTCTGTCATTGGCTCTTGTGTGTGCTGATGGTGTATAGTACCGTCAGCTTGACAGGATCTTGAATCACCAAGGAGACAGGCCTCTGGGCTTGTCTGGGAGGGGTTTTCTAGGTTGAGTAAATTGAAGTGGGAAGGTCCACCCCAAATGTGGGTGATGCCCTTCAGTAGGCTGGGTTCTGAGCTGTGGTAAAGGAGAACAAGAGCTGAGCTGGGCCCTAGCATTCACTGCTCTCTGCTTGCTGACTGTGGCTACAGTATGGCCAAACCCTTTATAAGTTCCTGTCACCTGACCTCCCCAACAAGATGCACCCTTGACCATGAGCCAAAATAAATCCCTTCATCCTTGAGCTGCTTTGGTTGGGCATTTTGTCACAGTAACTAGAAAAGTAACCAAGACATCACAGTGCCTTTGTACATGTTACTGTTTTCTGACACATTCTACTGCATCTTCTGCAAAAGCTGACAGGTCTCTGGCAGCAGAAATAGTATCGAAACTGTGTCTGTCTGTCTGTCTGTCTGTCTGTCTGTCTGTTGGCCTATAATGACATCAATTATATTAAAGGAAAATTTTATTTGAATAATTTTGACTGAAATAATGCATTTATCCCAGGGCTGTTTATTAGTGATTTGATAATCGTATCAGCTATTATTCAAGCAGTAGCATTTCTTTACATTTTTGAAAGACATTAAAATGGAATGTAAACTTGGGAAAATTATAATTCTGCATTTGCTTTGCTCTCTCTTGTGTCATTTAGGTGAAAGGTTAGCTAACACATATAGCATATCTGGCTCAGACTGACCTTAAACACAAGATCCATTTGCCCCTGTCTACCAAGTGCTGGGATTATAGGCGTATGTTAAAATAGTTTTTCAATCCACTTACTATATCAAAAATCTGGCCTGTTAGAAGCATTTCAGTGTGGAGAATAAGAAATCTGAGTTCTGAGAGTCATTATTTGGGTCATTAGTATAGGAGCTGATTTAGACAATTAAAGGAGTTGGTAATCCCAGGGACATTTAAAGCTGTGGGATGACACGGAGGGAACATTTGGGACTTGTGGTAGGGCCTCAGTTTCCTAAAGAGATGCCATGAGGAAGCCTTCATGTTTGCGTTCAGTAACCCATTTGCATCTTTAGATTTTGTTGCCATTTATAAAGATGAAGATCTTCATGGTAAATAGTTGTGAGAGCTGACGAGAGGCCAAGGAGAATGGCACAGGAACTTTCAACTGGCGATAGATCGAGAGAGAGACAGAGACCCAAATTGGAGCAACGGTCTGAGCTCTTAAGGTCCAAATGAGGAGCAAAAGGAGGGAGAACATGAGCAAGGAAATCAGGACCACGAGGCGTGCACCCACCCACTGTGACAGTGGAACTGATCTATTGGGAGCTCTTCAAGGCCAGCTG